>NC_091687.1:45559621-45862651 GCF_041296265.1 Equus caballus
CTGAGAGTGGAGGAAATTGCCCAGTGGGTCAATTCCTTCAGGTCACAGGGTTACAAAAGAAAATGAAGTCGACAAATTCCCTGGTTTGGAGGCCATGATTTCTAATTCCTAACTCCTCCCTTGGTCTACAGTGTATTCATCTGGAAAACATTCAGTAATTTTTGAGGAGATTCCAAAATGAGGCAACCCCTGGTCCACTGTCTGCCTCTCATAAAAGGTCAAATCCATGACCAACTAAGGCATAACATTTCGGAGCCATATGGAAGAAATAATTGACTAAATGGGACACTTAAAAAGAATGGATGCAGCTCTTAAAAGAGAATTGTATTTTCTCATCAGGCTCAGTGTTTTCATAATGCTTAAAGCTTTTCAAAAGCTAAAGAAAAATATTAAAATGTTTAAGTGAAACATGACACTATTTGTGATTATCTATAGGTTATGTTAAATTTATTTGATGTAATTTAGCTTTAAGTAATCATTGTGTGTTAAGTGGAGTTGAATTAATGAAAATACAAGCTAAGATCTAAATATTTATTTCCTAAATGAATATCCAAGGTAAAATAATATTGAATTATCTAGCTTTTTAATTAGTAATTTTTCAAGAATTCCTCCCTCCTGGTTATCTTTCAAGATTTAGGATGACGAGGTACCAATATGTTTCAAAGAAACTATTCATTTAAGCCTGTTATTATTAAATAAACTTTATTACCTTAACATATAATTTTCTGGTGAGAGATTCTTACAACCAAAATAATTGACTTGCGTTCCTGAGTAATATTTCAAACTCCTGTGAAAAATGAATAGTCGCTTAGAAAGGGGGCTAATTTAGTCACGTTGTCATCTGTGGCATTGCCTAAAACTATTATGCTGCTTATATATTTTTCTTCTTCCAACTTAAGGCACTCACTGTTTTTTGAGAACTGTCTCAAAGTTTTCTGAATTTTTCATCTTGAATACCACTTTATATAGATGCCATAGAGATTGTTATTCTTTATCTGCCCACCTACAGAAATAATCATGTTAAAAAAACATTTTTAATATACGAAAGCCACTACATTTCAGTCCAAGTCTTTAAAAAAGATGAGGAAATACAAAATACTTTCTGACATTCTGTAGTGTATAAAGAAGAAACAAGGGCTTGCTAATGACAAATTTAATCCTCGCAATCAAGATGAATGTATTACACTATAAATTGTTCATAGTCCTACACTTCTGGTCTTAATTAGCCATCTCAAAACCCCATGCTGTAGGTCAAATGGGGTCATAAAGAACATAAATGGCTTACCTCAAACCAACATCACAATTAGAAAGTAACATAAAACGTATGCTTTATTAGTACTCTAGATTTAGCATCATCTTTTTAGGAAAGATAACCTGTGGTACCCAGATTATTAATTTTCTTTCAGCAACAGATCATAATCAAATTCCATGTGAATTAAATAAGGGAGGAAACTAAATTGGAGTTTCACTAAGAACCTACAAAATTTGATTGTTCATAATCATAGTGGATTTCTTCGAAACTTTCCACCAGTTAAATATTAGCTAGCTCTGAGTTAAGACATCTTTCGAGATTATGCTAAACTGCCATAGATTGAAATTTCAGAGGACAGGGACCTTGTTGCTATGTATCTCTAGTAATTAGCCCAGGACTTGACGCAAAATGTTTGTTGAGTGACTTAATGCATATTAAATTAATACCTTAAAAGATAACCTCAAGATTTTATAAATTTAGTGATAATACTATTTTATCACTCAAAGCATTTAAGTCCCCTTATGAAGAGATGCTTTCAGAGTTGTTTTAATTTTGTACTTATCACATGAAAATAAAAATGAGTATTCGAAGCACATCTATAAAATTACTACTAAAGACAACCATTTTGCGACTCATCATCCTTCACGTTAGATTCTGTGTGATATTGCTTTTAGAATTTAATATTAGGGGGGCCGGACCGGTGTCGCAGCAGTTAAATTTGCATGTTCCGATTCTCGGTGGCCCGGGGTTCACAGGTTCGGATCCCGGGTGTGGACATGGCACGGCTTGGCAAACGCCATGCTGTGGTAGGTGTCCCACATATAAAGCAGAGGAAGATGGGCATGGATGTTAGCTCAGGGGCAGTCTTCCTCAGGAAAAAAGAGGAGGATTGGGAGATGTTAGCTCAGGGCTAATCTTCCTCAAAAAAAAAAAAAGAATTTAATATTAGGGAAAAGTTTGATTGTGCTAATACATTTAAGGCTATTAAAATTCAATAGCCTATTGTTCCTTCCTTTTCCTAGCTCCCCAGGAATACCTGGAGCTAAACTTAATGCCTAATTATATTTCCTATTAAGTTGAATGTTTTTGTAGTTGTCATCTCCTTTTCCTATATTTCCCATTTTATTTTTGTAGCCTAAACTGTTTTAGAAATGTGTGATATATGTTAGTAATGTCACTCTTTTATCCTCAATCCTTATCTTCAGTTGTTCTTGAGCTTTCCACATTACTGACTGCTCTTTGAAACTCTCCTTCCTTGTCTTTCATGATATGCTTTCAGTGAATAAATATTTGTTGAGTGCTTACTAGGCATCAGGCACCTTTGGGGTTCTTCTCCTGACTCAGTCACTCTCCTGCTGCTGTTCTGTACGTGTGCAGTTACCCCCAGGTTCTGTTATTGGTTCTGTGGTTTTCTCACTCTCTAGGCTGTCCCTTGATTGAGGAACACAATCCCTATTTGAAACTCTTGGGGCCAGTTGTGCTTCAGAATTCAGAATTTTTGGATGTTAGAAAAGCAATAGAGTGTATCTACCATAGGTTACACAACACCCTCCCCAGAGGGAGAGCAGCCTCTAATCAAACATGTCGGTATTTCCGCAGTGAAGCATATGAACATTTACAGTAAGTGGGGTAGAGACTGTAAGTAGTCTCACTACAATTCTAATCAGCTTTCATTGCCAAACGAGTTTTGCCCCAAATTGAAGAAAAGCCTTTTGGGTTTCAAACAATTTGAGATTTTGAAATTGCAGATAAGTGATTGGTAGATGTCTTAAACTCTACCTTAAATATTTTAGGCAGGTTGTCTCTCAAATCTCTGTCTGGTCCTACGTTTCCAAAACCTTCTGGACATCTTCACTAAAGGGCCTATCAACTACTTAAGTTTGGATTGGCAAGCTTATTGCCTCCTCACCCACTGACCTCATCCTTTGTTCTTATTCTCTTTAGCTCCTAACATAATCACTGAGTCCTACGGATTCCACTGTAACATATTCTGAACTCCTTGCTTCCTGTCCTTTACCATTTCACCTGTTATGGTTCAGGTCTTCATTACCTCTCCGCTCAGCCTTGTGGCTTCTCAAACCAGGCTGGATAGGACTAATTTATTTATAGACTATGTTAGGCATTGGGAAATACTAGTAAGACAGGTTTTTTAACTACAGGTTCTTCATCTATTAGGACCTCTCCTTAGTGGGGAAGACTAATTAGAGGCCTGGGTTAAATAAATTAGGGAACATTTGGTACAATGGTTATTTTGAAACTGTTAAAAAGGATGAGATAGCTCTATATGTCAACTGCTAAGACACATTAAAGGAGAAATGCATATTGCAGAAGAGTATATTGAGGTCCTATAGACAAATAGTTTATGTGGAGAAAGTTCTGGAAAGCTATCCACCAATCCACAGCAGTGTCTCTCAGGAGACACTAGAAACTTTACTTTCTGATTTTTGTAGTGTTATAAAAATCACTTTTTTTAAACAGAGAAAAAAAGTTTACCTGCAAGTTAAGTCTGATGAGATGAATAAAGAAAGGACTATAACATAAAGTAACTGTTTGTCTAGGTTAGGGAAAGCTTAGAGAATGTTTTCCTTTGGGCACAGAAACAGATTTCAATCAGAGCCAACAGCAAGTTCAACGGCATCCAGATCTCAAAGGGTCCAGTGTGTCTGGGAACGGCAGACTGGCGCTGGAGGCGAGCTTCAAGGGGAGAGGAGGATTTGGGACTGAGGTGTGATGTGGTCAGATTGTGAAGGCCCTCCACTACTAATTAGAAATACGGACCTGATCTAGTCAGTGCACGGCCTCTGGAGGTTGGTTGTTTTAAATACATTTTTTTATTGTGGAGTCATTTTAGATTTACAGAAAAGTCATGAAGATAGTGCAGAGAGTTCTTGTATAACCCCTCACTGAGTTTGTTTCCCTTTACATTGTCTTACATTACCATTTGTCAAAACTAAGAAACCAGCACTAGTACATTACTATTAACTAAACTCCAGACTTTATTCACATTTCACCAGTTTTTCCATTAATGTCCTTTTTCTGTTGCAGTAGCCAATCCAGGATCCCACATCACATTTAGTTGTCATGTGTCTTTACTCTTCTCTGCTGTTTCCTTCCCTTTTTTTCATGATCTTGACAGTTTTGAGGGGTACTGATTAGACAGTTTGTAGAATGTCCCTCAATTTGGGTTTGTCTGATGTTTTCTCATGATCAGACTGGCATTAAGGGTTTGAAAAAATACCACAGAGATGAGAAGTGTCTTCTCATCACGTCACATTAGAGGGCATACGATATCCACAGGTCATCACTGGTGATGGCAACCTCCATCCCTTGGTTCAGGTAGTATTGGCCAGGTTTCTCCACTCTAAGCTTCTCAGGAAGTTTTCCCTTTTCTACACTCCTTTGGTTTTTAAACTTTATAGTATGATGACTACAACTGATTTTTTTTTTTGAGGAAGATTAGCCCTGAGCTAACATCTGTGCCCATCTTCCTCTACTTTATATGTGGGATGCCAGCCACAGCATGGCTTGCCAAGCGGTGCGTTAAGTCTGCGCCAGGGATCCAAACTGGCAAACCCTGGGCTGCCAAAGCGGAGTGTCCAAACTTAACCACTACGCCACAGGGCCGGCCCCTACAACTCATGTTTAGTGCAACTCTATTGGCTGGGTGATAGGAAGAAGCTGAAAACAGCAAGGCCAGTTATGTAGTTAGGGCTGTTGCAATAGTTCAAGTAAGAGATGACAGTGCCTAAACTTACAGTGGCAATGGCAGTGAAAAGGATTAAGGTATTCAAGCTTTGCTGGGCAAGGGAGTGGCTTATGTTAGCTTTAAAAGAAACAGGGCAAATCAAAACCACGAATGTCACTTCATACCAATTAGGATGGCTGTAATCAAAAAGTCAGATAATAAGTGTTGCTGAGGATATGGAGAAGTTAGAATCCTCAAATATAGCTGCTGGAAATAGAAAATGGTATCGCTCCTTTAAAAAACAGTTTGGCAGTTCCTCAAAAGGTTGAATATATTTACTATTTGATGCAGCAATTCCACTCCTAGGTATATACCCAAGAGAAATAAAAACACATGTACACACAAAAACTTCTATATGAAGGTTCAGAATAGCATTATTCTTTAGGGCCAAATGGTGGAAACCACCAGCTGATGAATGGATAAACAAAATGTGATATATCCATACAACGGAATATTATTTGGCCATAAAAAGGGATGAAACACTGACATATGCTACAACTTGGATGAACCTTGAAAATATTATGCTAAGTGAAAGTCAGTCACAAAAGACCGTATGATTCCATTTATATGAAATATCCAGAATAAACAAATCTAAATAGACAGAAAGTACATTAGTGGTTTCTTAGGGTTGGTGGGCAGGTGGCAGTGGTGGAGGGATTGGTCCATGACAGGTAAATGGTACAGAGCTTCTTTTTGGGGTGATGA
Source organism: Equus caballus (assembly GCF_041296265.1). NCBI lineage: Eukaryota > Metazoa > Chordata > Mammalia > Perissodactyla > Equidae > Equus > Equus caballus. The sequence continues at coordinate 45,565,324 of NC_091687.1, forward strand.
AAATGTTCTAAAATTGATTGTGGTGATGGTTGTGTAACTCTGCGTATACTAAAAGCCACTGAATTGTACATGTGAAATAGGTGAATTATATATGTGACATATCTTAAAACTATTACCCAAAAATCAGGGAACAAATAGCAGGGGGGCTGCACTCATTCAGACTACACTCATTCAAGCTAGAGCTGGTGGGACATCCTGGTGCAGATGTCAAGCAGCTCAGAAGTGAGGCTGGGGCTAGAGATATGGCACCATAAATCATTAGTATAAAGGATTCGTTTGACGGAAAGCAAGATACCCTATTCTTTCGGTCCAATTTACTAAATATAGTAGTTCAGAGGTTTGAAGTAGGGCACTTTTAACATTTACTAGCAGTGAGTTTTCAGAGGTTAACTCAGTTGAAGACTGACCCTTTCTCTGGCATTCAAGACAACTGCTATTGAGACTGGCCCTCATAAACCTAAATTTCAACTATAATTGTCTTCACTTCCTATAATAAAATGCTTTACCCTAAGTGGCTGTGGCAATGTTCCTAAGTAATTTGTAGAGTATTTGGGGGTAAAAGTTGAAATTAAAGATGATAGCAATTTAAAATAAATATTTTTAGTATAATTTACAATCTAAATGGACTTAGAATTAGTTGAAAGGAAGAAAAAAAATCAAATGATTCCATCAACTGCTTTAATGCTCAGGTACCCCTTATTTGGCACTAGTAATGCTCAGTTTTAAAATTCTGAGTGGTACTGTGATGGTTAATTTTACGTGTCAATTTGACTGGGCCAAGGGCTGCCCAGATAGCTGGTACAACGTTATTCCTGGGTGTGTCTGTGAGGGTGTGTGGGAAGGGATTAGCATCTGAATCAGAAGACTGAGTAAAGAAGACAGCCCTCACCAACGAGGGTGGACATTATCCAATCCATTGAGAGCCCAAACAAAAAGGCGCAGGGTGAATTTGCTCTCTTCTTGAGCTGGGGTGTCCATCTTCTGTCCTCAGACATTGGAGCTCCTGGTTCTTAGGCCTTCGGACTCTGGGACTTCCACCAGTGACCTCCCACATCTCAGGTCTTTGACCCCACATTGCAAGATATACCATCCGCTCCCTTGATTCTCAGGCCTTTGACTTGAACTGTCTTACCCTACCAGCTTCCCTGGTTCTCCAGCTTGCAGATGGCAGATTGTGGGACGTCTCGGCCTCCATAACCACATAAAACTCGTGTAACAAATCTCTTACATATATCTATTCATATCCTATTGGTTCTGATTGTCTGGAAAACCCTAATATAGGTATTCACAAATTACAGAAGATACAGGATTCTGTTTGCTCTTTTAATAAGTCAAAATCAACCATTTTTAAATTGAGTGTCAAGGAAGTAATTAACATGGTATAGTTCATGAGATAGCATGAACTGTGTTAAGTGAATTCTTAACACAGTTGGCCCAGGGTTCATTGTGGTAGGTCTAAGTCCTAACCTTACAGCTGTGAAATTCCAAGTTTGTGCTTGAATATATGACCAAAAGAATAAGAATGGAATGACCAAGAGTATGTACCATTTAAACTTTTATTAATAAAACAGAAAACACAACTCAGACAACTGCTTTGTTCTTACATCTGACGTGACCATACACTGGAGAAGTGATTCTTTATGAAGACTTAGGAGAGAACTGTTAATACACCAGTCCCATTAAAAATGGCATACTGGAGTATCTAATAAAGCTAGGTAAACACATTTAAAAAAAGAACAAACAAAATATTAAAAATCACAGGAATCTCTCCCTCAAATACCAGCAGCCTCCTTTAATGGTCTTCAATGTACCTCCTTTGTAAGTATAAAAAATTCATCAAGATCAATTATATTGCACAACTCCCAAAGGAAAAAACCGAGGGAACTCATGGATAATTTTCACAGCTTCATTGTAAAGTCCAAGATCTGAAAGAAACATTTTAGCAAACGTTTAATCTATAGTGGAAAGCTATAATGTCAATTATCATCTGAAAGATTTCTACCCATTTCTCTTTTCTCTCCCTTTTAGAGGTCAACTTATTTTCACAATCCAACTTCTAAAACGAGATATGGTCATCATATTTATTTAACTGTGGCTCCAAAAAATAAGACATGGGTACAGGAGGCCATCCACTTTGACATCCATTATACAGGCACGGTTCTTGCCTGGTTGTGTTTAAGTGTTATGCATTATTTGACGCCTTCAATTCATATATCAAAGCAAAACAACAAAACTATTAACATTATTTTTGTTTGCCCTATTTTTAAAATTTCCCTTTCCACAAACGTTAATTTTTGAGTTCCCTACATACACAAGCACTACTTAGAAGCAGGCCAAAACATCCTCCCATTTCCTCTGGGATCAGAAATTTCTAGAGAACTGAAAATGTAGCAGGACTGAGACTCAAGAGTAACATATATCAAATTAAGAATAAAATTGTTTTCCTTCTAATTACACGAAACTACTAAATACTAGACTGCTTTATTTACCAAAAGGATGGTTATCTTCTTTAAACTGGACATAAGATGCACACATAATGGTTGCCTTGGCTGTTACTTTTCCAACTACTTCCACGATTCCAGAGATTTCTTCATCAAGCTAACACAAAGAACAAAATATCAACCTGGTGTTATGACATCTTCAGATGATAACTAACTTGGAAAATTGTTATACAGTTCACTAATCTTTCATTTTACGTAAGAAAATAGTTAAAAGATTTACCAATGTAAAATCTGAATTGTAACTTGTTAAAAAATGTTTGAGTCCTTACTGTCAGCATGTCACAAGTACTGTTACCTTTAGCAGTAGTTTCAGGTCCAATGACACAGTTAAACATTTAAGTTGAAGACCAATCACTTAAAGATATTGAGAGTGCCCAGTATTTCTATAAGGAGTAATTTGTTTAAAAGGACACACTGAAATCTCTATCTTGCATAGTGTGTTCTGTATACTTTAACACATATATATAGCACACGGATTTGTCTTCGTAAAAGACCAAAGAAAATGTTTTTAAGTATGATAAACATAATGTAAAAACAAATAAGTGACAACTGAAAATATATGTATCCGAAAATAGAATTTTAAAAAGGTAAAACTCTTGAAGAAGGAAAAAGTGATTTAAATGGAAGATTTTTCTTGTGTGATTTTATGGTCTTTCATAAGGAATGAGGATTGCCACCCTGCATTTAAGGGATGTATTAAAAATCACAGAGCCCAAGAATCAATGGTTAAAAACACGAAGGGAAATACAAAGGAAAATAGTTTAATTTTAGAGCCAGGGAAGTTCTATAAGCTGGTCCTTTATACATCCACTCCAAGAATCAGAAGCATCAACAACAAACCAAACCAAGATGAAGAATTAACTAAATATACATAGAATTAATACTTAAACATACAGGCTCCATCAACTCAATGGTTACATTTTTTCCTTCTCCATCTGAAAGAATAAACATTTTTCCAGTGGGATGAATCTAAAAAAGAAACACATGATTAAAAAATGAAAATTGACCATTCTTTTCACCATTCACAAAAATAAACTCAAAATGGATCAAAGACCTAAAGGTAAGACCTGAAACCATAAGGCTTCTGGAAGAAAATATAGGCAGTACATTCTTTCACATCAGTATCAAAAGATCTTTCAGACACCAAGTCTTCTCAGACAGGGGAAACAATAGAAAGAATAAACAAATGGGACTTCATCAGACTGAAGAGCTTCTTCAAGGCAAAGGAAGACAGAATTGAAACAAAAAAAACAACCCACTAACTGGGAAAAAATATTTGCAAGTCATGTATCCGACAAAGGGTTAATCTCCATACTATGTAAAAAACTCACACAACTCAACAACAAAAAATCAAACAACCCAATCAAAAAATGGGCTGGGGACATGAACAGACATTTCTCCAAAGAAGATATATGGATGGCCAAGAGACACATGAAAAGATGCTCATCATCACTAATCATCAGGGAAATGCAAATCAAAACTACACTAAGATATCACCTTACACCCGTTAGAATGGCAAAAATAACCAAAACAAAAAGTAACAAATGTTGGAGAGGTTGTGGAGAAAAAGGAACCCTCATACACTGCTGGTGGGAATGCAAACTGGCGCAGGTACTATGGAAAACAATATGGAGATTTCTCAAAAAATTAAAAATAGAAATACGATATGACCCAGCCATCCCACTACTGGGTATCTATCCAAAGAACTTGAAATCAGCAATCCCAAAAGTCCCATGCACCCCTATGTCCATTGCAGCATTATTTACAATAGCCAAGACATGGAAGCAACCTAAGTGCCCATCAACTGATGACTGGATAAAGAAGATGTGGTATATATACACAATGGAATACTACTCAGCCATTAAATCGTCCCATTCACAACAACATGGATGGACTTGAGGGTATTATGTTAAGTGAAATAAGCCAGATAGAGAAAGACAGTCTCTGTTATGACTCCACTCATTTGTGGAAGTTAAATATGCAGACAAAGAGAACAGATTAGTGGTTACCAGGGGAAAGGGGGGTGGAGGGGGTGGGCACAAAGGGTGAAGTGGTAAACCTACAATATGACTGACAAACAACAATGTACAACTGAAATTTCACAAGGTTGTAAACCATCATAATCTCAATAAAAAGTTTAAAAAAATCCCACATAAACAAAACCTTTAAAATTTCATTAAGATAAAAATATTAAAAGTTTGACAAAAGATGAGCAGATTGACTCAAACTTAGTCCGTGTGTACAAAGCAACTGTTTTTGAACGGTTTATTTGCCTCAAATAAATTGTGTTACCATATCTGGTCAAACGACACCTAGTTAAATTTGAATTTCAGATAAACAACAATACTTTTTTAGTACAAATATGTCCTGTATTTTTATTTGCTAAATCTGGCACCCCTGTGCTAAGAACAAATTAAAGAACGTCCATACTACGTAAAAGTGAAATCTGTTGGCACTCATGATTTAAATTGTACATATGGCACTAAGGGTATGTTTTAAAAATTAGGCATGATGAAGCAAAGAAAGAACTGGTTGTCAGATGATCTCGGTCTACTCCTGTGTGACAGCTGCGAAGAGAGCAGTCAGCTCTGGCTCGAATCCCAGCTTTGCTACCTGCTGTGGCGTTGAACATTTTAAGCATACAACACTCCTACCTAGTTTCCCTGTGAAGCTGGAATAACACCTATTTCATGAAGAGGATGTGTGGCTGAAATGAACTGCTAAATAAGCCTTTATATAATTTTTCCCCCCTCAGCCTTCTTGGTTCACTGATTCCGAGACTTTGGGCCTGTTCCTCACCAGCAGAATGAAGGGGCTGCACTCGGAACACTGGTGTAAGATGACAGACTGCTATAAGATCTGGAAGGGACAATCAAGGAAGGTTTTATGGAGAAGTGACTTCAGAGAAAACGAGGTTTGAGAGAGAAAATTGCATAAGATAAGGAAGGAAGAAAATTACACTATCAAGTCTGGCTAAACTGAGAAATCAGAAGGTAACTGTGGGAGTCACGGCTATAACTTCCTTTATGTAAACACAAACAACGGGGAGCGGGGGGTGGCGCGCTAGGATTTAGAACGAAGCGCATTCGAAAACATAGCGATTTCGCGCCACAACAGAGGCGCCAAAATGGGGCTGCAATGGCTAAAAACCGTGCAAAAAGTCCCCTTGTGCAAAATAAAGCAATCGGGAGGGCAGTGATGGTCTAAGGCTTTCTGTCCTCCTTCAACCTCCATTACCCCCCCCGAGGCCGCCCAGCGGTCACGGGTCCCTCCCACCGGCTACGGACCGGGGAGCCGAGGGCGGCGAGCGCGCGCACCTTTTCCAGTCTCCCTACGAAGCAGACGGGCCGATCGATGAACTGAGCTAGCAAACTGGCGTTGATGCGCGACTTGGGCAACTCCATCACGTCCGCCATGATTGCGCCGCAACACGCGCGGCTGGCGGGAAACAAGAGCACGAGGGAAACTGTGCGCCCCGCGGGCGTCTATGGGGCGGATTTCCCGGCACCAATCGGCAGAGACCAGCGCTCTCGCTCCGCCAATCAAACGCGCGGAAATCTCGATCGACATCGCAGGCTTCCCAAAAGGGACGGCGAAGGAGGGGATGCGTCCGGAAGTGGGGATCGGCTGCTTAGTGACGCGCGGCGTCCCGGAAGTTGCCCGGGTCCTCCGCAAAGTGGGCAGTGGAGGCCTGGCTTGGATGGGGCGGGGCTCCCTCTAGTGATCTCCGGCCTCCAAGCGGCGACTTGACCCCGGAAGCAGGGTGTCGGGCTCCGGTGCGGGTGCGGCGGGGGACAGCGTCTCGAGCCTCAGGTATCTCTTCTCGCGCGAGGCGCCGCAGCCTTGCTGTCTCCCCTTGTCCCCACCGGCGGATGCGGAAGAGAGGCGGGAGTTGGCGCCGGTCCCGCCGCGGCATTCTCAGTGCTGCGCACCGGCTGTTCGCGTTTCCCCGCCTCCCCTCTTCCCGGTTCTGCGTGGGAGGGGCGGGATTCTCGCTGAATGAAAGCTAGGGATCGGGAGTTTTTAGACAGTTGTCCTCCTGGAGACGAGTACTGGGGTGGCCGGTGATCTTCATCACCTTTGTCAGGCTCCTACTGCTCGGTGGCATAGGTTCGGTGATTTGCCGCCCAAGCTGCGTCACCTTCCATCCTCAGTTTCCCCATCTGTGGGAAGAGGAGTTGACTCGATTACCTCTACGACCTTTTCTAGCCCTGACAACCTGGCCATACTGCGGAGAAGCGGATTTTCTTAACTCCTCCGTGTTAACAGCGAACTGAAGTATTGGGGGGGTATGTAGGGGGAAAGACCGCTGGGCTAAGAGAGGAGTTGAATTTAAACAGCTGTTCGATGATAAGCAGGCGCGCTTCTCCTTGAGGCGTAATTTCCCCATCCGCAAAATGAGGGGTTAGATGACAATGTTTTGCAAGGTCCCAGCTGACTAACTTTTGTCCACGTGATTCACGACTCTTCTTAACTCCGCAGCAATCTTTTCCCCATTGCTCTCCACACCCCAGGACTCTGGAAGGGAGATCTGGAGGTGAAGAAGAAGATAACCTGTTTCAACGAGATTTGGGGAGATTCTCGAATCTGTCGCTGGGTCATATGGCTTTTGATTTTCGGGGCTTTATCTACCAGGGATATTCCAGAATGAGTGCTCATAAAAATACCTGCCAACGGTGTTGCGGAAATTGGAAAAAACTTTTTATTGGGATATTATTTTTTGGCAACTGAGTCTGTGATTTTTGCCTGAGGCCACCGCGTTGTCGCCGTTCAAATTCTGGTACCTAGCTGGAGTTGCCAGTTTAGTCCCGCTGTTGTCTTAAGCACAGAAGATCCTTTTTGAGACTTCACGCGGCAATTTACGATGGAAATCTAATGTATCATAATTAAATGATACTTAGCCTTCCTCAGCGTTTACATAGCACTTAATATATTTGTGTTTTAATTTTGCTGTCTCTTAAACAGATTTAAAGGATTTCGTTAACAGATGCAGGATGCATATCAGTTGGTGTATACAAAGGTGGTTGTATTAGTGCAATAAAAGCCTATTTTATATTTCTGCATAAAGCCTTAACGTCTTTTGCGCTTTAGCGTTGCTTTGGAAGACAAGTTGATGGTTATTATGTAGGGTAGAGCACACATGAATATCTTGAATAGCAATTTTTCTTTTCTTTCTTTTTTTTTTTTTTGAGGAAGATTAGTCCTGACCTAACTACTGCCAATCCTCCTCTTTTTGCTGAGGAAGACTGGCCCTGAGCTAACATCCATGCCCATCTTCCTCTACTTTATATGTGGGATGCCTACCACAGCATGGCTTTTGCCAAGCGGTGCCATGTCCGCACCTGGGATCTGAACTGCAGACTCCGGGCCACCGAGAATCGGATAGTGTGCATTTAGCTGCTGCGCCACCAGGCCGGCCCCAAATAGCAATTTTTCTTAAAAAGCAGTCCCTAAAGTACCAGAAGCTAATAGCATTGTTTATTACAGTTAAAAGGCCACTTTTACATACCAATGGCATTTTTTTTAACAGGAAGATGAGCAGGAAGATTTTAAAACAGCTTTTTGGATATTTTTTTAGAGACTTAAAATTTATTATGTAATATATAATGCACAGAGTGTGTGTATAGGTGGTATGTATAGTTTCCAGAGAAAATAGATGAACCCTTGTGGGCCTCTCATTCAGGTTAAGAAATGGAAATTTACCAGTTAGTAGTTTGCACTGCCTTAAGTCCTCCTCCCGACCAGCCAGAAACAGACACTATCTTGAAATTTGTGTTAAGCTCCCTGAGCTTGTCTGTATAGTTATATCTCACAGATAGGCATTCCTCAATGGCACGTTGTTTAATTTTGCCAATTTGACCTTTATGTAAATGGAACCATACCATATATACCTTCTGACTTGTTTCATTTGCTTGTTTTTGAGATTAATCTGTGTTGACACGTGTGAGTGGAGTTCATTCTTTTCACCCTGCTGTTTTGCTCTGTTGTTGACTGACCTTTCTGTTGTTTTTAGTTCCTTTCTGTTGCATGCAGGGCTGCGGTGAATATGCTTGTGCCTCTTTCTTGGTACAGCTGTGCAAAGGTCTGTCGGTAGAACTGCTGGAATATAGGGTGTGTATCTTCAGTTTTACTGGTAAAACCAAATATTTTTCCCAAGTAGTGGTACCAGTTTATCCTCTTATCAGGAGTGTAAGAGAGTTCCAGTTGATCTACGTTTTTGGTAACTCTTGAAGTTTTTTCCTCCTAATCTGATGGATACGAAATGATTTCTTATTGTGGTCTTAATTTGCTTTCCCTTATTACTAATAAGGTTGAACAGCTTTTCAAATATTTAATGGCCATTTGTGTTTACCATTTTTTGTCTTTTGCTGCTTTTTCTTATTGATTTTTGAGAGCGTTTTACATTTGTGTGGATAGTAAGGCTACATTTCTCAGTTTTGGGCCTGCCCTTCCTTTGTTCCTTTCTTTCTAAAGAGCTCCTACTTTTAATAAAGTTAAAACGCTTTTTCCCTTAAGTTTAATATAGTTGAAAAAGTCAATTTAAAAAATCTCATTTAAGGATCCTTAAAAATGTTTTAGTATTTTTGTCTTTCATGTTTAATATTCCATTATTTAGAATTGAATTTTTAATATATGTTGTCAGATCCAATGTCTTCGTCTTGTTTTCATTTCAGTTGTCCAGGCATTATTTATTGACTATGTCCCCTTCTTGCCACTGACCTTCAGTGTCACCTTAAGTTTACGTATGTGTATACGTCTGTTGCTGGGCTCTCAGTTCTGTTCCAGTGGTCTAGTTTTCTGTCCCCGTACCGGTATCCACTCTCATCAGTACTGTGGCTTTCTGATAACTTTTGATGTCTGGGGGCGAGTCCTTCTACCCTGCTGTGTTCTTCAAGAAATGTCTTCGTTGTGTTCTCAGCTCTCTGCTGCTCCATATAAAATTGAGCTTGTCAGGTTTCATGAGAAACTGTGTTGGGATGTGATCACAGTTGCATTGAAACCTTGCATTGATTTCAGAACAAGTAGCATATTAATGATAACTCTTACTATTCTTGAGCTATCGTGGCCCTCTTAGACTCTTTCCAAAAAGTTTCATAATTTTCTACATAAAAGTCTTCACTTATAGGTTAGATTTATTCCTACTTACCTTGTTGTTTTTGCTATTATAAATGGTATTAAAAATCTTTTTAATGATTTTAACTGACCGTTGCCTGTATATAGAAATATTTGACTTTCCGTTGGCTGTCCTGCTAAACTCTTATTTCTAATAATTTTCTATAAGATTCTCTTGGATTTTCTGATCATATGTGAATAACTACAGTTTTGTGTCTCAACAATTCTTAAGTATTTTATTTATTTTTCTTGTCTTTTGTCCAGGTTAGAGCTCCTATTGCCATTTTGAATATAGATGGTCTTTGAGTTAAGATGGGGTTTGACCGTGTAAGTAGTGTCTTAAATACACAAAGGCATAGTTTCACATGTCAGTGAAGTCCAGAGGCATGCAAACTCAGCATGTGGGAGTGCCCCTAAGACATCAGGAACCCAGATTCCTTCCATCTTTCACTTGTTTTATGCTCAGTATCTGGTTCTAGACTTGTCACTTCATAGGCCACTATAGGTGCTGGAGCATCAGCCATCTAGTCCCTGTTCCAGGCAGCAGAAATGTGGGCAGGCAAGAGGGTGTACCTTTGTGGGACTTAGCTCCCTTTAAGGAGCCTTCCTGGAGGTCCTTTACTACTTGAAGTTCTACTTATTAGGTTAAGGACTTTCCTTTCTGTTCCTAGTTTGATAAGAATTTTAATTGAGTCGTTATAGAATTTGATCAAATGCATTTTTTTGCCTTAATTGAGATGATTGAAATGAATATATTTTCCATTGTTCAACCATGCTCTCATTCCTGGAAGGAACACAAGTTGGTTATGTATATGATGTTTTATTATATATTCCTGGATTTGACTTGCTATTGTTATGTTTAGGATTTTTGCATCCTTGTTCCTAAGTGAGATTGGCCTGTGATTTTTCTTTCTTGTATAGTCTTGTATAGTATTATTAGGGTTATACTAGTCTCAGGAAAGGAGTTGTGGAGTGTTTCTTCTATTCTCTAGGATTCTGTGTAAAGTTGGAGTTATCTATTCATTGACTGTTTGGTAGAACTCACCTATAAAACATTCTGGGTCTGGTAGAGTTACCTGTACCTACTGCTTTAGGCATATCCCGTGAGTTTTCCTAAGTAGATGTTAATCATCAAGTTCTAAATATTTTCTAGTTTCCAGCATATTTCTTCTTTGACTCATGGGTTGCTTTTGTTTCCAAATGTATAGGTTTTATTTATTACAGTTATTTCCTGTTGTTAATTTCTAATGTAATGGCATTATCGTCAGATGGTATGTTCTGATACTTATTCTTTGAAAGTATATGAGACTTCCTTTAAGGCTTATCAAGTACATGGACAATTTTTGTAAATGTTTCATGTGCGCTTGTATTTTCCAGTTGTTGGATCAAGCTTGTTAATTTCAGCATTCAACTCTTTCTGTTTTCTTTTGTCTGATTAATGTCTCAATTGTTGAGATAATTGCATTAAATATTCTATAGATAGTAGCATTGGCAGTTTCTCCTTGAACTTCTGATGACTTGTGCTATATATTTTTGGAGATTTTGTCATTTGGTACATACAAGATGAAGATTATGAAGCAAAATGGTGAAATGAAGTAGTGCTTTTTGCCTTAAAGTTTGTTTTGTCTGTAGACAAATTTAGATATATCAGCTTTCTTTTGGTTAGAATTTATGTTTTTCCATCCTTCACTTCACCTAGCGGAGCAAGACCCGTGGGCTTGGATGGTCATTTCCTCCTCTCTTTGGTGGCTTATCAGAGAGCTGACTTGGCACGTCTCAGCTCGAGGGAAGACAGGCTGATACCAGCCTGGGGCCCCAGCAGCTCCCTTCTTCACAAGGCACTTCTTTAACCAGGATATTCTGCGATCACATTATTGCCCAAGTGTGTGGGGGCTGGGTTCCTCTCTGTGGGAACACTAAAGTATGGGGGATCATGGGCACTTTGCCACTTCTCTGCTTGTTACGTTTTCTCCAGTAAACCTTATTTGATATTTATACTGTGTGGTCCTTATGATGTTTGTGTCTGTTGGCCTGATAACTTTCAACTTCTTGGTGTCCATATGGTTTAGGTGTGTCTCTTGTAAATAGTGCAGATAGCTGGAGGTTTCGTTTTTCTATCTTTGGTCCGTTTACATTGATCGTGGTTACTGGTATTTTTGGGTTCCTTTCTAGAGTCATTTTGTGCTTCCTGTGTGTTCTGCTTTTTTTGTTGTTTATTTTTTTCTCCTCTGTTGCCTTCTTTTTAATTGACTTTTTGTTAGTGTTTTCCTCAGTTCCATTTTGTTCCTCTGTATTAGTGTGAATGTTACATGTTTTCTTTAAAAAATTTTTGTGGTCAACCATTAGCATGCGTGTTAAACTTATAGTCTAAAGTTATTTTACTCTGTGTCAAGATAAGACCCTATAACTCCATTTACCCTTTCCCAATTTGTATGCTGTTGTCTAGAGTTCTTGTTCTATCTTGATTTCTTGTAACCCCACAAATTAGGCATTATTACTGCTGTATGCAGTTAAGATTTGCTTGAAGAATATTTATCATTTTCTGTGCTTAACTATTTATTTTTACATCTCAACCTTTTTTCTGGTATTATTTCCCTTCTTTTGGGGGTACCTTCTTTGGAAGTTCTTTTAGTGAGAATCTTTGGTAGTAAATTCCATCAGTTTGTTTTTTTTCTGAATATGTTTATTTTATCCTTGTTCTCAAAAGATAGGTTTACTGTCTTTCTGTGATAGAGAATTCTAAATGGACAGTTAATTTCTCTCAAGACTGTGCTGATATTGTTTTACTCTTTTAATATTTACTGTCCTTTTCCTTTTTTTTTTTTTTTTTTGAGGAAGACTGGCCCTGAGCTAACATCTGTGCCCATCTTCCTCTATGTTATATGTGGGATGCCTGCCACAGCATGGCTTGCCAAGTGGTGCCATGTCCTCACCCAGGATCCGAACTGGTGAACCCTGGGCCACCGAAGCAGAATGTGTGAACTTAACCGCTGCGCCACTGGGCTGGCCCTTACTTTCCTTTTAAATTGTGATTCTGTTGTAAGCTTTAGTGTCTTTCTGCTTGATCCTCAGTTTATCTGGGTTCTGCAGTTTTACTGTGTAATGTATCCTGATGTGGATTTCTCCTATCTGGTTTGCTGGTGAATATTGCTGGTGAATTTCTAGTCTGAGTCTGGAAGCTTCACTGAAACCTGTCTGCCTTGCTGGTGTTTGAAATACTGATGGCATAGCTTTCAGCATCACCGTAACATGCAGCCACCACAGTATGACAACTGACAGATGGGTAGTGTGGTTCCCTGACCAGGAAATGAACTGGTGCCACAGTGGTGAGAGCGCCTAGTCTTAACCACTAGACCACCAGGGCAAGCCAGCTGGCTAGCTTGACTTAGCCTAAGGGTTCCTGACCTCACAAGGATTGAAGCTGTGAACGGGAAAGCTTTCAGAAGACAAGCTGTCTTCTGTCTCTTTTTGAGACCACCTTCTTTTCAGCCAGGCGTTTGTTGCTTCATTGTTTACGTAGACCCACATGGTTATCCCAGGCTTTGTGACCAGCTTTTGGGAGAATGTAATTTGCCTGCTCTAGTCACTTGACCATACATCTTCCAACCAGCTGTGGTGTGGAAGAGGACTTGGGGAGGACTGAGAACAAACGTGGCTACTGGGAGTCCGCTGTGTTGGAAGGATACCCAAGGGCATTGCAATAATTCATGCTGGAGATGCTGGTGAGGTGAACTCAAGCAGTAGCAGTAGGAATAGAGAGACGCTAAAAGGTTCGTAAGATATCATGAGGTTGCAGGACTTAGAGGTTGGTGGGCAGGGGGTGAAGGAAGAGGGTGAAATCAAGGTAACATTTATGGTTCTGTCTCTAGCGGCTGTTTGGAGCATCATGCTTTTTTCTGAGATAGAGGATAGAGGAGAAATGCATGTGGGGAAGATGCATTTAGATGGGAAGATGACTTAGGCTTTGATATCGAGGCAGTGTAGCACAGAGTGAAGAACGTAGACTTTGGAGCAGACAGACCTGGGTTAAATCCTGATACTTTCACTTAAGTGACTTTTGCACAAATTATTCATTCTTTCAGAGCTACAATTTCTGTGTTAACATGGGAGATAATAAAGCTTCACAGGGTTGTTAGATTGGGTATGTAAATTACTGAGCACAGTGCCTTGATACACTAAGTACTTAAATAAAAAATTGCAAACTTATGTAACTCTTCCTAGCATGACCAGATTGCCCTTAAGTATCCATTGGACATCTTAGTGATCATGACTGGAGGTAGTGGTGGGGGAAGAAAACCCCAGGGTGTTTCCCCAGAAGGAAGGAAGTGTGTGGGCTTGTCTGAGAGTGGAGATCCTGAATTCATTTGGGTGATGGTATGTTTTGCCCAGCTCTGCTCAGCAGCCCGGATGTAAGAAATCGTGTTCTCTTACAACCGTTTGAGGGTTACCAAGATGTTTTCTATACTTTTCAACAGTTTCTTATGGAAAATTATCATCAGAGAGCTATTCTTCCTCTTAGTCTTTGGGTCCACATTTTCCCTTCCTTATGTTGCTCACATTTTGGCGATGGCTTATTGAAGGAGATACTGGGTGGATGATGTTACCTTAGTCTTCTTCCCTGAACTTTCTGTTGCAGGCAGCTTCTTGTTTCCGTGTCTGGTCCTGGAAGACAGACAGATGCACATGTTCCTTGGCTTGTCCAGTTCCCAGTGGCTGACCGCCACTCATCATGTGTGGGTCTGCCCGGCTGAGACTGAGTCTGCTGTGACTTGGATTGTTGAGATCTCTCTATGAATTAAAGAATTAGGAGCAGTTTGTAGTTCTTTAAACATGAAAGTAGACTTCCTTCCTGTGCTCTGCTCGTGGAGCTTTTCTCTCTGGGACCCTGTGTTACAAGGTCTTCCTTGGACAGTTACAAACTGTTGCCCTCCTTCCTCTCTCCTGTGGCTTGCTCAGGCCAAAAGCTATAGTCTCTGAATGGAGGTGAAAGATCTTGTCTGGGAGGAGTAGGGATAGGGGAGGGCATCGAGTTCTGCCAGACTTTAGAGAGTTTCCATGCAGGCGGATGTCTGGCAGCCTATTGTTTTTCTGGTAGGTACAGCTCCTGTATTTTAGAATTAAGTTCAGGCAATGGGAATGGATGAAATGCTTTCCCCATCTTTGTGGTTTACTCTCCTGTTTTAGTTAGCTTGTTTATTCACTTATTCATTCATTCCCTGGACAGGATTTCAGAAGATGTAGCATATGGCAGAGAGTACAGGAATCAACTCTTGGTGAGTTGTACTTCTTGGTCAATCCCCACTGATCGTGAGTTCATGGGAATTTGATTCAGACCTTGGCATATGGTTGACAGAGCTATTGCCAGTTTTTATCTTGTGTTTTTTTTTTTTTGCTGGAGATTTGCGTTGAGCTAACATCTATTGCCAATCTTCTTCTTTTTGTATGTGAGCTGCTGCCACAGCATGACCACTGATGAGTGGTGTAGGTCCGTGCCCAGAAACCGAACCCAGGCCACCGAAGTGGAGTGTACTGAACTTAACCACTAGGCCACTGGGGCTGGCTCTGTCTTGTGTTTCTTTATGTGCATTTTGATGAAAAATTGGGAGGAGATAATGGGGCTGGCCCCATGGCCGAGTGGTTAAGTTCGAGTGCTCTGCTTCAGCGGCCCAGGGTTTCGCCAGTTTGGATCCTGGGCACTGACATGGCACCACTCATCAAGCCATGCTGAGGCGGCATCCCACATGCCACAACTAGAAGGACCCACAACTAAAAATATACAGCTATGTAACAGGGGGCTTTGGGGAGAAAAAGGAAAAATAAAATCATTAAAAAAAAATGGAAGGAGGTCAAACAGCCAGCTTTCCTGTTTACTCAGGAGTCTGAAGATAGTCTTAGACGGATAGCAGTCCTTCCTGACCTGCTGTTGGCAACTGTTAGCCACATGCGTGATGGTGCTGGTTTTACGCAGGACTCAGGACCGTGCTTTGTGCCCATAGGCATTATGAGAGGTGGTGGAGGAGACCAAGAGGCAGCAGGTGGACTGGGTAGTTCTTGAATTCAAAGAATGGGCCTTGTCTGGTGTTGTTTCTCTAGGGCCTAGCACCATGCTTGGCTGGTATTTGGCCTTCAAAACATGTTGGTTGAGTGAATTAAAAAGTGAACAAATGATTGAATTTTAGGAATTTGTTTTTATTTGGGGAGGAAGTAAATACTTGATTGTGCAGTTAGGTTGTATTGAAAGTCAAATAATGCAGACTTTTAGCGGGCAGTTTTGGAAGTGAATCCTTTTGGAAGTTGAATGTGATGGTTCCTGTTGTGTGTGAAATGTATTTAAGTGAACAAATAGAGTAACTTAAAGACACACACTGAATAATGTTTTATTTTTTTCTTTGTTCATTCTAGGTTTCCCTGTGCTATAGAGAGTTGTAAAGAGGTGTCACCTCACATCGGATGACTTCCTTCTCCCTTAGGACATTATTTAAATGTGTTTACTCACCTCAGATATTTGTTTTATGTGAAGAGATGCTTTTTGTTAGAGTTGTCTGGAGTCTTTTTCAGGATTTTTTCTCATTTAAGAGGTGCAACACTGAATGCAGAGGGTAGAAATTTGTGTTGTATTGCTAGACAGCAGTGTTATTTAAGCCAAAACCAAAATATTTTTTTTTGTGGCAGTTGTGTAAGATTGTGTTTGTAACTTTTCTAAAATGTAAAGCATATCATTGTATCATTAATTTAGAAGACCTGGGATAACATTAAAGCCTCTAAATTACCTTCTTGGTCAATGAGTGAGACCCAGATGATATAAATCATAAGTACGGCTTGTTTATAAGCTCTCACAAGGCAGCAACTTTATCTTCTAAATTTCTTTATCTCCCTACTATTTAGCATCCATCTTTAGGAAAAAAAAAAAAAACCACTATGGTTTTCATGTGTACTGCATTAAAAAAAGAGAAGTGGTTTTTTTTCTGTTTTTTTTTTTTTTAATAAAACTTCTTGAAATTAAGATGTCTTCTGACTGGAGTGAGTCACATACCGGGTGATCACGCCCATCCACAGAGGAGTAGGGTACAAGAGAGAACTATCTGGCCCCAAATGCTAAGAGTGAAGAGATTGAGAAACCCTGGTCCAATGTAATGGGAGATTCCCCTCTTAAATTAGTAGAATTAGGGGAGACTTTATTATGTTGCTCTGTTTTTCATTTTATGAGTAGAACACAGAGAACTAGAGGAAAAAAGCCGTGAGTTGTTATCACTGCCGGGCCACCATTCTTGATTCTGAAAATAATAGGGTAGTTAATTAAAAGGAAAACAAACAAAAAATCCCCAAATCCAACAACAACTACAAAACTACACAAAACTTCCCTGATGATTCTAATGTGGACTTTGGGAGTCATATTTATTTACAAAGTAACAGAGGAGAGTAAAACTGTGTGAGGTTTGTTTTACTTTAGTGAGACTGTCTGTGTTCATGATGGAAACAGGATCCGAGAAGAATGAAGGTTCTGTTCTAGAATTTTCTTGGGCCGACTTGTGACTTTTCAAGATGACTTTATCATATCCCTGAAAAGCAATTCTGCTAGAGAAAATTCCAGAAAATTAGTAATTCTAGATTATGTAATACTTCCATGATGATAGGATTTCGTTATTATGGTAACAACGCATAAGAGCAAGCTGTTCCTGGCGGTAGGTATATTACATGCTAATGCTGAGTAGCTGGCCGTTGAGCTTATCAGATGAAGCCTCTGTGTGGCAAATAACGCCAGCTGTTAAAGGTCATCAAGTTATGGGGCTGGCCCAGGGGCTGAGTGGTTAAGTTTGTGTGCTCTGCTTTGGCTGCTCAGGGTTTCGCCAGTTCCGATCCTGGCCACGGACATAGCACCGCTCATCAGGCCACGCTGAGATGGCGTCCCACATAGCACAACCAGAGGTGCTCACAACTAGGATACACAACTGTGTACTGGGGGGCTTCGGGCAGAAGAAGAAGAAAAAAGAAAGACTGGCAACAGATGTTAGCTGAGGTGCCAATCTTAAAACAAAGTTACCAAGTTGTAGTGACAGACCAGAACCGCCCCCTGCCCTGTACCCTTTTAACCTAGGATTTCCTGTATTGTGTTTAAGTGTTTCATGTTTGAATCCTACATGACGCATTTCTGAAAAGCTTTTCCTGCCTTTAATTTAATATAAAGTAAAATAGGAAAAGGATTTAAACTGTAAGGATCAAGGAGAAACTATCAAATCAAGAAAAAACACCCCAGCTTGACGCCTGTTGAAATCTACACTGTGAAGTTCTCTGGACCCCTGTGCACTCTCCTAGGATCCTCCCTTACCTGATGCTTTATAATATCAATTTGTAACTTGACATCTTCTGACTTTCTAAGTATTTTAGATGTTCTGTTTTGGCTAAAAATAATACGTATTTAATTTCTCACTTTGCTAAAAGCGACTGTGTGGTCATATTAGCGAAATGAGTTTTGCTAAATCATGTAACTTCAATTTTTAATGGCTGTTATGCATGTGCATGATGTCACTTTCCAGCTAGGTGGACAGACTCTCTTAAAAAAAGTAGAGGACGGACTCTCTTAAAAATGAAGTTGCCCCAGCACTTTGTATTCCTCTGGGTGTGTTGTGAAAGCCGCTCTCCTGTAGTCTGAGGGCAGCTCCGAGCTACTCCAGACCAGTGGAAATGGAATGGAAATATGAGTTCAAGGAGGAAAAAAGAACAGTGTAAAATGTCCTGCTATTAGAAAAGAACTTGTTTATGTATTTTATAAATGGTTGATGATGGATATTAAAATGTTCTGGTGTTTACATTCCGTTGGGTAAATTTAAAGGAATGATAGAATGGTTTTATTTCAACCTATAAATATAATATGCTAGAAACTACATCCGTTCTAATTTTCACTGAAAAGTTTTAGATGTCAACTTAAAAAATGCAAGGAGTGCATCATTTTTCAAAATTCTTTTAAGGGGTTTGTGAGCACCAAAGTATGATCAGTGGCTTTGAAACTTTTTTGCCTTCAACCCAAAGTAAGAAATACATTTCATATCATGACCTAGCACACGCACCCAAAGACGAGAGTTGATAAAACATTACTTACTATGTGTGATGTTCTCTGATAATCTTTTTGCTTCCTTTTCCCTTTCTTTGGATGAGAGGTTGGAGCATAAATTGCAGAGTGGAGATAAAATTTATGTTAATGCTTTAATTAATTGGCTTTCCAGCTGTTCGGTGGAGTGATATCAGTTTAAATATCTTCCCTTGCTCTTCTCTCACTTGTCCTCTTGGATATCTATATCTTTCCCCCATTACCAATATCACAAACCTTCAAAAATAAAAAACCCAGGTGGGATGGAAAAACGGGAAGAATCTTTGGGTAATCCTAATTGGTAATCTAAAGTTAATGGATAAATTTTAAAAGAGGATAAAATCATATCTCTGACACAAGTATAAAATCTGTCAAAGACTTTATTGAACTCATTAATTAAAGAGGGAACTTTAAGATATTACGACTGGTTCACAAGAGAACTCAGAGTATCACCACACATTTTTAGTCTCATAAAGGAATGTTGAATTTATAAATGGTGCAAAACTGGTCACTATCCCCAGGGCAGTAATTAATGCATTCTACCAGGTATATTTCTGTGGACAGGAATTATTTGCATGACTGTCAGTTTTATACAAGTTATCTCCTGCAGAGTTATAACATTACTTAGTCAAAGACAAACAAAGGTGGAGATAACCTGGATGGATGAGCTAGCCAGAATATCCGCTAAATTCCAAAGTCTTTCACAACTTTTTTGTTTTTCTTTTTTTGGTGAGGAAGATTGGCCCTGAGCTAACATCTGTTGCCAGTCTTCCTCTTTTTGCTTGAGGAAGATTGTCCCTGAGCTAACATCTATGCCAGTCTTCCTCTATTTTATATGTGGGATGCTGCCACAGCATAGCATCACTTGAGCAGCGTGTGGGTCCGTGCCCAGGATCCAGACCTGCAAACCCTGGGCCACTGAAGTGGAGTGTGCAGACTTCACCACTATGCCACTGGGCCAGCCCCCACAATGTTTTCTTATATGGATTAGATTTAGGCTATTAAACACTTTCCTATCCTGGGTCTAAAATTTTGCCTCCTGAAGGCCAAGTCTCATTTGTAGAGGATTTATTCAATCTGCAGAGTATTTTTTTTTAATTCAATCTGCAGAGTATTTTTAAAAATTTTGAATTTGTTGCCGTCATCCAAAAACTAGGTTTTTTTTATAATAGTTTTGAGAAATCAGACTTGGTGACACAGGGTCCACATTCCTTCATGGAACAGTGGTTGGAGCTGCCAAAGGTATCTTCTCTATATATTTTTTAATTTTTAAAAATCTTTATTTTTTATTGTAAAATAGTGCATAGTATTTAGAAAAAAAGGAGATACTACAAAAGAACCGTAAAGTGAATATAAATTGATCCTGCATCCTGGTAGCAACAACTATTAGGTTTGGTGTATATTTTTTCATCCTTTTTTCTAAGAATATACAAACTTATCCCCTTCTTGTACACACAAAATGGAAAATATTTTTATAATTAGAAAGCCTGCTAGTTTCATTTGAAAAAGCAAATAAATTAGAAAAACTACTAGAAAGGATAAAATAGTATAAAACAGCTACAATAGAAAGACATACCGTAAAGAATATATAAAAAAGATTAAAACAAAAAATTATGAGTAAATCATATTAGCCCAAATCATATATTAAAAAATAGTTTGAAGAAAAATAAATGATTTTAGCTAAAAGGTTCTCTCTTCAAGTGGCCCGGGTGACAACAAGAGCAGCAGTTCTGAGTCCAAGTCCCGTAGTCCCCACGCAGGTAGTAAAGGGGAGGGACGTTCAGACGAGGCAACTTGAGACCTTCAAGCTGCATTCCACAGAGGTTCCCAGGTGCCCTGAGGTCGTCTTCAGGGGCGGTGATGCCCTAACCATAGCTTCAGCTTGTCCTGTTTTTTTCGTGTGTGGTGGTGTTTTTTTACCTACCTCGGCCATGACAGCTAGTACAAATCTGATTCCCAGCTTTCCCAGCTCAAAACCTTTGAAAGCTCTTTGACTGGTTCCTGCATCAAGACCTCACAAGCCTTGTTTTGGCGAAGGGCTCCTCCTCTGACTCGCTGGGCATCTCCCTCCTTCCTTCCCTAGACGTGCCTTCTTTAGACAGGTCTGTGCTCTCCTTCACTCCTTCTGTCCCATGCTAGGCTGGTTCCACTCGTAGTTATCTGCCTGGCATTCGAACTTACCACCTCTGGATTATACTGAAGAGCTCGGTTGTTTCTGCAGTTTTGAAACGTAAAATAATATATTTGCATTAATATTTTAGTCCTGGTATGACAGCCAAGTATGATGTTTTTGAAAATTTCAAAGAAGTGAGAGTATACACATAATTTTGGTGATAATTAAGGGGATGTATTTCCATAGTATAATTTGAGATCTTAGAGATCATGATCTCAATATTTTTTCTTTGAAATACCACTGATGTTTGTGATTTCAGCTACCGTTTATATGCTAACAACTCCCAAATTCCAACTTACTCCTTTCGCTGGAGCACTAGGTCTTATTTTTCCAACTACATTTTACGTATTTCCGTTTGGACCAGACACTGTTTCCCCACATCTAACTTGTCTGAAATGGAATTCTTTGTTTTTTTCTCCTCTTAAACTTCCCTTTCCTACTGTCGTTATCTTACTCATAATGTCTCTTTCTTCAGTCCTTCAGGCTTGAAACTTCAGTCAACCTTTATTAATGCCTTTCCATCAGTATTTTGTAGACTTGAGAGTCACTAGGTCCTGTTCCATATTTCTGTACATCCCTTCTTTTTCATTCAAGCTTCTCTCATCTTGATCTAATGTCTTTTGCTACAACTTTGTAATGTCTTGACTACATACTCTCAATCAACTTCTCCAGCATATTATTTGAAATCCAGTCTTTCTGAAACACTACTTTCCTCAAGATCCTAGTCTATACAATAATAGTAAACAAATCCTGGTGTGCCACTCTAGGTATTCTAACATTTTCCTGACTTTTCAGCCCTTCTAATAATTTGTCTCTACCTTTCTTTTGCAGTTTTAGTTTCTGTTGCTTATCTGCGTGCCTCTAGTGAGGTTAGTCCTTTGCCGTCCTCTAAAGATGCTGTGCTCTTTGTTCACAGTGACCCTTCTTACAGGAGAGGCCTTCCTTCTCTTCTTTGTTTATATTTGTCCCCTAACCATCGGATGAAATTAACCTCAAGGTCACCTATTTGTGAAGTTCATGTGGGCTGTTCTGATTCTCCTTGGTCCTTCTGGAATATTGTATCCTGTTTAATGCTATTTTTGGTAATGTAATCTTGTCTCTCAAGATTAAAACTACCACAAGCATGGACCATTGTCTTTTTTGGTATCTCTCAGAAGAAATTAGTAAACTTGTTATCTAAATTTGTATTATTTTTGCATAACCATGCAATTCACAACCCACCATACAGAATAAGAGGAGGAAGATTAAACGTTCAGGATTTCAATTTTTCAGTAGTATTAAATTTACATATTTATTGGATTTTGGCACAAATATGAAGGAAAAAATATGTGTGTGTATTACTCTTACAGTTAAGTGGCTTCTGTTTATCAATCACACATAGAATTTCAGTCTGATATATTTACGTTATCTAGTAGTCTGTGAAATTTAAAGAGGATAATCAAATTGAGAAAACCAGGTTGCCTTAATCCTTTTGTTATGGATAATATTGCTTAAAAGGTGAGCCTTAGAGTAATACAAAAAATAAATATATTACTTGCCCTACCCTCCCCCTCTTCAGAGCAATAGGATTTGCCCT
Source organism: Equus caballus (assembly GCF_041296265.1). Classification (NCBI taxonomy): domain Eukaryota; kingdom Metazoa; phylum Chordata; class Mammalia; order Perissodactyla; family Equidae; genus Equus; species Equus caballus. The sequence continues at coordinate 45,587,772 of NC_091687.1, forward strand.
GCCTGGCAGTCAGGCTAGTCCTTTATATATGCAGTCTGTGTATACCATTAAAAGTCAAGACACTGTCCTTTTATTTTTCAGTTTTGCGCGAAAGCATAGAGAAAAGAAGCATTTTGTTTTTTATACAAAGACTGTATCTATAACCCACACAAAGTGGCTTAAGAGATTTGAGACAATTTTCTGAATAATTGTGAACTACAGCATTTATATGACATCTAAAACATCGTGCTAATGAATTTTTAAGATAGCTTTATTGAGGTTTTATTAATATACAATAAATTGCACATGTTGAAAGTGTACAATTTGATGAGTTTTGACATGTTTATACCCCTGAAACCATCACCACAATCAAGATAACGAACATATCCATCATCCCCAAAAGTTTCCTTCTGATCCTGCTTCTCTCCTGCCTCCCTGCACCTCCCCATCCCCAGGCAACCACTGATCTGCTTTCTGTCACTGTATGTTAGTTTGCATCTTCTAGAAGTTCATATAAATGGAATCATACAGTATGAACTCGTTTTTGTCTGACTTCTTTCACTCAGCTTAATTTTTTTGAGATTCATGCACGTTGTAGCGTATTTTAGGAATTCATTCCTTTTTATTGCTGAATAGTATTATACGTATGCCACAATTTATGCATTTATCTGTTAGACATTTGGGTTGTTTCTGGTTTGGGGTTATTACCGAAAAAGCTGTATGACGTTTGTGTACAAGTACAGACATATGCTTTCATTTTTCTTAGGTAAATACCTAGAAGAAGGTCTGGGTCGTATGGTACGTATATGTTTATGTTTTAAAGAAACTGCCAAACTGTTATCCAGAGTGGTTGTACTATATTACACACCGACCACAGTGTGCAAGAGTTCCAGTTACTCCACATCTTTGCCAACACTTGGCGTGGCAAACCTTTTAAATTTTAAACATTTTAGTAGTTATGTAGTGGTATCTCATTGAGATTTTAATTTACATTTGCCTGTTGACTAATGATTTGGAACATCTTTTCATGTGATTGTTTGCCATCTGCACATCTTCTTTGGTGAAATGTCTCTTCATATCTCTTACCCAGTTTTTATTGAGTTGTTTTCTCATTATTGAGTTTCAAGAGTTCTTTATATTTTCTAGATACCCGTGATTTGCAAGAATTTTCTCCTAGCCTGTGGCATGGGCAGGTGAATTCTTCATCCCCCATGTATATCGAGGCAGCTCCAGGATTCCCCTGTCTGAGAATTCAGAGGCATTCTGGGTTGGGTTCCAGCTCAGCCAGGCAGGAGTGTTATTGCTAGCTAATGGATTTTTAAGAATAAATTTTTGTATTTTTCCTATTTATAAATGTAAAATTTCCTCATTATAGATAATTTTTAAAATACTGAAAATTGTAAATAAGGAAATGAGACTGGAACATGCTTGAGAACTCTAAACAGAAGATTCAGCCAACTGTCAAGGCCGTGTGCATCAGAAGGATGAGTGCTTGGGCCTTCCTGTATGCTAGGCTTAGGGCAGCAGGCCTCCTCTATGGGATGGGGCTCTTAAATTACTCTTAGTTTTGCTAAGCGTTGCTTCAGAAATCGGGTAGGCTGAGATTGCAGTTTGTTCCCCCTAAATGTAAACTGAGAGCTGCCTTTGCAGTGCTTGGTCAGTATGTGGCCTAAACACGTAGTAAGTGTTTATGAAATATAAATCTAAAGTAAGTGAAGGTCTTGAACATAGATGTTATGGGATTAGTAAATGTCTTTAGAACATAGCACTGAGCAAGGCTTGGAAAAGTAGGGATTGACAAAGACAGAAGTGGAATTAGTCAAATGTATTTGACTAATATTGAGAAATAGTATATTAAAGTCCAACACAAATGTCGTAAGTGTTAAGGGCTCCTTGTCTCTGGTGCTTTGTTGATGAAAAGCATTCCGTTTTGGTGCCAAGAGGACTTAGTTTAAAATTCTAGGTCTGCTGCTTACTAGCCACATAGACTTGGACCAGTACTTAACCTACTTTACTTCAGTTCTTTCACTTACACATTGTGAATAATCACGCGTACCTAGTGGGGTGACTGTAAGTTTCTAAGAGATAGAGTATATACGGCATTTTGGTATAGTGCCTGACCCACTGCAGGAGCTCAGCAAATGTTAGTGGGGTTTGGTTACTCCCCTTCTCCTTTCCAGTACTAGGGTAACCAAATCTGGGTAACCAAATCTGGCTGCTGGGGTGATGACCAACCATGCAGCTTTCCAACTGTGGGAGTCACTCAAAGAGGGGAGATCTTAGAATGGTATTTGCCAGCCCTATCGAGAGAAGTTTTTACACCACTCTATGTGCTTTTCAGTGATTTGAAAAAAAAAATCACGGCATAAAGATAATTTGATGATAGATTTTAGAGTCTCAGGACATAGTCTTTTTGTGCTTGGAGTGATTACTCTAAAGGTAGATGTTTAGACCGACTTTAATGAATGATTAAGTGGAATGAATTATTAATGTCAGCAGTTAGTATTGGTTATACAAGGGAATCCCAAGACTTGTAGTGTAAAATTGGAATCTTGTTCCCCCAGAAAAACATCTTGAGGAAGGAGTTAAGGTGGAGTGATAGGTGTGAGGGTGACTGGTACTTTTGTAACAAGTTTAGAGCTGTTTTGGATGGATATTTGTAGTAAACTATTTTTTACTGTCATTCTGAGTTCTTTTGTACCATCTCTGCTCCCTTTCTCTTATTTCTGACCTGTTTCTTCTGTGCCTGGAAGTTTCTTGACTCTTTCAACCTAAGTTGTCCCTCCTTCTCTAATATGTTAGCAATTTTATAATGTTCTGAAGTGACAGACTATAATATTATGCATTGCCAGTGAGCCATACTATCAGCACACTGATACAGCCTGTATGTAGTTTAAATTCTACATTTTAGGCTATGAGAAACTTAAATACTTTGCTTAATTACTTAAGTTATAAATTCTGTACAAAATACTTGAATTAAAAAGAGATTCTCTCACTGCACCTGAGTTTGGTCTGGCTTTTGTAATGACATTTCTGAACTTTGGGGGCTTGAGAATGACTTATCAGAACCACTTTTGTGACTTCCATGTTTGCTCCATTTCTGTTTCGTGGCCAGTCATGAAAAGGTATTGGAAATTTGAGTACTGCTATTAAAAGGCTTGTCTTTATGTGTTAAAACAAGAACCGCTTTTTAAAGGGCCTCTCTTGCTCAGTGTCCATAAAGCTTCTGGTTACAGCACTCTAATGGCATGTGACACAGTGAACTAAGCAAGTCACACGGCCATACCTACTTCCGAGGAGGGTGGAAAACTGCATCCTGTTATGTCTCCGTAAGGCAGAGAGCCAGTGAACAGCCGTCATGATTCCGTGGTTCTCATTTGTGGTCACCATATACTCGCTCTCTCTCCCTGCCATAGGCAGAATAACTCATCCCTTCCCAAGGGCAGCAATCCGAATTCCCCCGTTCAGTCAGCGTCACACTCACAGTTCGGTGCCTCTCTGTAATGTACAAGAGTCTCTTCATCAGGTCCAGATGTGGCACCTCTTGGTTTGGAGACTTCCTGAACTAGAAAGATCAGTAATCCGCCCTGTCCCCTCGCACCCTGGTGCAACTGGGAAACATAACTGCCAAAACCACTCCCATTCAGAAAGGTGAGGAATGGGAGATATACAGCAGTCACAGAGTTGTAGCAATTCTGAAATTCCAGGGAGCAGGCATTTTGGCGAACTCCCACCTTGGGTTGCAGAATGTTCCTTAATTGTGCTCAGATTCTGCTTCCTAGGAGAGGCCCCCCAGTCTGTTCTTCTCCGTGTCCATTGGCTCTACTCTCTTGGAGTTTCTTCCTTTTCCAGTAACTTCCTTGGCTACCACTGAAGTGGGCACTGGAGAATAGGCCTTCCTTGGGGGCTGAGCAGTTTTCCTGGGCAGCTTCCTATTTGCAGAGTTGTCTTAAATATCCAGCAGTCATAGTCCTCTTTTAATCCAGACTGGTAGTTTTTTGGGACTACAACTCTCAAAAATTTTGTTGACTTCTTACCTGATTCCAGTCAGCTTCATGTATCAATAGCCAGACCTACGGTTTTTGCTAGATATAACTTTTAGATTTGCTCTGTTTCTCATCTTTTTTCACCCCTATGTGTGCTCCCTTCCTCTTTATTTGTTTGAGGGTGTCTTCTCTACCAGGCTTCATTTGGAGACCTACTGTCTTCGTCTCTTTTTCCTGAACCATTTTATCCCAAGTGAAAGAATGTACTGAGTGCCACATTAATCCACACTGAGGTTTTAATATCAGGTGTGATGGCTTTTCCTTTGATTTGATCCTTGCCCGGGGGTGAATTTTAATCAGCCACTGTTCCTTCAGAGGCCTTCTCTGTTTTATTTTTAACTGTCTGAGGTTGAGAAGTGGTTGCCTCCTTCCAATCTTTTAAGTCTTTGAACTTGAACTCTGTTTTCTTACATTCTTGCTTGCAAATCAACCCATTATTTTCTAATATCATTTCTTTCTTGCATGGATTTCTCTGTATCTCACTCAGTTTTTTTTTCATCTCATTCCTTGTCTCCTTATCTTTTCCTTTTGCTTTTTCATCTAATCTTGCTTTTCACCGGTTTTGTAGAGGCCGTGTCTCCTTGTACGCTATTCAGGGTGCAAACTATTTCCAGACTTTTCTTTTGTCTCCATCACCATATCCAGTAAGCTCTTTGAGGATTTCAGAGGCTGTTCTTTTGCTTTCCTGGAATCTTTTCTTTTTCACATGGCTTGTGTTTTTCTTCTCCATTGTTTGTTTCGCTTTAAAAAGTGAAATCTGCCAGAAATGTTTTCTATCAACAACTACGCTTCCTTTACCATCCACTCATGTAGAGGTTAATACCCTTCTCGGATCTACAGCGCAGGGCAGGTTGACCTACGGAAATCCCCGTACAGTTCTCAGTTTCTAGAAGGCTTTCACTCAGATTAAATCTTCCTCTCTCTGCTTGATTTTCTGGTATGAGTGGAATACATGAAAACTAAAATGTGGAGCACTTGCTGCCACCAGGAGTTTTTCTTTCTTTGCTGTCTCTTACATTGCTTTGTTTATAGAATTGACCTCAGGATGTGAGTCTCCTTCCAATTCCTTTCAACTGCCTTCCCAGTTGTTTTCTAGGAGTTGTTGCCCTGCCTGAATATACAAAGATGGGAGAGGAGGAGGAGGAGAGAGGGGTGTGTGTATGTGTGTTGGGGGCAGCACACGATAATCTCACCAACACAAAGATCTACACTGATGGGAACTTAAAGTGGGCTGCCATTTTACAGTGGGTACAGCCCTTGAGTGTCTGAATCAGGTCACCAACAGTAGAGTATGTTTCACACGCCTTTTCTTTTTTCAGGTGGCCTCAGTTTTATGAGGCTTAAGCTAGTTATGGCATGACTAGAAACCTGAACTGGTTTTTTTTCCTTTCCTCAATCCAGTGTCCGATTTATGGTTAGTGAGGTCCTTCCAGATTCTGGTGTGACCTGTTGATGTTACTTTTACAGGTAGTGATATCTTGGGTTATTTCCTGCGTGTTCAGAAATTGAGAGAGGTTGCATGATTCAAGACACATGATTTTAACTGGACGTCCATGCACCTTAGTTTTTGGCTTTGTCTTCTGACACCTAGAGAGGGCTCGTGCTTTTAAGTCTGAGAATAGAATTACTAAAAGTAATTATTGTAATGTCTCTATGTATGGCTTTTTTTTCTAAAAAGGGCACGAGTTGTACAATTTCATCTGAATGTGACATTATATAGTGCTTCTATTTCAGATAGCAGGAGCTGCAGCAGCCGCAATGTTTCACTTCTTCAGAAAGCCTCCGGAATCCAAAAAGTCACCGGTGCCTGAGACAGAGACAGATGGATTTATCCTTCTAGGTGAGTCTTTTAAGAAACAAAATCAGAATTACATGAATTATTTTTCCTTTAAAAGGTTACTTTCAAATTATGATTGATTTTAGATTATTTCCTACTAATTCCAGAATTAATTCATGCATATGAAATCCATAAAAATAAAGGTCATCAGTCACTTAGAATATTGTCATCGAGTCAGATGCTTCTTATATATCAGTTTGGCTGTGTTGTTCAAATTCCGTTTGTAAAATCATCCTGTTTTTCCTATCTGATACACTAGTCAACCTTTTTAATTGTGAAAAACCAAAAGTCTTGAAGAATCCTTGATAAATTCAAGTTTTGTTTTATAAATAGCACTAAGCCTTGCTTCTAAAATTAGCATCTGAAATTAAATAAGGTGTCCAATAAATATTTGCTGAGTGTACTACACTTAAATCTGAATATGTTAAATAGGGTCTCCTAAATGTTTAAGACTAGTTTATTTTCTGTTATAAATTTAATACCTGCTAATTATTAAGATTTTAGTGGCTTTAAAAAATATTTCTTTCAACCAAATACTATGCTCTTCCCAAGGGGAATTCTGAAAAAAATAACATTTCCTTCATGTCATTGTGTCTTTCCCCTGAGGAAGAGATTTTCAGTCTTTGTATAGTTCTTCCCAGAAGTTCTCTCCCCAGAGGGTGGTGAAGAGGCCAAAACCCAATGTCCCCTGGTAGCGTGTATCCTCTTCCACTCTGAGCTTCCTCCTGCCAAATTCGGGCTCCTTTGACAGGATTTGCATGAATTCATAGGGTCTTTGCTCCCTGGGATGTTCTCAGGTGTCTCCTTCACCAGATTCTGGTTTTCTGCCTCTTACTGTCTTTATCTTGGCCCAGTCAGACTGGGGGCCTCTAGCATCAGCAAATGCTCTGTATGTCTTGAGAAGTGGAGAATGGCTCCTTGGATTTAAGGGTGGTCCTAATTTTTAGTTTAGGCCCTATCAGAGCCAGGACTCACAAGATGCCTCTGACCCCACACATTCAGAAGTATGGTGTGTGCGTCTCTGCTTCTTCAGCCCTTCTCTTTAGGATCTGGTCTCTCGCAGAAAGAACACAAGGGTTTTAACCCCTTGTCCTCTTCCATTTCTTGGCCTTTGTCTCTGGGAGACCAGAATAGAATTTTTCTCGTGGCTAAATGTTACCATAGAATATCCTATCTTTTCCATTCAACTTCTGGTAGGCATGTGTATTTTTCTGAATCTGCTTCCTAAGGGCTGGGGACAGAAGCAGTAATTAGGGTGGTCGGAGTTGTTTTCTCTATGACCAGATCCCCTGTACCTGCGGCAAAATGGGGGGCATAGTCTGACCAGGGCCGGTGGTTTTTCTGAGGACCCTCTGACTGGGATAAAGTGGGGTGCCATGGACACAACTGCTTACCTGGCCCTTCTTAGCACATCAGGAATTTGTGCCTTGACTTCCAAGTCAGAACTGGCTGTGTCAGCCCCAAGTTCTGTTCCTTGAAAGCTGCCAGTGTTGCTTCCCTCTTAGCTCCTGAATGAGCCTCACTAACAGAAAGACTTCAGGAGTGCGTCTGATCTCCTGTGAAGTTTCTGCTTCTTTAGGAGTTTCAAAATAAATTCTTCTCTCAGAAATTTGCTTCCACAAAGCCTAGTTTTCCAAACTCTTCTCTATTCCTTATTTTGGAACACCTCTGTAGTCTTAACACATATGCAGAGGACTCTGCTCTTTTTTGTTGTTTCATGATTAGAAATGACGATTATTCTTTTTGTTATCAAATAGCCATTTAAAGGATATGAGTTTAGTGCGCTGACATCTTTGAGAGCACATACAACTTCTGATGCTGGACCTCAAAGACTGTGTATATCATCTTCACCTTTGGAGCTCTGTGGCCTGCCACTTTGCAGCATTTCAGAGGCAAGTTTTAACTACAGCTGAAACAGCCAGTGGTGCTCCTCTTTCCACAACCTCCTCCAGTGTCTGGTAGCTTGTAGCCTGTGGATGTTTCACTGCCTGTCTTATAGTCAGCCCAGGGGGGGCCGCTTTCCAGGGTAGTCTGCCTCAGCAGGCGCAGCTTATCTGCCGTGGACCTTCCCTCTTCTAGGAAAGACTTGAATGTAAGAAGTGGTCTTTAGGGGGCCGGCTCCGTGGCTGAGTGGTTAAGTTCATGTGCTCCGCTGTGGCGGCCCAGGGTTCGGATCCTGGGCGCGGACATGGCACTGCTCATCAGGCCACGTTGAGGCGGCCTCCCACATCCCACAACTAGAAGGACCTGCAACTGGAATATACAACTGTGTACAGGGCAGGGTTTGGGGAGATAAAGCAGAAAAAAAAAAAAAGGTTGGCAACAGTTGTTAGCCCAGGTGCCAATCCTTAAAAAAAAAAGAAGTGGTCTTTACCTGAGCATTAGAAGACACAGAAACCTCCAAATTTGCTAATTCATGAGGGAATTTCTGGCACATTACTCCGATTTGTGCTCATGTACCAGCTGCTCCATCTGATACATTTAAGCTCTAATGATGCATTTTCCTGACATGCTGTGTTTTGAGGGAGTTTTCCCAGGACCATCTAGGACTGAGCAGGAGTGGTCTTGTCCCCTGCACCATATATCTAGCAGTTGAGCAGTCGTGGTGAGGAATCACTTCCGTCGTAGTTCCAGGATAGCATTTAATTTGAAGTGCAGCTGTCGCTTATCCTTGTTCAGATGATCCAAGCAAGAAACGTGCCCGAAACATCGGCTGAGGCCTGCTCGTCCGTCAGCTGCCGTGTCTGCTGATGCTTGTCTCTGTTTAGCCCATCCCCCCCCCCAGGTGCAAAGCTCCACTGCTTCATCATTTTCCATGAAAAATCCTTGCATGTCTGCTGTTGTGTGGCCTTAGTTGCTGTCCTGAAGTTTGGATGAGGTCAGTCAGCATCACGTCTTGGCTCCCACTTCCTCTGTCTTCTTTCTCTTTCTGTCATCACACCATCTCCGTTCTGTCTCAGGAGCACCTCAGAGGCACTACAGTGAAGTGCAGATAAGAATGCTGAATCCAGCCAGACCCCTTGGGTTTGTATCGAGGCTCCACAGCTTACTAGAATTTCAATTATAGGGGAGGCAAAACTTGACCTCTCGCCTTTTAGGGTCTCTGGCTGGGCCTGAGAATTAAGTAGACAGAGGACAGATTAAGGAGAAAAGCATACAGATTTTTACATGTATGTGGGAGTCCCCACAGAAAAATGAAGACCCAAAGAAGTGGCAAAATCTAAGTGGTCATATACTAGGTTGAACAAAGAGGCAATTGTGGAAAAGTAACTAAACTATGTGGGGAGACTAGAGGAAGATAAAAGTTATTATAATCAGGTCTGTTTGTATAGAGCTCTGTTGGTCTCAACTCTCCATGTCTGGTGATAAGAGTGTTTCTTTCCTCCTGGCATCTTCGACGTGAGGGTTTTATCTCCTGCTTTCAGGAAGAAAAGGGGAGGTCAGAGTGTCCTTCTCGCACTTCTGCTTTTCAAGTGCTTTTCATTCAAAATTACCCTTATGCCAAAGTGGCATATTTTGGGGTGATCTGTCTGCCACCCTTCACCATTTTGGACAAGTTAGGTAGCCTCCCAGGTGTCATTTAGCTTATCTAGAAAGTGAGCATGATAGAAGTACCAATCCCATAGGGTTATTCAGAGGATTAAATGAGTTGATGTGTGTAAAATGCTTAGCACAGCCCTGTGAGTGAGGTGGTGGTATTCTACCTCCGTATACAGTGAGGACTTAAGTTTTCCAAGTTCCTCCGGCTAACATATAGCAGATGTGGAATTAGCCCAGGCAGCCGGGCTTCAGAGTCTATCCTCTTAATCACTGAACTATCCATCTTTTTTTTTTTTTTGATGTCATACTATTATTTTTGATTTTAAGACATTAGTGACATTTTCAGCTCTTTTTAAAAAATTCACATTGGATTCTTTACTGTTTAAAAGAGAAAATGCTGGGGTTTTTTGTTAAATAAGAGAGGGTTGGTTATTGTATTATTGTTCATAAAGTTTGGCTTTAATTTTGGCTACCCCAAACTTTTCACTATTTAATATTTTAAATATTTAACAATATTGCATAAAACTATAATCTCCTTAATGAAACTGAGATTGGAAGATGGTATTCCTTGTTTAGTTAGTAAAAAATTATTCAACAATTAAGGACTTAACTGAATTGCCTGATAGAAGTCAGGGCAGGTTATTAGGAATGTAGTTAATTGTCTTTATGTATAGGATGGTAACCTCTTTTTTTAAAAACTGGTTTGTTCTGCTGAGTTGCTCTTTTCATCTTATAGTTCCATACTGACATATATGATACTTACTTTAGTCTCAGCATACTGTGTAAAATATTTTGGAAAATGTCAGATAGGTCAAATGGTGGATATGAAATGCTTTTATTAACATGGCCCCATAGTTACACACATGTATTTTGGTTATAATGGATCCATATAACTTTCTTTGTCCTTAATAGATACATTACAGGAATAAAAATCTGTGTAATTGGTTTTGTGTGTTTGTTTATTAACTTTTAAATGACACAATAAGTAAAGACTTAGAAACATGATTATATTTATAGCAACAACTGCTTATCGTGAATTCCACAGAATTTGTTAGGTTATTATCTTATGTGGCTTTTATGACCTCCTTCTAAAACTGTCAGAGCAAATTATGTTGTTAAAGGTATAAATTATCTATTTTTTCCCAGTTGAGAATACATTTTCCCGTAGGCAAGCCTTCCTGCTTAACACAAATAGATTTTAGGTCACAATTATTAGATGGCATTGCTGAGTTGCTGAAGTCAACACCCCATGACTTGAAATTCAGGGTCAGGCAGAGCCTAGGCACTTTTGTTGATAATAGGAATATCTGGGCTGTTTGTATACAATTAGCTCACTTTTGGATGGAAAGCTTTTTCTCTGTTAAGCTTTCCAAAGTGTTTAGCCTTTGTAAAATGTCAAGTGTGCTGAATAAGAATAAGGGAAAAGAAAAAAGCCTAGTAGAAAAACATCCTTTCCCTTGTAACCAGTTCCTATTCACCTAAGAAGGTAATAGCTATTCGTTCATTCAGTAATGAAGTTGAAGTAATCCTCCAGGGTACTCATTTTACACAAAAACAAATTGCAGTTTTCATTTGCATCACTGGGTGGCGATTTTTCTTAATCTTATACTAATGTTTAAAACCCCAGCAAGCATGGTACTATTTGTAATTACCAGGGTTTTCTTCTGTTATGACATGTTTAATTGTACTTTTAAGACATTATCTTTAAGTTGATTACAAATTTACTACTGTAGTGTGCAACCTCGTAGTTATTTTAAATTAGGAAAAGGGTAATCTGTTGCCTCGATGTTGGCATATAATTCCTTCCAAAGCTAAGACAAAGGCATAAATTAGCTTGTTATGTTCTAGCAAAAAGAAGGAAAAATAACAGCAATAAGAAACCCCACAGAATATAAAATGAAAAGGAATAATTTAGATTATTATTGTTGTGTTCACTAACATTCTTGACCAGAAATTGAGTTTAACTGTGGAGCAGGGGGAATTAAGTTGGGCAAGCACTGTTATAGAGATGAAAGGAATTGGGTTACAGTACAACTGAAATTCACCATGTTTTTCAGAGTATGCAGGTGCGTCTTAAAGTAGGGCATGAGAACCAGTTTCCATTAAGCTAATGATTTTGTAAACTGATTGAATTTAGAATCAGAGTTTAGTAATTCACAGCAGCTTGGATTTCATCTTTTAAATATTGATATTGAAATATGTAATTTAGTCTTACCTTCTGTTTTCCAGTTTATATGATAAATCGGATTTTGAAAAATAGTGGGTTATTTTTAAGATTGTCTCCCACTGGATTCCTCATCCTGGGAATCATTCAAACCATGTATACACATTAAAAGTTAAACTATCACATTTTTTTATGGAACTTTCTAAGTAATCTCTTCATCTCTGTGTTCTTTCCTTTATTTAAAATTGGAAATTTAGCTGTGTACAATAAAAATTTACATTCCAAGGAATGAGGGACAGTAAGTCACTTTGATTCTGTGTGGGACTGAAGGCTTTAATTAAAACAGCAATGACAAAAACTAAACAGATTTTCAGCATGTGCTTCCTATTTTTATCCCTGTTCTTACAACAAAAGTTCACCAAATCTTGAAAAAGAATAGTGTTTATGGATTAAAAAAGCAACTCGCCCTGTTAATATCTTTCTGCCTGTGTATTGTGATAGCCATGAAAATTCAAATTACAATTAATTTACTTGGCAATTTTTGTGTTTTTACTCTTATCCTTTTGAATCTAAAGCAAGTATGCCAAGATTTTTCAACTAACTTCATTACACGGTTGTGTATTTTTCTGTTAAGAAATGTGAAGCTGTGTGTCTAATAGGTAGAATTAACAGAATTTTCACATTCGTTGGTTCCTAATTCTGGTTCCCCTGTTAATCTGGTGTCACTTCTGAGGTGAAAACGTTCCGGCAAGGCTGTCCCTCAGAGGGTGTACCACCTGCCTTGTCTCCTTGAATGTGCCGAGTGAATGGCCATGGGACAGGGAGAGGGGTCAACTGTACTGAGAAGCAGAACTGAGCCCTGTTTCATACAATTAATTGTGAGAAAGTCATTCATTCTTACTGGGGCTCAGTGGACCCATCTGACTCAGATGTAAATTAGGGATCTGTTTCCCTAACTCTGGGGTTCTAACCCTCCTGTGCATTCAGGGGCGCTTTGAAAATATACTGGTGCTGGGGTCTCATCCCTACATTCTGGTTAGATGGGCCTGGGGTTTGGCCCAGACACTGGGATTTTTTCAGAGTTCCCCAGATAGTTGTAGTGTGCATGCGGACCTGAGAGCCACTGCAGTTCACTCTATAATTTAGTAATTGTACACCATCAAATAATGTGTTAAGACACTTTGAAAAAGACCTCATAAAAATACAGACTTACAGTTTCTCTTCCACAGTAGTTGAGCCGTACACAAATAAACGAAAAGCAAATAAAACCACAAAATTTCTAGGTTAAACACACTTCCTTTCAAACATTAAATAGGTAAAGAGCAGAAAGCTTCAAAATTCTAAGAAATGAAAGCCGTTTCTTAAAGTAATATACTTGAAACCTTAAATGTTCTTTTTAAGTCAGAGGAGCAACTGAGAAGCATTTTGTTAATTATACAAATGTAAACTCCAAGTGGCCTGTGACTCTTTTTGTCTTTAGCCACAGTAATCTATTTGACAGATTAACACCTGTAAACTCTTCAGAGCACTTTGAGGTTCTTTTTCTTTGAGCTGAAACCTTCAGGCAGTCATATTTTTAGTATAGCAATTTGGGGGTAGTTGACTGGTTTACTTTGGTACTGTTTCCTAGGGGGCACTTACTCAGTACAATATCAGTAGGGGAAAATAATTTAAGTATGCACCCCATATTCCATAAATGAATTTCCTCTAGTATTTCCTTAGAGACTTTCATAATGCTGTATTTTCCACATTTGCGACTATTTAACTGAAAAATTGTCATGAGTAGCTTTTATATTTTAAATTAAAGTTTATTTTTATTTCCTTCTGTTGAGGAAATAAATAATGAGGATGAGAATCTAAGTAAAATGTACAGTATGAGAATTGTACTTTGTACTAGTCTTTCAGATGGGGTTTGAAGACCTAAATATTGTCTTTCTGGTAATCTTAATAATACTACAACATTTTTTTATATTTAAGTGGTTATCATATTCATCATCTGTTTTTTCCATTGAGTGCGACCAAAGCGTGTTATGAAGGGAAGAGTTTTATTGAGGTTACAGGTTAATCTTCACAAATGTGAATTTCTGAAAAGTGTGTCTTTTTCCTTCATTATATCATGATAGAATTTTGGTGTTACCTTGGGACAGCATTATCTAATAAACTAAGCCAGAAGAAACATCTTAAATTAGTGTGATATAATCTCTTCTTACTGTTATAATCATTAAGGGAACATTCTCGAGCACCTTCTCTGTCCCAGGCACTCTGCTCCTTGTTAAAAGTGCTGCAGATTCCTGGGTCTGACCCGTAACTAGTGAAACAGAATCTTTGGAGCTATAGCTTAAGAATCAGCATTTTGTAAAAAACAATGCAGGTGATTTTTATGCATGTTGATATTTGAGAATTGTTGGGATAGTTATTTTAGAAAGTGTGGTGAAGGAATAAAACCATTCCAGGGCATGAGACAGACTGTGTAAAGTATGTGCATTCCGAAAAGTCTGGGACAAATTCAGGGCCAGTAAAAAGTTCTTCCTGGCTCACTGGAGAAGGTGTATCAGGGCCACTGATGAGAAACGAGTCTAGAAAGGTGGTTTGTCATGGACCTTGTGTGCTGTCCTGAGAGGTTAGAATTTTATCCCATTGGCAGTGATGAGCTATCAGATATCTGACCATTTTAAAGCTATGAAGTACTGTTTTGTTTTTTTATTGGAAATTTATTAATTTTTAAAACAGAGGTAGTTGTTACAGTTTCATCAAGATTGAGAAATATTTTTTAATGAAAAAACTGATTGTAGCATCATCTTGTGAATGCATCACTTAAAAAGTGTGCAAGTATACTCGTACCAGATTGACGGGATGTGACAGAGAAACAACAAACTAACCAACTGTATGGAACCGTCATGCTGCAAGTCTTTCTATCAAACACCTTAAGTTTAACTTTTTCAAACACAATATAGGGATAGAAACTACTAGTTGTCCTTCAATATCTGTTTCCCTTTCTCTTGTAGTTAATAGCGTTTTTATCTTGCCATGTGGCCATTTTGCAGTTTGGTATGGAATTGTGAACTTTCTGGCCAGTGTGATATAAGAAGAAATGTTGTGTTGCAGGTTCTAGGAAATCTTTTGAAAACGTAGTTGGTGTGTACCTTCCCTCTCCTCCTCCCCCTCCCCACCTCCACCTTCTCTTACCCTAGGATGTGGATATGATGATTTGGTAGAGTACTAGCCGCCATCTTGGCCCATGAGGACTGGAGTACATTGTGAGGCTAACTGAAGAATAAGCTGAGAAGAGCCTGGGTCCTTGAAGACTGTGGCGCTGCCACATCAGCCCTGTAATGCTTTCCTGTGGACTTCCTTTATGAGAGACAGGAATAAACTTCTATTCTGTGTAGGCCACTATTTTATTTGTCATTTTGCAGATGAACCAAACCGGAACTAATACAGGTACTGAACTGAAAGTCGTAAGACTTGGATTCTAAGTTCCATCATTTCCTTGCTGTGCGATCAAGGAAGCTACTTACCATTTCAGCCTCATTTTCCTTACATATAAAATGTTAGTAGCATCATGGTTTCCTCATTACAGTGCTAAATAAGATGAATAAGAGGAAACTATACACAGACTTCTTCACTGACAAAAGTGAGTACAAAGAAGTTTTAACTCACTTGCTAATTCTGGTCAGTTCAGTGAAATGCTTAGGGGAATGATTCCAGTATCTAGGCGTAGCTGGAAAGAACGTTGTGCTCATTGATGACATATGTTGTGGGCAGGGAATAGTAAGCACCCTTCCCCAGTCTCAGACTGGAAGGTCACCATGTGCTTGTGCAGTGAGTCCACCAGAAACTCCGTTCTTATCCACTAAAAGCTGAAGTGTTTAAAGTTTGCATTAACTGGTGGAACATTACTAAAGAATTGAGAATTGCCATCATGCTCTAGTTATCAGTTAAATTTGAAACTGATTCATTTCCTACAACTGCTGTTTCCTTCAAAAGTGATATATACTTTTATGGCTCAGTCTCTCTCTCTCTCTCTATCTATGTGTATGTATATACACACACACAAGTCAGATAAGTATTAAGTATACTATACTAAAGCCTTACCTCATAGTACCAATGACTTAAAGGAGTCATTGTTCTGAAATTTTGCAGTATCCTAAGTCAAAAAGCTCAGCTCTAAACTTATGGAATGACTTATTTTTATTTCTGGCATCTATTATTTCCTGATGCACTAAGCTGAAAATATGCTTGGCAGCACCAAAGGAAAACTGTAACCCTTAAAATAGTTTGTTGATGGATTGCTTGAAGGAGTTGATATCTGATAACCAGCCATCGTCTCTGTTGCTATCAGTATGTGAGGAGTTTTAGCCATGATGAGTTTGGGGCTGGTTGGAGTGGTCTCTGTCTCCTGAAATTATAGGCAAAAGTTTGTATTTGCATTTTTTTTTTTTAAAGATTTTTTTCCTTTTTTTCCTTTTTCTCCCCAAAGCCCCTCCGGTACATAGTTGTATATTCTTCGTTGTGGGTCCTTCTAGTTGTGGCATGTGGGACGCTGCCTCAGCGTGGTGTGATGAGCAGTGCCATGTCCGTGCCCAGGATTCGAACCAACGAAACACTGGGCCTCCTGCAGCGGAGAGCGCGAACTTAACCACTTGGCCATGGGGCCAGCCCCTGTATTTGCATTTTTATGGGGAGAAGAGTTTCTGCATTTCATTAGATTCTCAAAGGTCTGTGACTCTAAAAAGGTTAAAGAACTACTTTTCTACATGTTGCTATATATACCAATGTTTACTAGCCACTGGGAATGTGGTATCTTAGGATATTTTTATTTTAGTGTCAGAGGTAGCATAGTCATTGTCAGAGGTGGGTTACATCTCATTGATCACTTTTACTGGTTTGGCTTCAGAAAATAGAGTGACTTTTGAGCAGCCGGAAAAAAAATAGAGAATAATTACTTCTGTTGTGTAAGATACGCAGTAGATGTGTCTGTAAGGTTACAATCTATGTGGCAAGACACACGAAATAAAAGTTTAAATAGCATTACACAGTAATATCAAACACTTAAGGTTTTTGATAGAATGACATGCACCATGGTGATTCCATAAATTCATTAGTTTGTGGGTTGTTTCTCTGTCTTGTTGTGTTAACCTGGTATGAGTATACTTGCACACTTTTTCAGTGATGCATTCAGGACATGATGCTGCAATTAGTTTTTTCATTAAAAAACCAAAAAATAGGCACATGATAATAGGGATGTACAGATCCAAAACTGTGATTGGAGAGCTTTTGTACTTGTCGTATTAAACAAGTAATTAGTGATTTGCAATGACAGTTTGCTCTTGTTTTGCCTTTGCACAGATCTCTCGCTGTTGTAATCCAGGATGTTTTTCTGCTCCCGGGCCCACAGCTCAGCATTTCCTTGTGCAGAGTGCCCGGCCTGTTTCTCTTTGTATCCTCTTCAGTCTTCAGATTCCAGATGAAATTCTGTCTCTGGTCTCTATAGACTCTGGATAACTCTCTCTTTGATCTCATGATGTACATTTTCTCCTATCATTTAGTTGCTGCTTAATCCCATAGTATCTTGTAGCAGCTCCTGTATCATTGTTTTGTAATGTTGCTTAAACTTTATTTTGGTATGTCTTGCCACTTGGATTGTAACCTCCTTACGGACAGCTCATCTCCTGTGTATCTTACATAAAAGCACAATGACTTCCATAAAGTAGATCCTCGATTCATATATTGTTAACAGGTTTTGGAATGACTTCTAGATTTCTTAATATTTGGTTAGAAAACTTGGTAATGTCTTCCCATAAGGTGTTTTTCCAGTGAAAATACATCTTTGTTTAACTTACGTTGCTTATCATCTGGACTTAAATTATGCTTATTTTAGTTATTTTATTAATGCACACTGAATTAAGCTTTCAGAGCAGGTCTGCCTACCCCAAATTCATTCCACCTTCCTCCACACTTCAAAGTATTCGCCATCCTCTGCATGACCACGTGTTTCGGGAGAGACTGGCTTTATTTCCAGCCCTGCTAGGTCAGTGCTGGTTTGTCTAAGCCAGTCAGGGTAGCCCAATCCACCTTGCCAGCGATTAGTTTCAAAATGGGCACCTGTCAGTTTTGAGTAATTGGACACGAAGGAAGGTCAGCTGAGGGCCTCATTGGCAGGTACTAAAGAGACAGTCACCTCTTCCCCTGGCAGCTATTTCATCTGGATGAAATGCCTCATGAGACGCATCCACTGTTGCCATCTTTGCTGAGAGGAGGTAGCCCAAGACAGAGTCACATATTGAAGATGGCAGAATAAAATGAGGAAGCAGCCTGGACCACAATGACATTGTTGAACTGATGCATTTACTAGCCTTGGAACTGTCAACCTCTGAACTTCTTGTTAGGTGAGATGATAAATTCCGGGGTTAAAGTTTAAGCCACTTTTAGATAGGCTTCTGTTACTTTCAGCTGAAAATGTCTGGACTGACGTTTGACAGGTATTCTTATAAGGGTACATCTTCCTGGTTAATCTTTTCTTGGTAGAGCCCCTTTTAGTTTCTAATGTCCAGACTTCGTGGAATATATGTGTGTGTATGTGTATATATACATTAATAAAGTTCTTCAGTTGATGTCTATATAGGAAAAGTTTATGTTTATGTCCTCCCAAACTCAATTTTTAACAAAACAATGTGTGGAAATAGTCTCGAGTTACCTTTCAAATGAAGTGAATAGATTGTCAGAGTCCCATGTAAACATTCTGAAAGGTATGCCTATTGGCATCGAAAAGGATGTGCATCTTGGATATTCCTGATGCCAAGGGAGGCCGTGTTACTGCTACGAAGCAACTGGTGGTCAACAACCATATTAATTGTTTTGGTGATCAGGAAACAAGTTTAACATACCAACATAATAGTTTGCTACTTATACGTAGGCATTTTTACTGTGTCTTAGTTATATTTTCAGAAATTGGTTAGTAGGTTTAGATTGATGTGTAACACACAGTAATTTTTCGCATCTAAGGTAATGGGAAGTAGGCTCCCTGATGCGTTTTTCTCCACATCCAATTTTCGGAAGTGGATTATTGATGTTAGGCAGAAGATTTCTGTACTAATCTGGACCAGCTCTTTTATTAAGTCAGCAATCCTGCTAATGATAATATAGTCTTAAACTTGACGTAGTCTTAACGTAGGCTTAAAGCACCTCCATCTGTGTGACTCACATATCTTTATGTTACATATTTAGAAATGTACCATTTTCAAAAATGCTGAAGGCAATAAATGATATCATAATCCTTTTTTTTAAACATGGAAATTGGGGAGAAAAATTAAAATATATATGTTTGCTTTTATCATCCCAAATGTATGGTTCTAAAGTCACTTTTTAAAGTTTAAAGCCAAGTGTATATTATGTTTTTACTTGAATTGCATGTCAATCATGCTCAATATGTCAAATTTTAAAGAGTTTAAAGGCAGTGATAAAAATTTCTTTAATCTTATTTTTAATTGTCTACACTTTTTATTACAAATTGAGCTATGATTTATAACATTCTGCCATTAAAGGGTGGGAGTGATGCAGCATATAATTTTTAAGGCTGGAGGGAGATCTTAGGGATAATTCTAAAAAGCCTAATATGTAAATATTTCTGGTTGAAAGTTGTATATTGAGAATACTTTAAAATTTGTAAATTCTTTTGTTTGCTAAGGAGAGAAGGGAAGGTGAATAGGGTATAGAAGTTACCTTATATAAAATACCAAATTCTGGTATGGACCTGTTGCAGTGAAAGCACTCCCTTCCCGGTGAGATAGAAATGCCTTTCTAGCTTGTGGGCATCTTTTTATTGCTAAAGTTGGGTTAAATTTACCACCACAGAAATTCAATTATGATTTCTACCTGTTAGGAAAATATACCCATGCATCCAGATGTATTTTAATATTCTCAGTTCAGATGTACTTCAACACGTTCCATTCTCTGAAGGAGTGCAGTCTCTTTCAGCTCCTTTCAGGACTCCGAGGCGACGGGACCCTCAAGGATGTGATGCTTAGCGTGGTACGAACCTGTATTTCTCAAGTTGTGTTCCATGTGCACCTTCCTGGAACTGGGCAGAGGGGTTGTACTGCCAAAATTGAATAATGGTTGGCTTTTCACAGTTTGTAGGAAAAAATAACCTGATGGAATCTCAGGTTTTTTTGTTCTGAGATTTTCCTTAAATTCTAGAGAGAGCCAACATTAATTTTATAAGCAGGTAATTAGGCAGGTAACAGGTGTGAATAAGGCGCAAATTGTTATTAAAGGAATAACTTGCAAGTAGACCATCATAATGATTTCTATGGCTGCTTTGTTCTTTGAACATTTGTAGTCATAGGCATGGTTTTATATTCTATTTTATAACCTGTGCAATGAAATAAATTGAACATTAATAGCAATTTAAACTTAGAATAACTAAACAAAGTTTTGTCTGAAATTATAGTTTGTATGATAGAATTTAAAATATCAATATTTCATAATGTTCTGCAAAGAGCATTTTGACTTCCAAGCAATTCATGACATTCCCTGTGTGAGGAGATTACATTTCAAAGGAGAGGATGGGGCTTGCTGCTTGTGTTCCTTCTCTTCTCACGCAGTTCAGATCGCTTTACTGAGGCACAGATTCCTCATCTGCTGAACGACGGAGTAAATTGGATTTTTATCTCTGAAGTTTTGGTTTGTTTTTAATAGCTTAATATTTCAGTGATACCTTTTTTGTTCTGTGTATTTAAAGTGACTGACAGATCCCTCAATTTATTTTAGTCTCTGTTAGAATAAATTGATAGTGCCAAAGTGTCTTCTGATTCATTGAATTCTTTTTCAGGAGGGCAGGAAATCAGTCCAAACAAAAGTCAACATGAAGATTTTTTTAGTTAAAATTTTATCTGGCTAGTAGCCCCAATTTAGCTCTGCTAATCTTTTATTAAAATGCTCATGAAAAAAGAGGGAAAGTTTTATATCCATACCGAAACTTAAGGGGACGGACAGCTGAATGCCAGAATCTGGGGTGCGGTTAGACTGAGAAAAAACTAGCTAACCTTCTGCCCATGGTGCAGTATGTTGAGACCTACATCTGAAAAACATAGATCTTGGGGAGCTGGCCCCGTGGCCGAGCGGTTGAGTTCGCGCGCTCTGCTGCAGGCGGCCCAGTGTTTTGTTGGTTCAAATCCTGGGCGCGGACATGGCACTGCTCATCAAACCATGCTGAGGCAGCGTCCCACATGCCACAACTAGAAGGACCCACAACGAAGAATATACAACTATGTGCCGGGGGGCTTTGGGGAGAAAAAGGAAAAAAATAAAATCTTTAAAACAAAACAAAACAAAACAAAATATAGATCTTGGGGTGCTGGCCCAGTGGCACAGTGGTTAAGTGCGCATGTTCCGCTTCGGTGGCCTGGGGTTCGTTGGTTCAGATCCCGGGTGGGCACATGGCACTGCTTGGCACGCCATGCTGTGGTAGGCACCCCACATATAAAGTAGAGGAGGATGGGCATAGATGTTAGCTCATGGCCAGGCTTCCTCAGCAAAAAGAGGAGGATTGGCAGCAGTTAGCTCAAGGCTAATCTTCCTCAAAACAAAAACAAAAACAAAAACAAAAACAAAACACATAGATCTTGGCAGTTATCCCTGTCTACTCCTGGGTTCTATTCTGTGAAGGAAGCAGAGTACTTTGTTCCCTATTCCTCTACTTCCCTCACACCAGTCGCCATCTTTCTTCATTCTGGAAAGCTGCTCAGCAAGTAGAGGAGGGACTGGTGGTGATGGAGGGCAAACGGAGAGGTATAGTTCCCACCAGTAAAACAATGTGGGCAGGAATAGAGATGAAACTGGTGCTGGTAGCGGTGATGTTGGAAATTTTCATTTCTTTAATGTACCGCTGAAGACCAGGTAGTAGCAGTAGGAGGAAAAAGACATCCCAACAGAGAAGGGTGTCACTGGGTGAGAGCCTAGCAAAAACATGCAAATGGATTGAGTGCTGTGTGCACTGGCCTGCCTCCAGCTGGTGGGAATTTATAGTTGCACAATCTTTCTGGAAGACAAATTGGCAATAGGTATCACAAGCTTTAAAGAAGTAGATCCTTTGCCTTAGAAATTCCGCTTTTAATAATTTATCATCAAAACATAAGCAAGTGCAGTTTATAAGATGGTATGTTTAGCATGAACCTTTTTATTATATATATTTCATGTGCCTAAAAAAATCTCTGGAAGGAAAAGCATTTATTTACCTATGGATCTTATGATTGCAGGTGTTTTAATTTTTTCTCCCTTTAATTATTTATATTTACCAAATTGGATTAGTTATATTTACTTAGTGAACATATAGTACTTGCAGAACCCCAAAGTCAAAAGGAGCCCCAAAGAGAGATTTCCCCAAATCCTTGATTTTCTCATGAAAACTGTAGTTCTCCCAAAAGCAGAGGTGCATTTTACTCCCACTACTGAAATTGCATTGTGCTTCCTGTTTCCGATATATAGTTCAGTTCACCAAACATTTATTGAGTAAATGTAAATACTGTTTCTCTTTAAATATTTATATTAATATTATAAATATTATTTTGGTAGATGTAAGGCCAGAATATAATATAGGAAAGTCTCATCGTAAACTTTTAATTCATTTTGCAATAACAATTTATAGCATTTCTAAGAGGAAAAACTGTCTTGGGGAAAGAAGTTAACCAGCTCTTTATTTGAGTTTCTCTCTCATGTTTTCCTGGATGTTAACAATCCTCTTCTTCCCTAAATACCTTCACGAAACCAGAACTTCCATCGTATCAGGAGGCATCCTTTAAACACTAAGGTCAATTTTAAGGTGAAATTCCACCGTGCTTTGAATACTGTTTGTGTAAACTGTATTATTTTTAATGGATTGCACAAACTTGTATCCTGTTTGTTTTATTGTAATGTACTTCTCAGCAGTTTTATTAATATGTGTGTGGAGTTTTATATTCCTCTCCTTAAATTATTTTGCCACAATGTTTCTCTGGAATTTTAAACTTTTAAATTCTAATCATGCTGTGAGTATACATAATTTTTCCTCAGCAGTGGGTTTTTCTATTGATTTAGTTAATAAAGTTAAAACCACATGTTATTTTTACATGACAGTTATTAGAAATAAGGTCTTTCTCTGAAGAATGCGATCTCTTCTTTGTTGTTGTTGTCATTATTGTCAGTTGATCTGGAATGTCTGTTAATGACTTGTTGGCCGAAGGCAACTGAGTTCTTATTTCAATTGAGTCCTTAGGCACTTGTAGCAAATATATCAGAAACTTTAATTTTAAAAACCAGAAACCTTTGGTTTTTCTTCAGACCTATCGAGGAGCACTATTAAGTAGTCGGAAGTTTCTCTGAGTCATATTTGAAAATTCTGAAAAGGGAGTTAAGCGTATTTCCAGGTGGAGAAAGCACCCTCCTCTCCGCCAGGTACGCGGACGGTGGTTGGTTGACCTGCCATCAGCATTTTCCCCACCACGGTTTATCTCAGACAGAATTTTCAATCCCAGCCAACTTTAGGATTTGATTTATAACAAGGAATGGTTATGTTCTATTAGATAAGAAAGGATGTGGAAAGATAAAAATCTGCTGACTTTGTCTCTCCATCTTTTTCCAGACCTAGTAAATTGATTTCTATTCTGATTTTGTCTGTTTAATTTTTGTTATATGCTTCTCAAACATTCTCTTCCCTTATTGCTTTTAAGCATAGAACTTCCTAAATGTTTAGTCTCAGAGCAAGAACACTCAGGCTTTTCACGCTCTTTGGCATTAGCGGCTATAACACATTGAATTTCTGGCAGTGAAATCTCTACTGACAGAATCTGACCCCTTGCACCATGGCCCTGAATAAAGAAACCTTGCTTCTGAGCATGTGCACCTCAGCAAGGACCTTCAGCTCTCATTCTAAGTAGACCCAGCATCTTTTATATCTCTGTGTGTTGGGAATTATCAGTGAAGTATCACCTTTAGGTTCTTTATTTTTCCACATCTGTCTTCTCACATGATCATAAGTGTTGATTATAAATTGAGAAGCATTATTCACATTACATTTTATGCACTTATAGTTGGATTTAGTAAGGCAAGGGTGTGAAAGAGTGAGATGGATCAACTTTTATGTATATGAGACTCTTTAAAACGCTGCTGTATCTCTATGTGTTTCTGGTAAAACGATTACCAGTATGATTGTTTTCTGGTTGAGCTCATATGAGACTCACTCTTTTAGAGCCAAAATTGATAAGAATAATTAGGTAGGTTATAAAAATAATTAGGTATCATCATAAAGATAATTTGGAAAAACTACATAGAATCTTATTAGATTGTCTTAGTGTACGATTTTAATTTTCTGGAAAAAAAATACTTTTTTAGAAGACCTGAGTTTAGCCTCTGGCGTTGGCTGTGAAGCCTGCTCTGGGAAGAGAATAACTTGTGGTATGAATTTGGTAAGTGGAATTGTGGAAATTCAGATCCCATTTGATCACGAGGAAGCGTATTTTTCCCCAGCTATTAACCGATGTCAACTGCCTGAAATTTATCGATCTCAAGGCTCTTGCTCATTTGTTGCCAGTAACTCTCCCTCATACAGAACAAATGACTCACAAGCTCAAACTAAATAAAGCACTCTGTAAAGATTTTCTGCTTCTAGAACTGCTCAAAGTCGACTTTGAATAGTGGGCACTGATCCTTGCCAACTGGTTTACCCATAATAACTCCATGGGTTAGGCCCTGTCAGACCAGACTCCGAAGCAGACACTACCATTTTTTTTTTAAAGACTGCCCTTTTCAGACATTCCATCTGAAATCTGTTAAGAACAACATAAGACTGGTCACAGATTTATTGATTTTTCCTGGGCATTTAACTATGTGAAGTGGAACCAGCTATGACCTAAGCTTAGCGAGCTCAGTAAACACCCTCTCCTTCTTCCAAGTTCTATAGAACTTCACTCTTAGTACATGTTCCAAGCAGTCAGTAGAAATGGTCTTGTGGTAGATCAGATAATTTTCAGTGAGGGTAAATCAGATCATTTTGCTCTTTTTATTTTAAAAAATTCTTATTTTTTTACCCATTAAAATCTTGATGAGCACATACTACTTCTCACTGAACTGTGCGCCTGACCCTTTGCTGGACTGAAGGCAGAGATTAACATCTTTTACAACAATGCTGATTGTGTAATTTTTTGGACAGATGTCTCACTGTCTAGTACTTACGCTGTCTAATTATTGTCCAAAAGAACTGCTTAATACATCAGAACTATCAAGTTTGCCAGACAAGTTGCAATACTTAATGTCCATATCTCTAAAGACCCATGAAGCAGATAACTTACCCATTTCATCTTGAAGGGTTTCCTTAAAGTTATTTGCTTAAAACGGATACCTTATGGGTACCTTTTAGAGTCTTTAAAAAATGGTTAATGTAAAATCTAAGTTGAAAAATTATTGTGGTCTCTCCCTGTGGCAGTTCTGCTCAAACTTTTCTTCCAAAGTACCCCAGTGATGAACGAGAGTGAATATGCACCCCCTAAAGCCTTGGGGTGGACACCTGGTTTCAAAGAATCTGCACCTTCCCCCCACCCCCAGAGCTACGCTTAAGTGAGTTTTGTACTGAGTGCATAATATAGCTGTGATTATTTTAATATAAAATGCTTTAAATTATGTAATATCAGACAGTACCTTCGATGCTAGGAGATTTGCTGTGTCTGTCCTTTGTCATCGTGTATGTTCTCACGTGCTGCATGTACTCCTGGGATACTCATCTTCCAGTTTAAGAAATATAAATCAGAGTTCTTCAGTTGCTTAAATTACTGTTTAATGAGTCCAGAGTATTTTGGAGGGAAATTTTGGTATTCCTTCAGCCCACTTCATAAGGGCTGTGATATGGGTGTTTCTTTGGGGTATTGCTTGGAGTGGATTCCTTTTCAGGTTGACCCTCTGCTCATTTGACTGTCAGAGTGTGTAATTCTGCTTTTTATTAGAGATAGAAAATTTCTGCGCTTCAAATTCTAGCCAGAAAGTGCGTTATCTGGATCTTTTTATTGTCGAATTCTTATCAAAATCTCAGTAACAAGCAATATTAATAGTGGACTGCCTGAAAGATAAATAATTCATCCATTACTCAAAATAAGTCACATCCTATTTTGGATATGGACTGTATGAGAATCTGATGAAAATGCCCATGTACTCATGGGCCCAGTGTTTCACCTGTAATTTCAGGAGATTCATGGGATCCTTGTAAACCACTTACGGATTTCCAGTAAGTTAATCATTTATCCCATAAATATTTATTGAGGCCCTACTCAGAGACTTACTGAGTGCCCATGGGTTAGACACCATGCTGGTAAGCACTAAGAGTAAAGAGATATCTATTTCTGAAGAGATTTATTTATTATTCCTGGAGGTACTGTAGCTTGGCTTCTCAAGTTCTTTGTGATGACCTCCTTCGCCCTTCCTTCTCCAGCCCTCTTAGTATTACCTACCTATCTTCCTTCGTGGTTACTTAATGGTAAGGTGAATGAAAATCTTGTGTTAAAATGAACTCATCTCAAAGTGATTTGGAATAAAAATGTAGACCCTGATTTTTCCTGTGGCATATAAATGATGAGTTCTGTGGATTTCCGTTCCCTTAACTCTGAGGGGTGCTGACTTTACTGATTGCGGGAACATCAGACCTTTCTTAGAATAGTTTTGTGTTTCTCTTTTTCTTTAGCCTTGAACTAACATCTGTTGCCAATCTTCCTTTTTTTTTTTTTTTTTTTGCTTGAGGGAGATTAGCCCTGAGCTAACATGTGTCCCAGTCTTTCACCACTTTATCTGTGGGTCACTGCCATGGCATGGCTGACAAGTGGTGTAGGTCCATGCCTGAGATCTGAACCCGGGATACGTAAGTGGAGTGCACCAAACTTAACCACAACACCATGGGGCTGGCTCCTCTTTTTCTTTTTTCAATTATTTTGTTGAAGTCATAATGGTTTGTAACATTATGTAATTTCAGATTTACATTATTATCAGTTTCTGTATAGACTGCATCATGCTCACCACCAATAGTCTAATTTTTCTCCATCACCATATATATGTGCCCCTTTATCCCTTTTTCCCACCTCCCAACTCCTTTCCCCTCTGGTAACCACTAATCTCTTCTCTTTATCCACGTGTTTATCTATCTTCCACATATGAGTGAAATCATACAATGTTTGTCTTTCTCTGTCTGGCTTATTTTGCTTAACGTAATACCTATAAGGTCCATCCATGTTGTTGTGAATGGGACGATGTCATCTTTTTTTATGGCTGAGTAGTATTCCATTGTGTATGCATACCACATCTCCTTTATCCACTCATCAGTCGATGGGCACTTGAGTTGTTTCCATGTCTTGGCTCTATTGTGAATAATGCTTCACTGAACATAGGGATGCATAAGTCTCTTTGAATTGTTGATTTCATATTCTTTGGAGAAATACCCAGTAGTGGCATAGCTGGATCATATGGTATTTCTATTGTTAATGTTTTGAGGAATCTCCATATTGTTTTCCACAGTGGCTGCACCAGTTTTCATTCCCACCGGCAGTGTATGAGGGTTTCCTTTTCTCCACATCCTCTCCAACACTTGTTATTTTATGTCTTGGTAGTTATAGGCGTTCTAACAAGCGTAAGGTGATACCTCATTGTAGTTTTGATTTATATTTCCCTAATAATTAGTGCTGTTGAACATCTTTTCATGTGTCTGTTGGCCATCTGTATATCTTCTTGGAAAAAATGTCTGTTCATATCCTTTGCCCATTTTTTGATCAGGTTGTTTATTTTTTGTTGTTGAGTTGTATGAATTCTTTATATGTTTTGGAAATTAACTCTTTGTCAATATATGATTTGCAGCTATTTTCTCCCAGTTGGTAGGTTGTCTTTTCATTTTGTTTTAGTTTCCTGTGCTTTGCAAAAGCTCTTTAGTTAGATGTAGTCCCATTTGTTTATTTTTTCCCATGCCTGAGTAGACGTGGTATTTGAAAAGATGCTGCTAAGACCAATGTCAAAGAGTGTACTGCCTGTATTTTCTTCTAGGAGTTTTATGGCTTCAGGTCTTACATTTAAGACTTTAATCCATTTTTGAGTTAATTTTTGTGTATGGCGAAAGATAATGGTCTACTTGCATTCTTTTGCACATGGCTGTCCAGTTTTCCCAACACCATTTATTGAAGAGAATTTCCTTTCTCCATTGTATGTTCTTAATCGTTTGTTGAAGATTAGCTGTTTGTAGATGTGTGGTTTTATTTAGGGGCTTTCAATTCTGTTCCATTGATCTGTGTGTCTGTTTTTGTGCCAATACCATGCTGTTTTGATTACCATAGCTTTGTAGTATATTTTGAAGTCAGGGATTGTGATGCCTCCAGCCTTGTTCTTTTTTCTCAGGATTGTTTTAGCTATTCAGGGTCTTTTGTTGTTCCATATAAATTTTAGGATTCTTTGTTCTATTTCTGTGAAGAATGTCCCTGGGATTCTGATTGGGATTGCATTGAATCTATTGCTGTCAGTAATATGGACATTTTAACTATGTTTATTCTTCCAATTCATGTGCATAGAATATCTTTCCATTTTTTTGTGTCTTCTTCAATTTGTTTCAATAATGTCTTACAGTTTTCAGTGTATATGTCTTAGGTCTTTTATCTCCTTGGTTAAATTTATTCCTAGATATTTTATTCTTTGGTTTTTTTTCTTTCTGCTTTTTTTTTTCCTCCCCGTATCCCCCCAGTATATAGTTGTATATTTTAGTTGTGGGTCCTTCTAGTTGTGGTATGTGGGATGCCACCTCAACGTGGCCTGACGAGCAGCGCCATGTCCACGCCCAGGATCTGAACCAGCAAAACTCTGGGCCGCCAAAGCAGAGCACGTGAACTTAACCACTCGGCCACGGGGCCGGTCCCTAGGTATTTTATTCTTTTTGTTGTGATTGTAAATGTGATGGTTTTCTTGAGTTCTCTTTCTGCTAGATTGTTATTAGTGTATAGAAAGGCAACTTATTTTTGTAAGTGATTTTGTACCCTGCAACTTTACTGTAGTTGTTGATTATTTCTAATACATTTCTGGTGGATTCTTTAGGGTTTTCTATATGGGATCATGTCATCCACAAACAGCCAGAGTTTCACTTCTTCTGTTCCAATTTGGGTTTCTTTTCTTTCTTTTTCTTGCCTAATTGCTCTTGCCAAAACCTCCAGTATTATGTTGAACAGGAGTGGCGAGAGTGGGCACCCTTGTCTTGTTCCTCTTCTCAGAGAATGGCTTTCAGTTTTTCACTGTTGATGTATGATGTTGGCTATGGGTTTGTCATTTATGGCCTTTATTATGTTGAGGTGTTTTCCTTCTATACCCATTTTATTGAGAGTTTTAATCATAAATCGATGTTGGATCTTGTCAAATGCTTTCTCTGCATCTATTGAGATGATCATGTAATTTTTTATTCCTCATTTTGTTAATGTGGTGTATCACATTGATTGATTTGCAGATGTTGAACCATCCCTATATCCCTGGTGTAAATCCCACTTGATCATAGCGTATGATCCTTTTGATGTATTGCTGTATTCTTTTTGCCAATATTTTGTTGAAAATTTTTGTGTCTGTGTTCATCAGTGATATTGGCCTGTAATTTTCCTTTTTTGAGTTGTCCTTGTCTGATTTTGGTATCAGGTTGATGTTGATCTCATAGAATGAGTTAGGAAACATTCTGTCTTTTTCATTTTTCTTAGTGAGTCTGGCTAAGAGTTTGTCAATTTTGTTTATCTTCTCAAAGAACCAGCTCTTAGTTTCATTGATCCATTCTGGTGTTTTTTTAGTCTCCATTTCATTTACTTATGCTCTAATTTTTATTATTTCCCTTCTTCTGCTGACGTTGGGCTTTGTTTGTTTCTCTTTTTCTATTTCTGTTAGGTGAAGTTTAAGATTAATTATTTGATTTTTTCCTTATTTGTTGAAGCAGGCCTGTATTGCTATGAATTTCCCTCCTGTAACCACTTTTGGTTCATCTCCTAAGAGTTTACCAACTCTGATGTATTTTCATTTTCATTTGTCTCCAGGTATTTTTTATTTCTCCTTTGATTTCTTCATTGATCCAGTGGTTATTCAGTAGCATGTTGTTTAGTCTCTACGTATTTGTGACTTTCCCAGCTTTTTTCTTGTAGTTGATTTCTCATTTCATAATGTTGTGGTTGGAAAAGATACCTCATATGATTTCAATCTTCTTAAATTTATTGAGGCTTGCTTTGTTTCCCAGCATATGGTCTGTCTTTGAGAATGTTCCATGTGCACTTGAGAAGAATGTGTATTATGCTGTTTTGGATGGAATATTCCATATATATCTATTAAGCCCATCTTGTCTAGTTTTTCATTTAATTCCCCTATTTCCTTGTTGGTTTTCTGTCTGGATGATCTGTCCATTGATGTAAGTGGGGGTGTTGAGGGTGCCTACTGTTACTGTGTTGCTGTTAGTTTCTCCCTTTAGGTCTGTTAACAATTGCTTTATATACTTTGGTGCTCCTGTGTTAGGTGCATTTATGTTCGTAAGTATTATGTCTGTTTGGTGGAATGTCCCTTTTATCATTATATACTGCCCCTCTTTGTCTCTCGTTGTCTTTTTTATCTTGAAGTCTGCTTTGTCTGATAAAAGTATGGCAACACCTGCTTTCTTTTGTTTGCCATTAGCTTGGAGTATTGTCTTCCATCCCTTCACTCTGAGCCTGTGTTTGTCTTTAGAATTGAGGTGTGTTTCTTGGAGGCAGCATATTGTTGGGTCTTGTTTTTTAATCCATCCAGCCACTCTGTGTCTTTTGACTAGAGAGTTCAATCCATTTACATTTAGAGTGATTATCGATACATGAGGGCTTAATATTGCCATTTTATCTCGTTTTCCTGTTGTTCTATATTTTCCTTGTTTCTCTTCCCTTGTATTTCTGGCTGCCACTTCAGTTTGGTGGTTTTCTCAGTTTTCTCTTTATTTATGATTTGTGTCTCTGCTCTGATTTTTTGTCTAGTGGTTACCATGAAGTTTGTGTAAATGATCTTGAAGATGAGATAGTCCATTTTCTGATAGTCTCTTATCTCCATTAGCCTAAGCGGGTTCTCTGTCCCTTCCCTCTTCCTTATCTAACTTATTGTTGTCACAAATTATTCTGTTTTGTGAGTTTGTGATTAGAATGAAGTGTTTTTAGTTATTTTTGATGCTTTTCTTTCCTTTAACTTTTATGTTATAGTTAAGCGTTTGCTAACCTGTTCTGATAGAGAGCTGCAATTTTCTGATTTTGTCTGCCTATTTATTTCTTTTCTCCAAGCTTTGTAAACCTTTGACTCTTTGTTTCAAATATGAGGGCATCCTTGATCATTTCTTGTAAGGGAGGTCTAGTGGCGATAAACTCCCTCTGCTTTTGTTTATCTGGGAAAGCTTTTATTCCTCCATCTTATCTGAAGGATTGTTTTGCTGGATAGAGTATTCTTGGCTGTAAGTTTTTGTCTTTCAGTATTTGAGTATATCATTCCAGTCTCTCTTAGACTGTAAGGTTTCTGCTGAGAAATTCGCTGGAAGCCTGATAGGTGTTCCTTTTTAGATTATTCTCCTCTGCTTTGCTGCCCTTAGTATTTTTTATTTGTTTCGACTTTTGCCAGTTTAATATTATATGCCTTGTAGAAGGTCTTTTTATATTGATGTAATTGGGATTTATGTTGGCTTCATATACTTGTAAGTGCAGTCTTTTCCCCAGGTTTGGGAAGTTCTCAGCTATTATTTCCTTGAACAAGTTCTCTGCTCCTTTCTCCCTCGCTTCTCCCTCTTGAATACCTATAATCCTTATGTTTCATTTCCTAAGGAATTCATGTTTTTCAAGTCTTAGTTCTCTCCCTCTCCACCTGAAACATTTCTGTACTTCTGTCCTCTAAATTACTAATTCTGTCCTCCATATACTCAGCTCTGTTTTTTAAGGTTTCTAGATTATTTTTTATCTCGTTAATTGTGTTCTTCATCTCCAGAATTTCTGTTTGGTTTTTTCCTTAGAGTTTCAATCTCTTTTATGAAGAATTCCTTCTGCTCACTAATTTTGTTCCTGAGTTCATTAAACTGTCTTTCTGAGTTTTCTTGTAACTCATTTAGTTTCTTTATGACAACTGCTTTGCATTCTCTCATTTAGATTATAAATTTCTGTGACTTCAGGATTGGTTTCTGGACTTTGTCATTTTCCTTATGCTCTGGAGTGCTAATGTAGTTCTTCATGGTGTTTGATGTTGTGATCCTTTGCCAGTGCATAGTGGTAGTATCAAGTCGCAGATTCCACCTGCCACCACTGGGGTAGGCGGAGCTTTGTTTTCTGAACCTGCCGCGTCTGCTGGATATTATGCTGATAGGACTCATCTGTGTTTGTTGATGGCCACAGTCACTTGGCAGGTCACACACACATGTGCAGGCACTCTGGTGTGGATCTGCTGCCTTGTCCAAGGACCAACCAAGCTGGTGTGCTTGGCGGCAGGGAAGGGTGCTTTCTTTCACTTGCACGCACGTGGGCCCTCTCTCTACTCATGGGTGGTTTGCCTGGGCTGCTGTGCTTGGTGGGGGCCCCACACAGTGGCTGAACTGCGCCACTCGATGTGGAGCTTTCCCATGGGCCAGGCTGCAACTCTGAAAGTGAAAGCATTTGCTTGCAGACCTGTTCCCCCACCTCCTCTTAATGTCACATGCCAGCTTCTGTTTGTGGACCTGTGGCCTAGATCACTGGTGCTGGGGAGGGGTAGGGGATCTGCTTACCTCCTTCCCTGCTTCCCGGGGATCCAGTACACCCGCCTTCAGATGTATGGCTGCATGGATCTCTCACACACCTATTGTGCTTTGTAGGGAATCCTCAGTTGGCTAACAGATGTCTGTTTGGTTGTAACTTAGTGGGGAGAGACTAAGGGAACAGCTCACTCCACCATGATGCTGACATCCGTTTTTCCTTCTTAGAGTAATTTTTTTTAAGGTAATAGGATGAGTTTTAAGTCTCAGATTCTTTTTCCAACTGATGATTTAACAGTTAAATATGTTTATGCTTTAACCATTCATTAACTTGGGCCTGATTTTCCTTAGTCCTTAGAAGTTTATGAGAATTTTTGAATTAGAAGTACAGATTTGTTTTATTTTTACTCACATTAAAATAGGAAAATCATTAAACTGTTTAAAAATACTGGCACCAGACTTAACTAAACAGGAGCCCTGGAAAGTTTCAGTTTAGAAACTCTGTGAGTCCCTAGGGTGGTCTATGGATGTGATGTTCCAATCTGTAAGGTCATCTTGCAAATAGATTTAGTTCTAAGTTTAGAACCAGAAAGGCTACTTCCTTCCTCCAGGCTTTTCACATTTAGCCCCAGTGTGCCCATTGAGTGAGGACAGATATATTTTTCCATTCCATGATTGCTGGGGAGCCACAACTTGTGAGGCTCTGTGATCTTAGTGCTCGTATAATGCTTTACAAATATTTGGTGCACAGTAAATATTTGAGTTGTGTGAGACATGGTGGATGAATTTGCATGGTAAAACCTCTAAACTGAGCTTTGTGTTATAAATAATACTATTTGCATAAATGGAAATAGGTCTTTGTTTACTTGCAGTCAGAGTATATCCAGAAAACTATATTTAAAGGTAGGGAAAGTTCTGAAGTAAAGTGAAAGTAAAAAGTAGTAAAGCATTTTCTTCTCATGAAGTGTAGTGATGTTTTACCCACTTATATGCCATTCAAATATTTAGAGATGCTCACTCAAGTAAGTAACTAATTCCTTGAGGGGGATGCCAAAACCCAAAAATTTGTAGTAAGAAAAAATCATGTAAGTATAATTGACACTTGGATCTCTGCAGAGATTTGGTTAATATTTCACTTAGATATTAGGCATAAATAAGCATATTCTGTATTTCATAGAGAAAAGTGTGTGAGGTAGAAGGGAACCTATCTTACCTTTTTAATATATACATATAGCTTTAAAGGAAGGAACCATATAGTTTCCTCCCAAACTCTGGGGCTTGGGGCCTTGAAAATTCTAGTAAAGATGAAGTTGTGACTGATAACTTAAAACCTTAAGGGGAAACAAAGGTTGGGAGCCTTAAGTTGGAGGCGTGTCTGTGACAGTTTTTGCATTTGCTGAAGGAAAACAGTGATGCAAGCTAGAGACAATCTACATACCATTTTACACATCTTAAATTAGTGATACTGGACACTGTACTGCTTGATTCCATTCACCATCCCTTGTTTGCTAGAGACTTTCCAAGATCTCTCTCTCCCACGCTTGTAAATTTGTGTTGCTTTGTTGAAGATAAAATATAAAGAAGCATTTTTCTGAGCCTCCCCCTTCTTTTAAATATTCTGTGTCTTTCTGCTTTTCTGGTTCAGAGTTGACCTTTGTCTCCTGCCTTACAGGTCCTGCCTGGTCGTGGTCTTAGAGAAGTGAGATTAGCAGGCTGGTTAGGATGATTAATAGAACCAGGATAGGTGTTTACCTCCCTCTCCGCCTATCAGCTCCCCTTCATTATTTCCAGGATTTTGCCGTTGTGGGTCTTCCTGTGGTTATTTCATCAGATACTTTAACTCCTATCCGGTGATTCCTTGCTCTCTGAGGATACCTGGGTGTGTTTACTTTCTGCAATCTCCCTTTATCTTTTCTAAGATTTTACTGGAACCATTTCTGCTATTTCTTTTTTTATCAGCTGTACTTCCCTTTTCTATTTCTGACTTCTCTTATTACATTTTATCACATTTCCCTACAAGAGGAGGTCATGATTTTTAAAAAGTAGAACTGAAATTCATATTGAAATTCAAGCAGAAAAGGTATATGGAAATATATTCACCTATAGTTATGTAAGGGATCTCAAGGTAGGAAGTGATTGCTGTGTAGATGTCTAATCATCTCCCTCTTCCATTGTTTTTGTGCTTGAAAGCTATATTTTGTAGGATGAATTATTCTTAATTTGGCCTCAAAAATATGGCATCCGATAATATCAGTATAGTAATAGTAGGCTATTTCACATTTTAAAACTCTAAAGCTCTATCAACTAGCTCTTTCATAAGTTGGTAATGTAGTTGATATTCTTCTTAAGGGCCTGGAGTTCTTATGCTTCCCAGACTGACTTTCAAAGACAGACAGAAACAGTTTAGTACATTTTTAATATTATATATTTTATTAGATCTTATTTTTTAAATGTAATATTCTATTTATGAAGTAAGATAGAATACTGGTCTGGGAGGCAGGAAGCCTTGGTTTCACTCACACTCAAGTGGCTTTTCTTTTTTTTTTGGTTTTTCTCCCCGAATCCCCCCAGTAGATAGTTGTATATTTTTAGTTGTGGGTCCTTCTAGTTGTGGCATGTAGGATGCTGCCTCAACGTGGCCTGACGAGTGGTGCCATATCCGCGCCCAGGATCCGAACCAGTGAAACCCTGGGCTGCTGAAGCAGAGCACGCAAAGTTAACCACTCGGCCACGGGGCCAGCTGCTCAAGTGGCTTTTATATAAAACTCTGGTATTCTTTTTCTCTAATACTTGAAACAGCTATTCTCATTTAAAATCTTATTCCCTGTATTTTTCTTGATGCTATTCAACTTTTATTTTTTCATTTCCAAATGAACAGCCCTCAAGGATGAACATGAAAGGCAAATGTTTCTTAGTGTATTAAACAAAAACTTTTAAATAAATTATTTTAAGTGATTTTCTTTCAATTGAATCTTATTTTTCCACTGACTTCCATTATAATCTCTGAAATGTGTTCTCATGAGCAAAATTTGATCCTAAATCAAGCTGCTGGCCTATCCACCTTATCTGACCATGAGTACCCCGTTTTCTTTTTTGTAAAAAATGCTAAGAGACAAACCAATTAGTTTGTGTGTTGATGAACACTTGCTCTGCCCACCTGTACGACTTCATTGTCTGAGCTGCAGGGGAAAAGCACTTGATTTTTACTTACCATTCTTCATTCCCGTGGTAATGTAAATTTATTATGTGTGCTTTGAAGCAGTAAGACCAGCCACAGCACGATTTCAGGAGAATGCCATCAGCCAGTCTTCTGGTAGCCCTACGCTGAATTTACTGCCTGCTTTTAAAATTCTTGCTTGCCAAACTTTCACTGAATGACTCGACTCGTCATCTAATTGAAGACAGCTGTAGTTTATTTGCCAAAAATCATTGCTGTTGCCTATTAAAATGGCGATTAAATCCGCTCGATGTTTTTGACTCTTTTTTGCTAAGATTTTGAGAATGTGCTTAAAATGAGGCTTCTACAATAAGAATCACGTCAGTTCCTTGAATTATTGAATTTGTATATTCTTGTTGAAAGTTACTGATTAAACTGATGTTTTATCAAAATTTAGAGTAAAGTGTAAATTATCACTCCAATTTATTTTACCTACAGAATTTTAATGTGAAGTACCATTTTGTTAGTACTCTGATTTTTTATTTATTAAATAAAAAGAAAAGTAAACTTTGTCTACTGTATGGCTGTAACAACACACACGGCAAGAAATATCCTATAAACTTAAAAAACATCTTGTCTAACCTATGCTGAATCCCAGAAGTCCTGGCTTAGGTTTTACACCCCCTCAGAATACAGGTGCCTAAACACAGACGAGGCCAATAATTAGTCCTAACCAGTTCACAGGCTGAGGTTGAGTCCCTGAAAACTTTTTTCACTTTTTTCTTCTTTGACCAGTAAGATGTTTCGCTTATGAAACACAGATGTACCTTAGAGTAGCTGTTCTCAAAGAGATACTTTCCAGGGCTCCGTAGTCTTCCCTTTTCCAACTACCTATCTGTGTGACCCTGGGTTTTCTTTCATACACTTCAACCAAATGACTTATCTCAACAGCCTGAATGCAGAAGCAGAAAGGAGAACCCAGCTGTCCACTCTTAAGCCAAATGTTAAAGGAGATTTGCAAAAATATAAGATAATGCCTCTCTTTTCAGTACATTTTTGTTTCTTTTTTTAATTTTATTTTTCCTTCTTTTCCCAAAGCCCCCCAGTACGTAGTTGTATATTTTAGTTTTGCGTCCTTCTAGTTGTGGCATGTGGGATGCCACCTCAGCATGGCTTCATCAGCAGTTCTAGATCTGCACCCAGGATCCGAACCAGTGATACCCTGGACTGCCGAAGCAGAGCATGCAAACCCAACCACTTGGCCACGAGGCCAGCCCCTTTTTTTGTGTTTCTTAACATTGCTATTTTTCATAAAAATGTGCTATTTATGTTAACATGTAAAACATGATTTCAAATAAATAAATCTATTTAAAATTACTCAGTTTTGACTTACTTGATTTATATTACTATACTGATATAAATCAAAAACTTACAGTTTTGTTTTGTTCTTTTTGGTGAGGAAGATACACCCTGAGCTAACATGTGTTGCCAATCTTCCTCCTTTTTTTCTTTTTATGTGGGCCACCGCCACAGCATGGCCACTAACAGATGAGTGGCGTGGGTCCATGCCCAGGAATGTAACCTGGGCCACTGAAGCAGAACATGTCGAAATTAACCACTAGGCCACGGAGGCTGGCCCTAAACTTACAATTTTTAATCACAAAAGGGTCATCAATTGAAAAAAATGATGATGTGTTTTATTTGAGTAGAAGTAAAATAGGCAGGGAAGATAGGGCAGATCCTAAACAGTATTTATTCTCTGGATGGATAGAAATTCTGGACTAATTCAGTGTGCAGGTACAGAAGAAGAATGACACCACAGGACCCACGATGCTGCTTGGCATTCCGAAAGACAGGACTGCTGATGTTCTTTCTGACATTGTTATGATCTTAAAGTGAAGGGAGCTCCTATTCCCCACATGTTGTAAACTATCCATGCTTTTAAAAATGTTTTGTGTAACGATGAGAAGAGATCTCAACTTAGATTAGCTCTTACTGAACTGCATAGAACAGGAAATGAGCACATGAAGTTCCAAGATGATTGTAATGGTCTGTTCAACAGATGCACCACAATTTAGTTTTGTCATTATTAAGATTGTGTTTTGAAAAAATAACTGCTTATTAAAAATTGAATCTTTGCAGTTTTTAATCATAATAACCACTTACATTATTAGAGTGCTTTGAAGTAATCAGTGAATGAAATGAATGAAAAGTACTTTTAAATGTTCTAAGAAGGTACTCGCTGAAGTTGTGATGTAAGCAGAATAAAATACTATGTAGGACTGAGTAAATATAATTGGACTGGGTCACACGCTCTGTGCAACCTACCCCCAATGTGTTAACACAAAATGCTTAATACATATTTTATATAATCATCTGACTCTAAGTACTATCCATTATTTTGATATACATTTGAATATTTCCATTATAAAGCAATGATTGTAATTCAGGCTGAAACTATTGAATATATTTAAAAACAGAAAAGTGTATGTGATCTGTAATCTATTATTTGAACTCTTTGTTGCTATTTTTGTGTGGCGAAAAACAGATGAAATCTCTGTTCCCTACAGTAAGCTATGAAAGTCACCATTCAAAGCTGTCGTGGAGTCTGGGTGTTCAAAAGAAAATAGATCATGCTCACTACTGTTTGTTTGTGGTGGGTGATTTGGGGAAGAAAAAGAATAGTGATTAGTGAAAATACATGAAATCCATGTTGAATCAGAACAAAAGGGAAGAGAGAGGGACAAGTTCAGGAAGTAGCAGCAGAACAGAGGAACTGCAGGAGGCTCAGTGATTCTAGTAAAAATGAAAACTAACAATATAACAATGCCAACAATATACGTAATAGTTTTGGTCTTTTTAAGCACTTTCCAAAGCTTCATTTAAATTATGCCTAAAAACATTAGGCATTGTTATTTTTTAGAGTTAGGCAAAATGAGGTACACAAAGCTTAAGTAACCTATCCAAAGACACACACTAGTAGGTAATAAAAATAACAGTGGTGATAACTAATAGTAACTTGTTAATGCTCATAGCAGCTCTAAGAATTTAGTACTATCATCCCCAACCCACTGATGGGGAAACTAGTTGTGAGGGAAGTCGAATAACTTGCCCAAGATTGCACAGTTAATAAGTCCCAGAACCGGGATTTTTAAACTAAATTGTCTGAGTCTCTGCTCTTAACCAGTATGTTCTACATCCTATTGGTTGTTTCTGTTATTTTTGGGTAGACCATTTTCACTTAACTTAGATTTTATAAATAATCCAGTTCGGTACAAACATTTTAGTGGTGCGTGAGAGCCTAACAGTGGCCCAAGGAGATGGCGGTGAGTCTTTCTTAATACCAGGCTTATGTTTTCGTCACCTTCTTATCTTTGAAGTCAAAATATTTTCAGTCAGTCCCTAGAAACAGTGGCATGACTGTGTCAGGGCACTTATTAATTAGTATGGAGAAGTTGTTTTCTCATTATAAATACGTAACGATTGCCCTAGCATTCTTTGGATAGTAAGATTACTATTTGTGCACATATTTGAGGAATTTGTTTGTATTCCTCAACATAATTTGAGATAAATCCTCATAGGTTGGGATAAATAGGGAAAAATCAGTTTTTGCGGCCCTTTGTGAGTACTATTGTATCCATCATGGTAGTAAGCTCGTTGAGCTGCCTACAATATTAATGTGGAATGAATTTTATCATCAAATTATTATAGCTTAGAAGACTTGAGAAAATATCCTTATGGGTATAAAATTAAGTTTCTAACTACAGCACTTTTTACTTGCCTTGAATGGCTTCCTTGGAAGCCAAGAAGCCTTGTGTTCCGTTTCTAGCACCATCATCAATGTTGCCTTCAGTAAATCATTTAAACATGTTAAACGTATGTTCCATTTGGCAGTGGGAATGCCATATGCTCTCAAATTGCCTCGGTGTGATTTTGCAAAAGTGAAATTGATTTTAAAATATGAATATTTAAAGTGATTCCATCACTTATGAAGTAGTATGCATTGTATGCTTCATAAATCTAACAAACAAAAAAAGAATAGATAATATTTTAGACCTTAAAAAACAAAAACTTCTTTAGTTTTATATGATCCAGAATCCATCTTAATTTTGGCTTAAAATGATTCTTAGTGTTAACATCTAGTGCTTTTTAAAAATCAGCCAAGATATCTTTGGACATTTAAATTCCTTTTCTGTTCAGAAATGTCATTAACTTGAAGTATAAAGATGCTTTCTAAGGAAACTGGTTTGCTTAGCCAGATCTTTTAATGTAGTTATTTTGTGATGCGAGCTGTAAAACCCAAACATTGAGGCTGCTTTCCACAATGTCTTGTTGCCCAGACAGTGATGTCATGTTTGAAGCATGTTTAGTTTGCAAAGGTCCTGCTTCTGATCCTTTAGTTGTCACTTTTTTTGTGCAGCGTCTCCTGAATTACAAAGGTACTGAAAGTAATTTGCTTCATTAAGGTCTGTTGCTGACACTGTTGTATTTCAGTCCTCATTCTTCTCTTGGCCTCCTTCATTAAGACCTTATTCAAATTTGGATCATGGTTCTACTGCAACATCCATGCCATTATCATCTAAATAGCAATTACATATTCAAAAACAACAGCTTCTCCTTAACTGTCTGTAACTTAACATTTTACATAGAATCAAGTGGGAATTAAGAATAAAATGAATCTTTTCTTTGTGATTTACAACCCTCCCGTTCACCCTTGGTTTACTAGTTAATGTTGAATAAGCTGCTTGTAGACAAAAGAAGACAAAATTATTGATTGCCCAGCTTTGGTTTCGTAGAGGTATATATGTTATGAATTGTTTCTGTATTAAACAGTCACCCCAATGACAGTGACCCTGATTTAATCACCCATATTTATCAGACAGCATTTACTACTTTGCATATAATGGGACCAGGTTTAACAGTCTGTTAAGTAATTAATAGTATCTTTTACAAAAGCAGCAGTGCTTTACAACTTGAAATGTTTAAAGAAAACCTTTTAAAATGAGTCAATATATTTGTCCTTTGTAGGATAGAATTCAAACATAGAAGCATATTCTACTAATAAAATAATAGTATACTTTTCTAACTACTTTGTTTTGGAGATCTTAAAATTATATTTTATAGCCTGTACGTACTAAGCTGATTTGGTTGAAATGAGCAACTATGGTTACTGGAGAAAAAGTGTGTCAACAGATACAATGGACGTAAGTATTAGGACTTTTTTTTGCCAATGATTAATGGAAAGATAGT
This sequence comes from Equus caballus, assembly GCF_041296265.1. Taxonomy (NCBI): domain Eukaryota; kingdom Metazoa; phylum Chordata; class Mammalia; order Perissodactyla; family Equidae; genus Equus; species Equus caballus. The sequence continues at coordinate 45,628,476 of NC_091687.1, forward strand.
ACAAGATACCATATACACATGTGTATATTGTGTATATACAAATATGGGCAATGTTGTATAGATCTCTTTTAAGAGTTTCTTGACCAGCAAAATGTGTGTGTGTGTGTGTTTGTGTGTAGGAGGGAGGGAGAGGGGAGAGGAGGTGAAGGGAGGGGAGATAGAAAATCCTAACCATCAAAAATGCTAATTAAGGGGAGCCCGGCCTCATGGCCGAGTAGTTAAGTGGTTAGGTTCGCGCTGCTCTGCTTTGGCAGCCCAGGGTTTTGCCAGTTCGGATCCTGGGGGCGGACATGGCACTGCTCTTCAAGCCAAGCTGAGGCGGCGTCCCATATAGCACAACCAGAAGGACCCACATCTAAAAATACACAACTATGTACTGGGGGGCTTTGGGGAGAAAAAGGAAAGAAATAAAATCTTAAAAAAAGAAATGCTAATTAACTATTCAATACCAAGTCTTTTGCTGCCTTGCTTAATAATTTCTTACACATTTTACAAAGGTCTTGTAATGGTTAAGTGGTTTTATTTCCTCTTTGTCTGAAATGAACTTCCATTTCTTTGTTTTTCTATCCATATTTTCAAATTTATCAGTTATATGTGTGTGAATAATTATATAATGCACAAAGTTACTTCCAATATAGATTTAAGTGAGATTCTAGCTTAATTTTTGTAGATGTGAATATTAGAAACTTGTTCAATTGTGGATCCTCACCAACGAGAGTCAGGAAGACTCACCCTTTGTCATCTTACCATCTTTTGTGAAGATGAGTCCTGAGGATAAGCTGGAGAGGTCAGATGTTGGTGTTCATTTCAAGGAGTGCCCACTGAGGAGGGCAGAATGCTGTAAAACAAAGTGGAAGAAACTCTGGAGATTAGGTTAACCACTGGGAGACTTGGAATTGAAAGAAAAGTCAGGCACTGAGCCTGCAAGGACAAAGTGAGGCTTTCGGGACAAGTAGGGTTTATCAGAAATCATTTGTCCTAAACAAGGGTCTCTTTGATAGATCTCTATATTACATTTTGTAATGTTGTTTTGTGATCAGCTGGGGATAAGGTCATTAAAGTGACAGACCTTACCAGATATTATTTTTAGCTTTTGCTTATGCTATCTTAGTCTCTTTGGGATACTATAAAAAATACCATAAACTGGGTGGTCCATTTTGAGTAATTTTTGTATAAAGTGTTAGAATTAGGTCTGTTCTTCTTCTTTTTTTTTTTGCCTACAAATGTCCAATAACAGCGTTGCTTTTAATGATAAAACAAAACATAAAAAACACTCCAAATGTTCATCGTCAGAACAGATATGTAAACTGTGGTATATTCATACAATGGAATGCCGAATAAAAATGAAAGAACTAAAGGTACATGCAGCAATGTGGATGAATCCCAAGTATACGATGAGAATGAAGGAGAAAGGCAATTGCTGAAGAATATTGTGTATCCACTGTGATTGTGATTCCATTTATATATGGTTCTAAAACATATAAGCCAGCCTTGGTGGTCTAGTGGTTAAGATTTGACAGTTGTACGGCCTTGGCCTGGGTTCGTTTCCTAGTTAGGGAAGTTCACACCACCCGTCTGTTGGTTGTCATACTGTGGCAGCTGCACGTTCCTGTGATGCTGAAAGCTGTGCCACCAGTATCTCAGATACCAGCAGGGTCACCCATGGTGGACAGTTTTCAGCAGAGCTTCCAGACTAAGACAGACTAGGAAGAAGGACCTGGCCACCCACTTCTGAAAAAATGCCCATGAAAATGCTATGAATGGCAGCAGAGCATTGTCTGATATAGTGCCGTAATATGAGAGGATGGCACAAAAATTGTGCAAGGTTCCTCTCTGCTGTGCACAGGGTCACTAACAATGGGAGTCCAGTCAACAGCACTAATGACCAAAAATGTATAAAACATAAAACTAAACCAGAGATATAAAAAAATGCTGTAAAAAAAGAGAATGAGAAACAGAATTTAGAGAGTGGACTTTACCTCTGAGGTGGGAATAAGGGAGCGTGAGATGGGGGACTTCAAGGTTGACCATAAGTTCTGCTTTTTAAATTGAGTAGTGGGTACACGGGTGTTCACTACATTGTCATTCTGAAAACGTTTCCTTTTTTAAAGATTGCATTTTCTCTTTGTTGCTAGTAGAAAAATATAGTTGATTTTTATAGCAACCATCTTAAAGTTTTTTATTTCTAATAATCTGCCTTTAGATTCTTTTGGATTTTTTAAGTAGATAATCGTAACGACTGTGAATCATGGGTTTTGTTGTTTTCTTTTCAATCCTTATGGCTTTGATTTCATTTTTTTCTGTCTTATTGCATTATTTAGGATCTCCAGTATGTTATCAAAATAGACGTGTCAAAGCAATCTTTTTTTTCCCCATTTTTGATTGTGAAGAGAATGCTTATAATGTTTGCAATGTTTAACTGGTAAATACAGTATATACTGTTTATCTGGGAGTTATTCCTAATTTTTTAGGCTTTTTAAATATATAAATGGGCAATAAATGCCTTTTTTTAGATCTCTTGATCAAGTAATTTTTTGCCTTTAATCTATTAGTGTGGTTCATTAATAGCTTTCTTAATGCTTAAACAGGAATGCTTGTGTTCCTGAAGTAAATTCAAAGTGCATTTTATTTTTGATGCTTTAAAAATAAACTATTGGATTCATTGAGCTTACATTTGGCTTGAGATTTTTGCATATATTTTTATGAGTGAGATTTGTAATTTTCCTTTCCTGTGCTTTCTGTGGAAAGTTATGTTCAGGATTATATTAGACTCATTAAATGAAATGGGAAGTATTCCGTATTTTTAAACAATTAGAAAAAGTTTTATAAAATTTAATGGAATTCACTTGTAAAATTATCTGGGCCTGGTATTTCTTTAGTGGGTAGCTTTTTGTCTACGGAATGAATTTATTAATAATTATTGATTAGCTTATTGAGTCAATGTGGTAAGTTATAGTTTTGTGGGAGATTGCTCATTTTTTAAAAATTTCAAAATTTATCACTGTAATGTCTTTTTCATAATATTTTCTTTCCTTTTTAATTTCCGGGATTTTTGTTATGTTCCATTTTCCCCCCAATATTATTTGCTTGTTCCTTTGCTATTTTTTTTGCTTAGTCTTTTCAAAGGTCAACTTTAGGATTTATTGTTCCTCTCTCTTACATTTTTATTTCTTATTTCGTTGTTTTTTGCTTCTGCCTTAAGTTTCTTTTTTCTTTGGAATGTATTTTGTTAGTCTTATTCTAACTTCTGAAGTTGGTTGCTGACTTTTAGCTCATCAATTTTAGCTTTTGAGTATTATTTTCATTAAAATAGTCCATATTTCTCTCTAAATGCTAATTAGCAGCTTCCAATTTTTAATTTGTATTTTTCCATTAGTTTATAGTTTTACGTGTTTTTCAATTTCTGTACTTCTTTACTGAGTTATTTAAAAATATTTTAAGGTTTCCAAATATATGAGATGTTTTGTTTTGATTATCTTTTCAGTGAAGATTTTTAATTTAATGCACTGTGGTCAGAGAATGAGCTGTAATGGTAATCTTTAAATGTGCTGAGACTTGGTTCACAGCCTAGTACATGACATTTATAGAATATTTTGGGGAGAAGGAATAATTTTTAAGTTTTTTGAGGATAAATTCTATTTTGGTGGATTTTTATATTCCATTTACCTTCTTAGTACTTTGTGTTTTTTTTTGAGGAAGATTGGCCCTGAGCTAACATCCATGCCCATCTTCCTCTACTTTATATGTGGGACACTTGCCACAGCACCGCCTGGTAAGTGGTGCTAGGCCCACCCCTCGGATCCCAACTGGCAAACCCTGGGCGGCTGAAGTGGATCCTGTGAACTTAACCTCTGTGCCACCAGGCAGGCCCAACCTTCTTAGTACTTTTAAGTGTAGATGGCTTGGAGAAAAATCTGCTATTACAAAAGCAGTTTTCAACAGCTCAAGATTTGTAAGCCCTTGGCTGTAGCCTGTTTCTTGTCTTCCATCTCAAGACTGGAATTATTATTAGTTTTTAAAACAAGGACTGTGTAATTCTGTATTGTTTTGTCTCAATTTCATAACGTTCTGTTGACATGTTTGTGACAGATCTCATATATAATTGTTTTTATAAGAAAACTATTGTTTTATTGTTATGAATTCTATTAATTTTGACCTGTTTGATTTTTATTTCTTTCATGCACGTGATTATTATTTTCTTGTATTTATTTAATTGGCTTTTAGATGACTCCATTGCTGGTTATTCACCATGTAGCTTAATACGGTTTCACCTAGAATTAGTGGTGAAAGCATGTTGTATATAATGTAGAGGACAAGCAGTAGTAGGTAAAAAGATATAAAATTGATCTAAAATCATTCATATTAAGACAATAAGAGAAGACTTGGTAATATTTGAGTTAAATTGGAAACATTAACATTTACTAGTTTTTTGGGATATTAATAGTTGGTAAAAAAGGAGAACCATGTTTAGGTTAAATTTGGGAAATGCTTGGCTTCGAATGGTTAAAGATGTTGCACAAGAACTTTTCAGTCTTTAATATATTACATTGTCTTGAAAATATCTAACTTGGGTTTATAGTATTAGTATTTTCTAAGTTGGTTAAAACTCCCTTTTTCATGGAGGATCTTGCAAAACTGAATATTTCTACTACACCCACATTTACTAAAATACTGCTTAGAATAACTTTCAGAAAGTTATCATTAATTGTTAAAAATTTCAGAAAATCTTGGAGATACTAATTTTGAGAACTTTAATGAAAAAGTTTTACATCATTAAAAGTAATTAATTACTATGTATTAATTCATAAGAATGCCTGATATTTCCCACTGCTTTAAAGATTTCAGAGCACAATGACTTATCTGATTTTATTCTGGCTTTGAAACAGCCCTGCACTGTTGTGGGCTGGCTACTTGAGTCCTTCTGGAATCATTAAAGCCTCAAGTTAAACATGTCTGTTCTGTAAATGCTGCTAGAAATTCCATTCAGGACTTCTTAACTTTGATTGCGAAATTCTTTCCATCTTCATTGTTGATTCATTGAAGGAATACAGTAGATGAAGCTTTTTGTTGTTGTTGTTAAAGAACAGTAATCTAATGAAATTAGAAAGGAGAAATTTTTGCCTCTTTATGTTAGCATTTTCAGGTTTTCCTATGCTGCTTATAGCTTTGTGGATGGTCAGCATTAGCTATTTTAGTTTGACTGGTAGAGTTCTGATTGTCAGATTTCATTATTAATGAAAATACAATATTATCTGTATCAAGATTGAAAAATTGCATTTATTATATATCTTATTTGAAAAATGTTTTCTTTTACTAAAAATTTGTATTTTAAAATTTTGATTGACTTTTATTGTTTAATTGTATATACACCAATACAAAGAAATTTAAATTCAAAAAGAGGATGCTACAAATATATCTTGGAAAAAAGAAGAATTGAAAGTACAGGTTTCCCCCGCTATCCGAAAGTTCGCTTTATGCAATTTTGCTTTTATGAAATAACTGATTAGTACCTGTTTTTGCTAACTGTAAGAAATCCAAAGAGGATTTTCGCTTTTATGAAAAGAGGCGAAAAGCCAGCGTTTGTTTTGCAGTGAGCTGTTCTAGAGGCAGCGCACGGCCAGAGTAGTGCGAGGGGTGCCATGGAGCTCCTTTCCTGGAAGAACACTCAAGCGCCTCAGCATCAAGCCACCATAGCTTTGAACTGTGGTTCTGAGCATCTGTGTTTTATCTTGATTTATTTTGATAGGTTATATTTTGGGTCTGGGAACTCTCAAAAATTTTTCCGTATAAATTAATGCTTTAATTGCTTCTTCCCTTCATGACGTTTTGGCTTAGGAAAGTTTTCATAGGAACGATCTACTTTCAGATAGCGGGAGGAACCTATACAGGATTGGTCCTTCACAAAGATTTGGAAAATCAAAATGTATTTTTCTTTAATTTCCTCCAAATTCCCTTGCTTCCTTTTCAGTGCCTCTTTTATCCGTTACTCTGTAAAAGAGGGTGTACCATTTTTTCTCAAAGAAAAGCATACAAAGGAAGACTTAACTGACCTCCACTTAAGTGAGTTTGCAGATTGACTGATATTCTCCAACTTTGCTGTAAAGCCCTGAATATTGGCAGCGTATAGGCCCTTCTCTGGTGTGCAGGTAGGCTTCTACTCCTCCAGAGGAGTGGTGTCTTGTCCAAATGTCACACTCTCTCCTCCTAAACATGTGTGCTTGTTACTGTAATTGCACAATTAATTTAAAAAATGTGTGAGTATAAAGAAGGAGTAATTATTTCTACAAAACATAGTTAAATGCTTTGGAAATAATCTATACAGTTTAATTGCTAAAATAAAAAAAAGCTGTCAGTTTAGGTGTGGCTGAGATAACTTATGAAAGAATCTAGGAATCTGCATCAGACCGATTTGCAAATGCCTTTACGTTCCCATCAGCTTGGAAACAATTAGAGATTGTGTACAGTGAGTTATCTGTTGGGCATACTAAGAAAGGCTTGGAACCCAATCAGGCGGCTCTACTACAAATAAAGGCCTTGACCCCAAATCTTCCCTGTGTGTGAATGTTAAAGCAACAGAAGGGTTGAAAGTTGGGGAGATGTTAGATGTTGGGGTATTGGACACTAGTATGGAGAAATTGTCTTCTGATCAACCTTTTCAAAAATTTGCAAATGATTTGTCTTTTTAATGATAATGACAATTTTATTGCAGGTCAGTTATAGTGTGTAGTTGAAACAGTTCTCCAAAATGATGACATACAAAAGCAAAGCAGGGACCGGCCCCGTGGCCAAGTGGTTAAGTTCACGTGCTCCACTTTGGCAGCCCCAGGTTCCCTGGTTTGGATCCTGGGCATGGACCTAGCAACGTTCATCAAGCCATGCTGTGGTATCATCCCACCTAGAAGTAGAAGGACTTGCAACGAGGATATACAACTATGTACTATGGCTTTGGGGAAAAAAAAAAAGAGGAAGATGGGCAATAGATGTTAGCTCAGGGACAATCTTCCTCACCAAAAACAAAACAAAACAAAACAAAAAAACCCCAACAAAACTCAAAGAGGAAACTTCAAAAAAACAAAAGAAAAGCAGAGCATGTGGCAATAGAGTAGAAAAAATCAGAGGGAATTACAGTTGCCCTAGGCAGGAGTGCAGCTAGAACTAACAGACTGCAGCTTTCTGTTATAAACGAATTCACAAGAATTTTAGGAAAATATATACCATACATTTTTTGGTTTTTTACCAAATGGAGTGTAAACTATTTATGGACTTTCCCTGCTATTATTGTGTACTTTGAGCATAGAAACGTTTGAAAATAAACTTATCTGCGACAACTGTGCTCCCTGTGCATTAGGTTTCTTCCCACCCCTGTCCTGAGGACCTTCACGAAAGTAACCTAAAAACCATAGTTTTGCCATTGAATGTAATGTCTTTCCTCTAACCTTCAAGTCAGAAGATTTGGAGTGTTTCAAGAGGAGATGTGAAAAAAAGTTTTGGGTTTTAATTTTGGAAAAAAGTGTAAGACAGAACTAGCAGTCATATAAAATTGATAACATCAAACATGTAAAAAATAGTAGTATAGTGATAGCATAGAGCAAAATTTCCTTTGAAGCATTTACTTAATTTTGGTGGAAAAAGGGCTTAAGAATATCCTGAATTACAAGGAGATACTGAAGAACATAGTTTGTTGTTGTTGTGTGTGTTTTTAATTATCACAGACAAATTGAAGACTTTTGCCAATTAGTAAGAGACTAATATATGGTAAACTAATAGTCAGTTTTTTAGTTTTTAATGAAATTATGGATGATGCAGAAAGCATACAGGTTATGACAGAAAAGGATGGATCTAAATAGTGTGAAGAGGAGGAGGTAAGAGCATCCAGAGCCAAAAACTACTCATGTCCTAGTTACAGCTGCCCTAGAGATAGTTTTGTATTGTCTTGACTAACAGCCTGAGTCAGCATTCAGTAATACAATATGGGAAGGAACAATGCCAGGAGATACTGGTTATTTCTTCTAAATAACTTCAAATTATTCACCTTATTAAGTGGATATAATTTATTTGTTTTGAATTAAAATATGCATTTTTTAATACATGAATTAAAAATATCCATTTATTTAGTGATCCTGTTTAACTGGATTTTTATTAAATGAAGAAATGGTTCCAATCACATTGGATAAGATGGCCTCTACTGTGTTTAATGCATCTATTTTTCCACCCTAGGGCATCAGCAATAATGGGAGTGTTTGTAAAACAACTTGTATTTTGAACATATAAAATAAATGTTAAACAAAGAAATTAATTTGCAATTGTATGAGTCAGGAACCATGGTCTAGATAGGAGAGTGAGTTTAAAATTTTGACCTCAAGATTTTATTTAAATCTTACCACTGCTATGTATACTGTAGTTTATAACTGCCCATATATAATTGTCAGATCAACATATTCTGTCATATGAAAGACTGTTCAGGAAAGTTCCCTATTAATTAAACTGGATGTTTAGTGGTTATTTTAGAATACTAAGCAGGGTAAATGAAAGTGCTGTAGATTCTATTTATCATAGTTGTGTAGCTTTTAGACTTTAGGGAAATCCAGTTTTTAGAATTTACACAGTATTTCATTATTTGAGCAGTGTGTTGAATAACCTCTTGTAGCAGAACGTTTATTAACTTCATGTTTTTGTATAATAAAGTATAAATTTTAGATCAGATAAAGTAAAACTGGCATCATTCATTTGGGAAGGAGAAAATATTGGAGAACTTGAGTGATTTTTCAAAATAATGTGTGAACTGTAACTTGAATATGTTATTTTTATCCCAAAGGTATTTTGAAATATATTGATGTGAATTTCTTCTAATACACTTTATTTTAATCATAGAACTATTTTAACTTTCTTATAATATCATACATGATACTCTGTGTGTGGTGAGGGCACAGGTAGTCTGTTGTTGTTTACCACCGTATTCCCAGCACTTGTGTGGAATCAATGAATTATTAAGAAACAAGAGAGTAGAAAGGCATAATCTAAATTTATAAATGTATACCTTTAAAATCATGTTTTTAAGTTATTTTGGAGAAAAGTTATTTTGAAGAAAAAACTAGATAGATCCAACAAATTGAAATAGAAGCCTAAAATATTAAAACTCTTGGGAAATACATGTTTTACTCCTCTTCCTTATTGTTTACATCCAAAAATGCCCTCTTGGAACCTCTTGTCTGATTAGGTTTTGTGGATCTGATGATGCTAGCATTTTATTTCTTTGTTTTAAAAGTTCTTCTGATTTCCCTCATCTCTTTATATAAACATCATTCTTGACACAAGGCATTTGTTCAATATGGACAATAACAGGCAGTAAAAAGATCTGCCCAAGATAGGCAGAAACCTCTTTTTGTCTTTCTTTCTGACTCTCAGAAGCAGTAATACATAAGCTTTATTTAACTTATAGATTAATTTTAAAAGAAACCCCTTTAAATTATGACTCACTAGGTCTAAGATGAAGCAGGGAAAATCTATGGTTTTTTTTTTTTTTTACAGTCTCAAGGGTGATTTTGATTATCAGTCAAGTTTAGAAACCACTGATTAAGATTAATTTCCTTATAATTTACTGGTATATTTAATTCCAAGCAGGGAGAAAGTAGAAATTTTTTAAAATATAAAAATGTATCTTTGGAGAGGACATAACTTTTATTTTATTAAAAAATGTTTTATAAGAAGAGTTTATCCTGCTGTTTTGTGAACAAGATTTGGTGATGGCTTACAGAGCTTTTTAAAAGCACCTTTGGGATGGATTCAGAAGATCCAAAAGATAAAGTGATGAAATATGATTAACAAGCTGTGGGGGAGGGTCGCAAATGTGTGATTTCGAAGTCTCTTCTGTTTAAAACCAATTTTCAGAGTCTTGAATTTGATCCAGTGTGTAGTATGCTACAAATGGAAAGATTAAACTGGAGCAATATAATTAGGGTAAGCCATTGCATCTGCACTTGTATCGCAGCAACTGAATTTGAAGCCAGCTGCAAAATGGTGACTCATCTCTCTGGCAAGCCCACATGAGAGTGTAGTACAATAAGCCAGCTTCAGCCTCGTGAGCACATGTTTCTTCAACTTGCCTCTGAGCAGGTGATGGCGACGAAGCAATCTGATTATACTTGTGAATATATTCTAACCACAGTCACCAGTTGAGTCTCGCTAGGGATTTCACAAAAGGCTTCAAACCAAGTATATATTTTTTTCAGATAGTTTTGACTATAGAAGCCCATGGAAACTAGTATTTTTTTTTCGCCTTAGTGACTATAATACTTTATAGTACCTTATAATCTTAAATTTGAGAGGTTTAATTAATTTGTACATGTGAAATAAAGATGAGAAAAATAATTTGGAAAGAAAAAAGTACTTGAACTTGGAGCTCTTATTTAGAATTGTTCATGACTACTTATACTGATCAATTAAAATAATTAAACTGTCCAGACTGTTTAATTCTGTACAAACAGGAGATGGTGAGTCGGTGGGCTGGGAAGTGTTTCAGTGGTACAGTAACCTTCCCATATTCAGAGATGTGCTTCCCTAGCTATATAACCTGTCCTGATGAGGTGAACGTTAAAGGTGTTTAATAAATACTCAGTTTGACTTGGACTTGAGCCTTTGTTTTGCATCTTTAAAAGGAATAAGAGTTTCTTCTTCTGGTGTACCACAGAGGGACATGGTGAGGATGAATAAAGCCATCTGTTTGAGATGTATGTCATCTTCAGAAAAGAGTGCAACAGGACCTAAAATATAGTCATAAGTATGATTTCGAATGAGTAGTTCAGAAGTAGAATGCTTAGAAATTGCGTGTTAATCTTAAATTTAAATATAAAAAAATATGATATAGCTTGCAATAAAGGACATGAACTCCACAAGACCATTAAAAATAGAACTTGAAGGGGCTGGCCCCGTGGCCGAGTGGTTACGTTCGCGAGCTCCGCTGCAGGCGGCCCAGTGTTTTGTCGGTTCGAGTCCTGGGCGCGGACATGGCACTGCTCGTCGGGCCACGCTGGGGCAGCGTCCCGCATGCCACAGCTAGGGGAGCCCACAGCGAGGAATGCACAGCTGTGTACCGGGGGGCTTTGGGGAGAAAAAGGAAAAAATAAAATCTTTAAAAAAAAAAAAAATAGAACTTGAAAACTGCACACCCCTGAGAAGAAAGGAGGAAAGAGGGTGTAAAAATTCCTCACCTGGTGGTACTCAAACTTGGTGTACATCAGAATCGCGTTGAATGCTTGTCAGAAGTGCGTGTGCCTGGGCCCCATCCTCATCTATTCTGAGTCTGTAGATGTGGGCTGGGTCCCAGGCACCTTTGGTTTCAATCGTCTCCCTCCCCATCCCTCCCATCCAATGTTTTTGATGCACACAGAAATTTGAGAAACACTGACCCAGACTACCTTAGTATTATAGTATAAACTGCTAAGTGTAAATATACTACTATATTATAGACTACTAAGCTTCCTATTTTGCAAACAAAAGAAAAATTTTCACTGTTATCAGGAGAAATAAACTTTTCTCTTGGTAATTATAAAAAGCCTTTTTGGAACAACATAGTGATCATCGCCTTCAATTGTGCTTTTGAAGAAGAAGCCAATATATTTTTTCATACATTTTAATTTAAACTTTAGTACGAATAAAGGGCATTTTACTGAAGAACCGAAAGCCTTCAGTGCAGTTAATTGAGTGCAGGTCTGCTGCCTTTTAGTAATCTGAATTTATATAAAAGGAGCATTTAGACTACCTGGAGGAATGAGGGGTTAGCATGTGTTGTGGGTTGACTTATGTCCCCAGAAAGATACGTTTAAAGACCTAACCTCTAGTACCTGTGAATGTAACCTTGTTGGGAAATAGTTTTTGCAGATGTAATCAAGCTAACATGAGGTCATACTCGTTAGAGCAAGCCTTCATTCAATGACTGGCGTCCTTGTAAGAAGAGGGAAATTTGGACACAGACACACAGAGGAAAAGGCCACGTGCTGATGGAGGCAGAGAGTGATGCAGCTACAAGCCAGAGAACACTATGGATTGCCTGCAACCCCCAGAAGCTAGGAAAAGGCAAGGAAGGGGCCGGCCCTAGGGACTTCGGAGAGTGCCTTGCCTTGTTGATACCTGATTTCAGACTTCTAGCCTCCAGAATTGTGAGAGAATAAATTTCTAATATTTTAGTCCACTAAGTTTGTGGTACTTTTTTATGGCAGCCCTAGGAAACTAATACAGCATGTAAATGTCTCTTATTTGGATTTTTGATGAAAACTTGGTAGAAGAAAAACATTAAAGTTTCTCTTCTCACATATTCTATTTGTGTATAGAGGTTCGTGGGCTTTGGACCTGCCATTGTGGGCAAGTTGGAATTGTGTTTGCAGTGTCAAGGAGCTGGTCTAGTACTGTTACCAAATGAAAACCACTCTACCTCTGCATGAGTACGAGCTGTAGGGGTTCCTGCCATTAGAACCCAGTTTTCCCTTAAAAGGAGCTCATATATTTGAATAAGTGCTAAATGGTTATGTTTTGTGTTCAGAGTTTTTTTTTTTTTTTTGAGGAAGATTAGCCCTGAGCTAACATCTGTCACCAATCCTCCTCTTTTTGCTGAGGAAAACTGGCCCTGAGCTAACATCTGTGCACATCTTCCTCCACTTTATATGTGTGACACTTGCCACAACATGGCTTGACAAGCAGTACGTAGGTCTGCACCTGGGATGCTAACTGGTGAACCCCGGGCCACCTAAGTGGAACATATGAACTTAACTGCTGCACCACCGGGCGGACCCCTGTGCTTAGAGTTTTATCCTGTAGAATATAGAAGAGACTTTGTCATCAGCAGAAACTAGTTCACCTCCCCTGATCTCCCACTGGAATGAAAACTCCTTTCCATCTCAAGGAAGATGTCTGCAGAGTCATTGAATAATTTGTGCTGCCTCCTTCTCCTCTCTCTGATCTTTTGTGACTGCCCATGAGGATTTTGGCTACCTGTCCTCTCAGTGATTTTATTGAGCTACCCATCCAACCTTATTCTTCTTCATTCACCTAGTTTCCACCCTTGGGACCTCCATTCTATTGTAAAATGTCATCATGAAGAGCACCAGCTTGCAGCTGGTCAAACTGATACATGTTCAGATATGTGTGCACATCTAGAGTTGCTTTTTTGAACAATAATTTGGCTTAACTGTACGTATCCCTATGGCTAGCTTTACAAAGAGAGAGAGTACCACTATCTGGGAAAATCCTGGCTCTTGTATTTCTCTGGTGGGGGACAATAGGCGAGTCATTTAATCTCTCTGAGTATCAATTTCCTCATAGAATTGGGATGAAAAAACATATCTTAGAGGTTGATGCATGCATTAAATGAGTAGCCATATCTGGCATATAGGAAGCACTTGAGAAATGTATCTCTGGCTGCTGTAAGAATAGTATCAAGATTCCATCCATTGCCTTTTCACTGTGTTCATTTGGGTATCTATTCATTTACACATTCATTCATTCATTCAACAGTATTTATAGTGGGCCTACCATATGCCAGTCACTTTGTTAGGCATTGGAAATAATTGATGCATATGATAGCTACAGTCTGTGCCCTCATGGAACTGATAGTCTGGTTGGAGGAACAGACATTAATTATATGATCACCTAGATAAGTATAAAACTACAAACTGGTAAGTGCTATGAGAGCAGATCCCCAGGTGTGGACGTTTAAGGAAGTCTTTCCTAAGTAACATTTGAGCTGAGAGTGGAAACATGTTTAAGAGTTGACTGAATGGAGAGGGGAGGGAGGTGAGAGGATTCCAGACTGAGGGAACAGCAAGTCATAATGACCTTTTGATGGGAGGACATATAGCACTTTTGGTGAGTTGCAAAAAGGCCCTTAGACTGACGTACAGAGAGCCAGGAGGGAGTGTGGAACTTGATCAGGCTGGGGAGTTAGGCAGCTCCAGATCATGCTAGACTTTGTGGGCCCTGGTGATGTCTTTATCTTAAGAGCAGTGGAAGCTGTTGAACATTAAGCTGTGAGTGGAGGTGACATTAACAAATATGGGTTTGAAAAGATGCTCCTCCATTTTCTTCCTTTGAGAGAATTCAGCCCTTTCAGACGGATGCTGCTCATTCTTTCACACACTTGGGACTTGGCTGCTGTGATCAGGGTTGTCATTCTTCTGCAGCCATCCTGCCACTTCAGTCTATTTCTCTTCTACCTTATTAATAAGGATGCCATCTTCCAAGCTTCATACCACCTGCCATCCTCTACTTGCTCTACATTGTGCTCCAGACTTCATAGTGCCCTTTGACTTGGCTTTTCCCCTTTCCAGCTCTCATAGTCAGCCTGGCTAACTCCAACATGCATGCTGATGCCCCAGCAAAAACCCAGCCTCAATTCCTTGTTCCCCAAAGACTTTCTTTGCCAGTGACTTTTATGTTTTCCACTCTAGCAGTTCTCTGCTGTGGCCTTGCTCTTGGTTATATAGTCACTCAGAATGGTGCCTCCTCTGAAATCTTAAATCTTAAACCCAGAAATCCTATTCTTTGATGTCAAGTTGTCCCTCTTTCATGCCATTATTCCTGCTTGTTCATCTAACTAATTGATAGCTGTTATTTGCTCAGTCTCCTGCCACTTCCTGACTGCTTCTTGTATCCAGTCTGGAGCCTGTGGACAGTCATTGCAGTGTTGTGAGATGAGGTCTCAATTATTTTGGTCCCTGCCAGTTTTCAACTCTGGACAAACCCAACCTTTCCCTTTATCTGCCCCTGCTTCCAGGCTGCTAAGCATTCCTGGAGAAAATCATAACTGTGCTTGTGGGCATTATAGTGAGTTGTTGCTTTCTAGTTATCTGAGCTGTCAACTCTCTTCTTCAGTCCTTTCTCAGCAGCTCTGTCTTAACAGAGTGGATATCAACCTTGACTGCACATTGGAATCACCTGGGGGTGTAAAAAAAACATACCAGAGCCTTAGTTTCACCCTAGAGATTCTGATGTAATTGGCCTGGAGTACACTTCGCAGGGACTTTTAGACACTCCGCAGTGATTCTACTGGACAGCACAGGTTGAGAACCACTGTGCTAATGTGCCCACAGAGGCTGACGGACGTGTTCACTTCTTGAGCTTTCTGCTAGCCCTAACTTTAAACAGATGATCTTGTCTCATCCAACTTCTCTTCCTTTTTCTACCTTTAGACCTACTTACTTTTAATTCCATCCATACCTGCCTAGTTCATTCCTTTTTTAGAGAACAAATATTGCCTACATCCTCATCCTCAAAGGTGCACTGGGTGTCAGTCTGTCTCCTCCCCCACTCCTGATCTGAGCCAGCTGGTCTGAATGTTTAGGCTTAAAAAGTAGGTATGTATTGATAAGCATGCATTTTTCTCTTTAAAATGAAACTTTGGGGGGGAAAATAATCCAACCTGAGTTTAAGCAATATCAAGCAGAATATTGAAAGATGATGATTTTCAAAGCAAATTATATTTGATGAAATATAGTGAGAAGTGATACCTGAAAGATGGTTGGGACCAGAGAGGGGCAGCAGTGGGAATAGGGGCTTTGCATAGTATACAAAGATTGTTGAACTTCAATTTTCAAATATTTTGAAATTTTTTTCCTTCTAAGTGGAAGTAAAATGATCAAATATATGTTTTAAGGACAGAGTATGGTTCGGTGGTATGGGGTTTTACAGCATGAGACCTGCTCTGTAGAGGAAACAAGTTTGAGACATGAAGGACATTAGGGAGCCATTTGCAATGGTCTAGGTAAGAAATGATCAAGTTCTAGACTAGTGTAGTAGCAGTGATGATGAAAGGAGAAAAAAGAGCTTCTAGAGATATTTTTAGAGGTGGAATCAAGAGGATTGGGTCATTTTACATTTTATGTCAAAGACTTGTAAGTATTTAATATGCTCATAGTAATTAATTAAATAATCCAAAAGACTCTTTGCTGAATTGGCTGTTTATTTATAAGCTACCTGTGTTAGTCCACTCATGTGCTATAACAAAATTACCGTAAACTGGGTGGCTTATAGTACTGCCCCCAATAAAAGAGACTTTTCAGAAAGAGGTGTTTGTTTTAAAGAATGTAAATCTCTTCTCCGGAATGTAAAGTTAGTCCAAGTTTGAAATATGCTATTTGATTAGTGATTGAGAATGTTTTTTTTATGGTCTATTAAAATGTGTGAAAGAAGCCTTAAGTACAAAAATATCATAATCAGGAGAAGTGGAGTGGAAGGCTTTGGGCTGTGGGACACAAACTGGATTTGAAGCTTAGCTCCTACCCTCCCTGTTCTGTGACCTTGGGCAGGTTGTTAACATTGCTAAGCTTCATTTTCCTTATCTGTAAAATGGAGAAAGTAAGAAGATGTTCCTCGTAGGACTGTGAGGAATATCTGAGATAAATATTATAGCTATTATTATTTTGGGTTGTATCATCAATTTTAGGTAAATATTCTTATAGCTTCTGCTTGGATTACTTGCTCTAACCATTGAGATTCACTAAAATACTCTTGTTATTTAGTAAGCAAATACAATCAGTAATTCATGGCCCTTTTAAGGAAATATTCATTGGCCGAGCATTAGTGAACTAATAGGTTTGACTCTTGGTAAATATAGAAAAGTTGATTGTCCCATGAAGTTCTAGTTGAGTATTTTTTTCCTGAAAATTGCTTATTGTTCTTCACTGCTGTAATCAATAGAATCTGTGAAGAGAAAGAAGTAGGCAGAATAGTAAAGTGAAAATAGAATTTTTTTTTTTTCAGATCTTCTGTTTTCCAGACCATTTCCAACTCATCCATGAATTCATCTGGACAGTAGTTTACCTTTTTTTGATTACGTAGTTATTCTAGTTATCTTTTGCTGTGTAACAAACTACCCTAAACTTCGTGGCCCAGAACAACAATTTGTTATTGTCTCTCCTAGTTCTGTGGGTTGAGTGGGCTTAGCTGGCGGTTCTTGGTTGAGCCCTATCCTGTGGTTGTAATCAGGTGTTGGCTGGGGTGGTTGTCATTACAAAGCTCAACTGGGCTTGATGTCCAGAGTGGCTTGCTCACATGGACCACCAACTGATGTGGCTCAAGCTAAGGCTGTGAAAAAAGTACCTACATGTAGCCTCTCCATACTGCTTGGATTTCTCATAAAATGGTGACTGGGTTCTAGAAGTCAGTGTTCAGAGAGGAAGGAAGTAGAAGCTGCCAGGCCATTAAGAGCTACGCCCAGAACTGGTATAGCATCACTTCAACCATGTTGCATTGGTCAAGGTAGCCTCAGGGTGTTCCCAGATTCAAGGGTATAGAGAAGTAAATTCCAGCTCTTAATGAGGAAATGTTGCTAAGAGCATGTGTGATGCGAGATCTTGTGGTCAACTTTTGAAAAATAAAATTTGTCACAATCAGCGAGTACAGGAAAGGTAAAGAAGAAAGTAAATACAGAAGCTACCAGTAGTCTCACCATATTTAAACAAACTAATACACTTTTTATTTTGGAATAATTTTAGATGTACAGAAAAGTTGCAAAGATATTATAGAGCGTTTTTTATTTCCTTCATCTACATCTTCACAGCCATGGTAGATTGGTCAGAATTAAGAAATTAACATTAGTACAATACTATTAACTAAACCACTGACTTTATCTGGATTTTACCAGTTTTTTCGCTAACGTCCTTTTTCTATTCCTGGATCGAATCCAGGATACTACATTGCATCTAGCCATATTCTGTTTTAACACGTGAACCAATTTCTCTCTCATACTGATTTTTCTCCTTTCACAACCCATTAGGAAAGGCTTTACTTACAAATATGCATCTTTATAAATAGTAAAATTTTAAAAATATGGTCTAAGTCAATTGGAGAATCAGTGATCTCTAAAATTTATGTAAGCCTTTTTGGATGCTGTAAAGTGTTTTCTAATGAGTTGCTATTAGTCTTCTAACATGGGAAAAATAATAAAGTTTCTAATAGAAATGTATAACATCATAGCCATTTTGGGTGTTTTTAAAAATTCCATATTAACTTTAAACCTTAATCTTTGTTGTATTGTGACAGAAAAAAATTAAAAATGACAAATCAGTGTGAATAAGACTTTAACATTGCAGTTTAAATTTATAGACTTCAACATAACCACCATTTTTTGGTGATCCAACATTCAGTCTGATTTTCCACCTCATTGAAAACATTCTCCAGCTGCTGCCGAGTGATTTCATAAATTGCATTCATGATCCTGGCTTGAAGTTCCTTTAAAGAATGTGGTCTGGATGAATACACAGCAGTTTTAACACAGTCCCATAAAATATAGTTCAGTGGGATAGGTCAAGTTTAAAGTTGCACAAGGATTTCATAAACACCCTGAGTAGATGGGCACTAAAACTTTGAATGTGTTATATGGAAAAACCTTATAAAGGATGGCAGTGTTCCAAACGTAGATTAAGTTGGTCATCTGTGAAACAATTTCTACTACTGATGGTTCTTAATAGTACCACCTGCTAGTTCTTTCATAGTAAATTGTGTGAAATAACACATTCTGTAAACTGATGAACTACTTATTTATTTAATAAATCCATCAATGAAAGAAACCTCTGTCATAAGGATTGGAGTTATTTATTAGACCCAAAAGTTCTTAAGCCAGAAACGTCAGGCATTTTTGTGGACAAAGAGTGTTGCAATCAGGCATTGTTTTTTAAAACAGCAGCAAGTAGCACACCATACCCGGTTGGTATGTTTCTCCTTTATCTGGCAGGAAACTCCAGAATCTCTGGGTAGTCAGCTGAATGCCAAGTTAAACTGAGAGACACGTCAGTGGTCTTGCTGCATAGTTCTGAAGATAGTATTAGGCCCTAAGTGTGCACTGAAGGCGGATATTTTGGATGCTTCACTGATGCATTTCCTTTGTTGACTTTATTCGTTGGTTTAGTGCAAATATCTTTCACCCAGCCATGACAGTTGTTTTCCTAGAAAACAAAGCAAACCAATGTAAACTTCATATTCCTAAATTAGAATTGTGGTCCATTTGTTAGAATAGACATTGCTCATGTTTTGAAATTAATATGACCACATGCAATGGATGGTACGCAGAAAACATAGTAATATGTGTTAATTAGGCCTGCACAGGCTGGTATGTTGTCAGACGTGGTACAGAATTAATCCCGGGGAAGTTTTTACTACTAGCTAGTCATGTCAATTGAAGTTAGATATTCCGCTAAAATACCTTATTTATTTTCAGCTCTGTTGCTGAACCTTTCTTTAAAGGTTTATAAAAACATTTGAGTTGTTTATACTTATGTATTTTATATACTTAACATATTCCATTTCTATTAGTGGCTTATAACTGTCTTGAATACAGATACTGCATGCCTAGACAGATTTCCCACTTATTGATAAAATTGTAGATTCCTATCGTATATAATGTGAATATTTCTCTTTAGAGAAGAAAGTGTGATTGTAATTTCTGATTCTTTTAGATAATTCTGAACTTTTAATTTCCTTGCATTTTCAGAGGATTGTAATTGTCTTTTTCATCTTTTTTGTTATAGTTAAGAATTAGCAGTGTGTGCTTTAATTCTGAAGTATAGGGTTATTCTTCCCCATGTTTTACGAAAACTTGTGATCCATGATATTATTATCAAAGTTATTATTAAGTTATTGTAAACTCTAGGCTTAAATTAGAGCATTCCTTTTGAGACATTGTCCCTAGTTCTGTTATCCTGGGGAGACGCTTGTTAGCTCATGGTGTCTCAGAGCTGAGTCTGCTGTAGTGTGATGTGGGGAATGTTAGGTTAAATTAAACCGTTGTATGTACCCTAGTGTGGATGTGAATCTTCTCTCAGTTCCCAGAAATGCTCTGGTTCCTGTACCCTGGGATTATAGCTGCCTTGTATTTATTATTGTTGAGATTTTTTATTTTAACTAAGGCCTTTAGATTTGAACCCGTAAGAAGTTCATGAATGTAAGAAGCTTATGCTTTTGAAATTATCTTCTCTCTTTAATTAAGCTATATTTTGGTGCTTTTACTTTCCAGATATAAATCTCTCTCCTTATTTGGCTTTCACCTAAGTAAATTTGAGGGATTTATTATTCTCCATTATATGGAAAAGTATATACTTTTGAATTTTCGTCATAAATACTCAAGATCATGAGGAATACGGTTAAAATGAACCCCTTCAACACACCATGTTGAAACCAAATGGCCAGCCTAACAGGCTTTTATGATCTCTTTCATTCTGCATTCTCCCCCTTAAACTGAAATAGTTACCTATCATATTTCCATCAATTTGTGTTACCACCTTATAATATATCTTTTGGTTTTTGAAGCACAATGATATGCCAGCTATATTTCTTTCATTAGGAAAGCAATGTTTTTAATCCCAAATGTATTGGCTAAAAATGTTTTGTAGCCTCCCCCGATGCTCAGGAGTATCTGAGACCTCAGACTCTGACACCAAAAAGCATTTTAATTCAGTTTGAATTGTGTTATATGGTAAATTTAAGACTATAAAATGTTTTACTTATACTCCGAAAAGTGTGCTTAATGAATATATTGTGAATAGGGTGGTGTTATTTTAGTAGTTTCTATCATGAAACACTTGGGTTTCATAAAACCAATGGTGTAAAAAAATTTCCAGGAACACATCAAATAAATTACTGTTTAACAGACAATGATTTGTCCATGAAGAGTGATTATGCCTTAAATGAATATTGTTGCAAGGTCAAAGAGAAAAGTTGACATTGGGTAATCGATAGCATAACACTCTTGAGGACACAGATATTATAGCTAGAAATGACCCATCATGCTATCAGATTGGAAGGAAAGATAAAATAATTTAAAGATAG
The DNA here is from genome assembly GCF_041296265.1 of Equus caballus. Lineage (NCBI taxonomy): Eukaryota > Metazoa > Chordata > Mammalia > Perissodactyla > Equidae > Equus > Equus caballus. The sequence goes on from NC_091687.1 coordinate 45,649,287, forward strand.
TTTTTTAAGGTACTCTGTGTGTGTGTGTGTGTGTGTGTGTGTGTGTGTGTATGTGTATGCATGGTGACAACTTATGCAGACTTTTCATCCAAGTCCATTTTTAGTTTGTCACACACATTTCGTGGAGAACCACTCGGGAAGATCCCGCATCTTCATCTCCAGATAGGCATCTCTCCAGAATTAATTCCTTTTAAAGGCAGTTTTGATTATGTTGATCCTAAAGTTTTACTCTTAGTCTCCGCAAAGGTTGCCTCACTCAATTTGGGAGGACTTAGGAACACCCATAAATTATCTCCCATAGAATTTTTGCCGTAGTGGTTGTGTTCCTGAAAGTTCATGCCATCATTAGGAATGGATCTCTCATTTGCTGTCCATGATTGGAGAATTGCTTTCTCTGGTAAAATCTTTGTATCTCCTGCTAAAGGGGAAGCATTGGTATTTATTACAAAAAGCTTTGCCATTTGGTGAGAGAGAGGGTTGTCTTTTGAATGTTGCAGTGAGGGGCCAGCCCAGTGGTGCAGCGGTCGAGTTCATGCACTCCACTTCGGCGGCCTGGGGTTTGCTGCTTTGGATCCTGGGTGTGGACCTATGCACCGCTTGTCAAGCCATGCTGTGGCAGGCGTCCCACATAGAAAATAGAGGAAGATGGGCACAGATGTTAGCTCAGGGCCTATTTCCTCAGCAAAAAGAGGAGGATTGGCAGCGGATGTTAGCTCAGGGCTAATCTTCCTAAAAAAAGAATGTTGCAGTGAGATGCATCACATGGGTTTTGTGCTGTCCTTCCCAGTGACTTCAGTGCGTTCCCTTGGGCTTTCCTGATTGCAGTTGGGATTTTCAGTGTTCTTAGTAGTTCGGGCTGCACTTCAGACACAGATATAAATTAGTCATTTCTCTCCTCAGTTCCCATTATGCAGGTTGCATATTATGACTTGAGAAGCTTGGGTTTTGCAGATGTCTGCTAGTCCATTCCTCTTCCTGAGACTTATCCCTTTGGATTTTTGTAGCCCAATTTTGAAATCGCTACATTCCTTCCTCCTGAGTTCCAGCTCTTGTGCTAAACCATGGATCCTCAGGTCACAGCTCCATTTTTCCACCTCCCAGTTTGATGAAGGTGGAATTTAAATGCCTCTTCGCCTGTTGAGTTTCTCCCTCTGTCCTTAGATGAAGTTGTGTGTATTTTGATTGCATCTGTTCACTCCATACTTTCAGATTTAGTTGTCTTTATTCATTTTGTTCCAATGTGCTCTTCAAAATACCTTATGGATGTGGGCCTTCTGATGTGCATGATAGCCCTAGTTACTTGTTTTCATTTCACAGAACACGTTTTTCTTCATCTAATCAAGTTCATAGAAATGCTTCTTCAAAAAATCTTATTCTTTGCTTTAAGAAAGAGCTCTCCCTCTTTGAATCCTAAAATTATTTCTTAATGTCTTCATGTAGAGTGACAGGGTGAAATAGGAAGTGACAGACTCGTTTCTCAGGGTGTTGAGATGGGAGTCACTGTGCCTCTGAGCTTTTCCATAATTCAGAAGGCAGATGTCATCCTCTCCCAGTGCATTTCGGATGGCTGGAGCCTGGCTTCCAGTGGCTGCCTGAAGAGCTTGTCACTTTCCGTCCCCCCGTGGTAGGAAACAACCCCAAAACCACTGGGGTGGCAGGAGGTCACCTCTGCTTTCCCCACAGACCCCGCTGCTGCTTCTGCCATGATAGCCGGGAGTTCCTTTCCTCGGCTTGGGCCTCTCTCCTGGCCACCAGGTTCTCTAAAGCTACATTTTGAGAATCCTGCTGTCTTTCGGAGAAAAAAAGAGTTAAGCTTACAAACAATATATACTTTTAAAATGTTAATGTAGGGGAAAACCCCATTGTCTAGTGAACCAGGTGTCTGGATCTGAATCTGGATCTGAATAGCGCTGCTGTTTGCCAGCTGGGACTTCGGTGAGTTAATTAACCTCTCTGGGCTTCAGTTTCCTCAGCCGGGAAAGGAGGATGATGACATGGTCTCAGTAGGGCTGCAGGGATGTTTAGGTCTGATAACTTATGTAAAATACGCAGCCCAGCGTTGGGCACAGAATGGAGGCTCACTCAACAGCACTTTCTCCTTCTCTCCAGCAGAAAGCTGAGGTTTCTGCCCAAGCCCACCACCAGTTCTTAAATTTGGCTTTTGTTTTGTGCATTATTTCATCTTCAGAGCAAATAATGTTTAGTCATGTTGGGGGATCAAAAGCCTGGAGAAAACGAACTGCCACCACAGGATAAGTAAAAAACAAAATCAGTGGGAAATACTCAGTATTATTTGATTTATTTCACCTATGACAGATTTACTTACTTTTTTGATGGCACACCAATGGTTTTACTATTTGTATACATTAAGATTTTTAAAGTTTTAATTACACTTCTATTTTCATCTCTCGGAAAATAATTGTTTTTGCTCTGTTTACCTATAAGTTTTTGTTAAATTGGTCCCCTTGAAGCTTAGGATATTGTCTTTTTTTCCCAAAGATTGGCACCTGAGCTAACATCTGTTGCCAATCTTCCTTTTTTCTTCTTCTTCTCCCCAAACCACCCCCCCCGCCCCCCCAGTACACAGTTGTATATTCTAGTTGTGAGTGCCTCTGGTTGTGCTATGTGGGATGCTTCCTCAGCATGGCCTGAAGAGCGGTGCCATGTCCATACCCAGGATCCGAACTGGTGAAACCCTGGGCCACCGAAATGGAGTACTGAACTTAACCACTCGGCCCCGGGCCGGCCCCCATATTGTCTTTTTATACATAGTAACTTAAGAAAGTGTGTGGGATGTGGGCAGGTAGTATAATTTTGTAGTAGCCAAATTTTGTGATAACATGTAAAAACACCATAATATAAGGTTGGTACATTTGCTTCTTTTTAACTAATACTAAGTATTGGCTTTTTCTTGCCCGAAGAACTGTTGGCTTTTTCTTGAAATGAGGTCCGTTTCCTTCGCTTTGCCTTTCATCTGTTTTGCATGTTCTCAATAAGCATATATAGATTTGACTTACAGAACTCATCTTGGGGTTCAATCTAGGTTTTCCTTACTGCATGGTACTTCATGTGGTAGGGAGCTAGCCTGAGTAATCCTCTTGGCTAATTGGACCAGATCATTTCCTGTAGGTTGTCTGTGGTGAATTGCAGTGGGAGATCCCACTGAGAGACAGTATATCCTAGTGGCCAGTGGCTTGGCCTCTGGAGCTCGTTAGACCAGAGTTCAGAGCTCATTCACATAACATTAATTAGCTGTTGGTCTTTGGGCAAGTCACTTACTATCTTTATGCCTCAATTTCCCCATCTGTAAAATAGAATAATAATGCCAAATTTACCAGATAATTGTCAGGATTAAATGAGATAATTAAATAAGTCAAAGGCTTAGCCCAGCACTTGCATGGTCTTCAATAAACTAAGTATATACTAAGTATATCTAAGTATAATAAACTAAGTCTTCAATAAACATGAGCCAATATTATGTAATGGAAAATCCAGTGTTAATAAAACTTTGTCTTATTAGTCACCTTAAAACAAAGCAGTAACATAACCCAGTTTTTCATGTTATCAATTCAGAAAATGGATTCTAAAGCGAAGCTAATAGAAAAATATCATTTTGATACATATAGTATTGTAATTATTTTGAATTGATAAAGAGATCTATAGAATATTAAATAGTAGTTAGTTATGGAAAGAATTAATCCAGTTTCTTAGAGATGTTTCACTTATGACCAAGGCCCAGAGTAGGCATTGGAAGAATTTAGTATGCTTTTGAGCTTTTTCCAGTATGGGATCTGACTCATTGAACTTGAAAATGAAACAAACAAAACAGAAGCTAGTTCTCCCTGTGCCCATGGTGCCAAAAAATAAATCATTGCTGTATTCATCAAGTCATACAATTTAAATCATATCTTTTTGAGTTGGATGCTTCAGGGTAGTATTTGACGCTAACGAAGGGTAAGAAATTATTTTTACTTCTCAGCACCATTATTCAGGCACAGTATCTGAATGAGTTAGGAACTTTCAACATAAGGTATTTCAGATGTTGCTTAATTATTATGTAAGTATACCTTAAGTAGCTTAAGTTAATGTATTTTTAAAGTAGGAAATTAGCATAGTTTGTTCAAATATCAAATTTTTAATTTGACAGACCTCAGATGAGACCATATAAATACTTAGCAGTGAACTGCTGTACCAGCAGGCATTTGAGGTCTAACCATGCACTCACCGTATACCTCACTATCGTTGCCTTGCCTGGTCCCTGTGAGATTCATCATATTGTCAGTTAGGTGAGATTTGGCATTTTCTCCTATTCCTAACACCTGTTCTTTTCATGTAGCGCTCAAAAACATAAAACAGTTCTTTGTGGCAAGCATCAGTACCCAACAAGTGTTTCTTTGAAGTAATCGATTATTTACTCTTGTGCAGTATGGTTTAACCTCAGCCCCTTTGCTGCCTAAAAATGGTCAGAAATATTTTCAAAACGTAAATTCTTCAAGATCTCTTTTTCTCAAGGAAGCTGATCCGTGTTTCTTAGGACATAACAAGTCAAGCAATAACTTTAGAAAAGGTAGATGTTTGTATTAGAGTCAAAAGCCCTATTTCTTGAAGTATGTATTAAAAAATGAAAACTGAGTTTATACTAATCAATGGATTTCATGATCTTCAGAGAAATTTATAGGATTGGAATGATGATGAATTCATGAAGGGTAGGAGAAATGATCCAGCTTGCCGTGATTGGTTAGAGAAACCTTTGCAGATGTTCAGATTCTTGGTATTTGTCTATACAAAGGGGAGCACAGGAAAGTTAAGCAGGACTTGCCTGAAGAGAAATCTGAGTAAGCTTTGTAGTTCCTGTGTCAGTGGGAGAAATAAGAAGGTAGCTTAAATAACTCAAGACTATTATTAAGCATATAATTACTACTACGGTGGACCCCAAATTTTCCCCTTAAATAGGAACACAATTGTTAAAAATGCTTGAAACCCTGGAATTGCTGCTACTTTCAAGGCATGAGGTAGATTTGAAATTCTGAGCAGCTGGCTAAAGCTTTCATTTGAAAACTAGTCAGTAGCAAATTTTAATATGAAGCAAAAGAATTCCAATATTTGATCCAAACCTATATTTTTTTGTGTCCACCTCAAAGGATCTTTTGTGAGAATTTATAACTATCCTTTAATAGCCTTAGAAAGTTAGCTATTCTCTATCCCCACCCAAATATGTTTGCAAGATTACTTTTAAGTCCATAAAATCCGTAAAAATCATGTAAATCCTCCTTCAAACTATTATAAATTTAGCTTTATGCCACTTCTATGAGATTGATGTTTTCTATCCACAGCTTAAAATAATATTTTACTTGTCAGAAATTATTTCAAATTTTAAGTTGGTATAGCCTTTGTTGTAGAAATCTGAAAGTCTCAAATTTTGAAAGTTGGTGAACAAGTTCAAGTAGGACACACCTTCATGAGAGTCATAGTACCATACATTGTTAGAATCTGCCTTTTGCGTTAGCTTTTCCATCCTCAAGAGTCATAACCCTTTTTATAGTTTATCATATATAGCAATCGATAGATTCCTCAATCATTGTAGTTTTTTCTTGGACTTTGTCCAGATCCATCTATGTCTTGACATGTAGCTACCAGGATTAAAGACAGTTTGAGAGCAGAAATAAGTTTAAAGTCTTCAGCTAATATTGAAATCAGGAATTCATTGTTTCTCTAAAACCTTGTTAAACCCTGACTCTTAGGCGTGAATTTTTTTTTTTTGCACTCCATTCATTTGATGGAAACATTAATTAAGCTAATAGCATGGCAGCGATTCCCAGTGCCACTGTGAGTCCCTGAGCTGTAGTACACATTACATTAACTTCTTCAGGTTATAAAGCCTCTATTTTGCACGATGAAGCAGTAATTTCAGGGAATAGCACTTAATGAAGTTTCCCCAGGTGTTGAACTTACTAGGAGAACTTTAAATTCCTTTTAAGTGCAGGGAAAAAATAAAGTAGTAGGTTTGTTTTTTTTTAACAGATTTTTTAATGCAGTGAATTAAAACACAATTAGAATGACAGTCGAGGTTCTGTGTGCTTATTGAGCCAACATTAACTTGACTATGAAACTGTTGGTTTGCTGAAAAGCGATTTTGAACTTTTCAGTTAACTGCAATTAAGATGATAAGGACTGATCAAAACCTGCATTTTTTCTTCCTCTGAAAATGGGACTATTAAGTAGAAGGCTTTAAATCAAGTTAAAAATTCAACTCCTTTGTAAAATGACAAAGTAAAGTTATTTTTCTACTCAAATAAAATATTTTAATTTTTTGATGTAATAAAATTAACTTTTATAATTACAGTTTGATTGAAGAAATCTTTCTTACCAACTGCCTTTTAAAACTTACCATAGTGATAAAATGCCATTGTTAAACCATTATTGATATGAGCCACCTCTATTGTAGGGCCTGATAGGTAACAGATGCCCAGCACGTGTGTATTGATATGTTGAAAGTTTACATGGTAACGGCCTGTTTTTCTGTAGCATTTACCTTTTGTAGTCAAATTCTCAACAGTTTTTACTATATTTTAATTATTATTCAGGCCCTACTTCTATTTAATTATCTTTCTAAAACTATTTAGATTTAATTCAAATGTAGAAATTTATGCTAGAGAAAGTTATTAAAATGTGTTCACATTTGAACTCTTCTTTTAAACATATGTTTTCATATCGGGAAAGATAAAAAGGAAAATGTTACAGTGGTTGCTTTCAGGCTGAGAATGGGATGTTGGTGGAGAATGGGACTTTTCACAAATTACTTAATTCTGCAAATATTTATAAAGCACCCATTATGTGCCAGGTGCTGTACAAGGTGTTGGCTACACAGCGGCGACCAAGACAAACATGGTCCTTGTCTTCATGAATTTTACAGCCTAGTGGAAGAGCCAGGCATTTAATACACACATACACATACATATGTACATACACATACATACACCATTCTTCCTTTCAATACTGCACATTCTACCGTTTACCAAGATAATTCAGCAGCATCAGCTATTGCAACTGTAAAAGGCCTCAGGGAATACCAGACATTCCTGAAGTTGGATTGGTTCATATTGGTAATCTAACCCAGCTAGGAAGGAGAAATAATACTTATGCATAGCAATCCCTACTTTTCCAAGTTCTGGCACACCAGAACAAACCAATAAGTAGTTAAAACTAAATTAAATTCAACCTCAACATTTATATTTATTAAAGTTCTATTAATTCAACCAGCAGAGGCAACTTAATGATAATATATGGCAAAGAGGATGCAGGTTTTATAAAACTCATTTCTACTTGGATCCTGCGTGTTGTATATTTCCCACTCTGAATGTATTCCGTACATGTGTTTGAACATGTCTTTTATAGTTGTATGTTAAGAAAAATTACTCTAAAAGAGAGTTCACTGAAGGTCATCTCACTGGTTAACTTCATTTTTAGTTATAGTGTGGTTTGTTTTTTGGATACCAATACATATAAAGGCTTCTTCTAGGAAAAAATATTTGTGTACATGTAATTATAAAAATAATACAAGCTTACACTCAAAATACACAAGGATGGGTCTAATTCTTACTGAACCACTTTTCTCTTAGCTTTATAGCACCCATTCGCCTCAATGTTTTCCTCTTGACTCCGGCTGTTCTTTCTCAATCTCTTGTGTGAGCTTCTCCTACTTGACACAAGCTCTAAACTCTAGGCTTCCTCAGTGCTAGGTCCTGGGCTCTCTTTCTCAACATTCCCTCTCTAGGTGATCACATTCATTCACAAAGATGTAAATACCATCTGAATTCTAATAATCCCCAAATGTATACCATAAGCCCAAATGTCTGCTAAAAACCTCCACTACTACATTAAAGTTATACCCAGGAGTGGAATTGCTCATCATATGGTAACTTTTTGTTTAACCATTTGAGGACTCACCAGACTGTTTTGCAAAGGGACTGGCCCATTTTACAATCCCACTAGCAATGTATGTGAGTTCCAGTTTCTCCACATCCTGGCCAACACTAATTGTTACTGTCTTTTTGATTGTAGTCATCCTAGTGGGTATGAAATAGTATCTCATTATGGTTTTGATTTGCATTTACCTTATGGCTAATGATGTTGAGCATTTTCTCATGTGCTTATTGGCCGTTTTTATATTTTCGTTGAACAAATGTCTATTCAGATATTTTGCTCATTCTTAAGTCGGCTGTTTGTCTTTTTCCTATTGAGTTGTAAAAGTTCCTTATGTATCCTAGACACAAGTCTCTTAGCAAATGTATGATTTACAAATATTTTTTGCCATTCTGTAGGTTGTCTTTCATGTCTTTGTTTTTGAGATTCTATTGTTTCTTCTCTCTGATTTCTAACTACATTGTGACTTTATTTTGGGAAACCTTTAACTCCGAATGGGATGTGCATATCACTGACAAATTGAGAAAGATTATACTTCCATTTCTCTGTGCCAACAAAGTCCATTTCCTAACCCTGCACTCTGTGCTGTAGCATTCAGGAAGCATTTATTTTGGTACTTGCCAATGTGCTGGATCCGGGGACCAACTTCTCGGGGTGTGAGATGGAACTCATTCTCAGTAAGCATGCAGTCTAGTGACAGTCAGAAAAAGTTATGTTGTCAGGAAAAGCACTGTGTCTTTATAAACCAAGGAGAGTATGCTTTATTATATTTATGATATAAACTTGCGAGTTGTTGAAGGAGACTTGAATATTACTGAGTACATTTTATTTCATGGTGTGTAAAAACTAGTCTAGTGCAGTGATTTCCAACAAGTGGTCTGTTTCCCCACATTTTCCACTGCCCCTCATCAGAGCTCGTTGCCCCATCTCTCTGGGCCCTGGAAGCTTATCATTTTGGGACATTATTTTTGTCATTTCCCAGGCTGTTTCTTCTCTCCACTTACCCAAGTCTTATCTGGCATCCAAGGCCTACCTTAAGGCACTCATGACTGGTGACTTTCTGATAACTGGTGATCTTTTCTTTCTCCAATTAGTGTAGTACTTTTGAACCTTAATTGGGTCTTAACTAAATAGTGTCGTGTTTGATTGCTTAGTTGTCCTCAATGCCTGCATGAACCATAGAGTTCAGACTGTTTACTTCTTTGGGACACTCCTCATAGAAATGAATGGAAGAAACGTAATAAAAGCAAGCATTTCTGTTCTAACTTTGCAAGATCATTTGGAAAAGTGATGGAGGGAAACATGGGCAAAATCAGAGAGCAATGGGTTAGCAGATGCAGGCGATGGTATAGTTAATTAAACAAGCCAGTAGGTTGAGTTGAAGGCAAAGAAAATATACAAATTCAGTTATATTTTAGGCTACTTAGCATGTTCCTTCCTTCTCCCCCCAGAGTTTTCATGGGATATGAAGTTTTAGTAGGCTAACTTGCAACTCTCATATGTTTAAAGTTTTCCACTTCACACATGTTGTCTAAATATGTGCACGTAGTTTTTGCTTCAGCTACCGGCCTAATAAAAGCCTCTTGTGAATGCTTATCACCTTGTAAAGTAGTTACCAGAGCTGCAGTAAAATTTGCCTGCAAGTGAAAAGGCTTCGACTTCCCTAGAGGGAGAATAAAAAACATACGAGACAAACAGCAGCAACCGAAATTATCTGGTGTAGAAAGTGGCAGAATGCCAGTCCAATGCTCGGTCCCTAAAATGTTTTAAACCTTTATCTCAACTCACTAAAAAGGCCACCTTGTTTAAAGAACTTCAAACACAAACTTGGAAATGTCACATTATTTTGGAACAATTTACACAAACAATCCCCCTTTTTATTGCTATCTTCAGGAGTTAAGGTCCTATAGATTTGAAGGAATTTTTTTTAATGTTTATATTGATTTTAAAAAATGGAGTGTGTGTGTAAACTGTTAGTAAAAGTTATTGCCACATTTATTTTAGGTACTTTCTATATCTAATTAGAAATTATGTTAATTGTGAAGTAGGCAAAGTGGCCTTCAAGTACATGGTGAGAAATAGTAATGCGATACCTTCATTAGCCGTTAGGACTTTTTTCCTAAGTAATAGAGGTGGAAGGGGTTGGTAAATCCCACTATTGTTTTGGAGTTGCCACGGGGAGACTAGACATGATATGTGGTGATGTGTTGATGTCTATCCCAGGGTAAGGGATCGCTGTGGCCTTGTTTGGCCCAGAAGTATTGCTATTTTTTTTTTTGAAGTTGTTACCTTTTAGAAAAGTCACTCACCTTTTTTCCTTTATAGTTCTTAGAATTCTTAAAACCAGAGAGACCTAGTCCTAGAAAGCCCAATTATAGTTTAATATGTTTTATTTAATTAATATTCACTATTATTTTTACAACTACTGTCCGTGTGTTGAACACTTTCTGTCTTATAGAGCATTTCATTCATGATACTTTACTTGATCCTTTCAGAAATTCCTAGAACAGGTCAGGGCAAATGCTTTTATCTTGGTTTATGGATGAGGAAAACCGAGGCTCAGAGATATCCAGTGACTTGGTAAAGGTCACCAGCGAGTAGAGCAGAGGGTGATTTCTTTCCACTGTTCTACAGTGCCACTCAGAAAACTTCAAATCTTAGGCTCTTGTGCTATTTCGCAATTATGAAGTATATTTTTGCCAAGAAATAAGAGACCTTTAACCAATTGAAACTGCCAGAAAGGCTGCCAGAGTACTAACTCAGAGCAGAGAGGAGCTCTCTGCCTTTCATCTCTAGCGCCGAGCCCACTGGGTCAAGGTTTCAGGAAAGGGGAAATCTTCGTTGTTGCTTGCTGGGTTATCCTGTTTCTCTATATCGCTGAAAACTCAGCCTTCATTATTGTCAGTTTAACAAGTAGTTTTCCTCACAGAAAAAGGAAAGTTTGCCTGTCTTCTTGGAAGAAAGTATAGAAATTAAATCTAAACCATTAAATTATTAGAGAATATGCTGTTTCTGGGCCCAAAAATAGGAGAACGAAGTATAATCGTCTAGTTAGGCATTATATGTTTTGTCATATGCATTGTTTTATATATAAAATTAAATATTTTATTTATTATTTATGTTTTATTATGCATTTATGTCATAAAGTTATATGACATGGTAATTCCTTAAACCAAACTCTATTCTGTGGATTAGAACATATTATAGTTTAGTACCTATTCATAAAATAAAGATTGATAGAAATATTATAGAACTAGCAATGACATTTTGAAATTGCTGCTGCTACAGAACTAGATGGCCTATTCCAGAATTGGAATATGAAGTAATCAGTCTTCTTATTAGAGCTGCTCTAAGTTTTTCTGAGGCGAGCAGGTGAGGTAGAACTTAGCTTTGCCTTGGATTTACGTTAACAGCAAAGTCACCAACGTGGCGCTGTGGTGGTACGTTACAAATAGAATCTTAATGCTGATTTGCACATTTACCAAATTTTATGCAACATCTCTTACTTTTTCGTACTTGTTTAAATGCTATATATCATGTTGCTCTTTTGGGAATAGAAGTACATTTTAATATATAAATTTAAAATTTTTTTCTACTCTTTTTAGAAGCAAAAATTTTGGGAAAAGAATGTAATATTTGTCACAGTAATCCTTTGGGATTTAGCTCTATCAGCCTGGAACCAGGCTTGGTCATCAATGAGTCTAGGAATCACCAAACTTCTCACCCTCCTTCTATCACTATGTGTCCCCTTCTACCTTGGGGTCCTCTTCAACTAGATTAATGTGATTGCATTGATTTCTGTATTTGCTACTTGTTGTTGTTTTCTTCATTTTTTCAAAAATTTCCCTTGCTAGTGCTTTTAAAATTTTCTCGCCTATAGCGTTTCCATACTTAGTGTTGGTATTTTATAACAGATTTGAAGAAAAATTGTGTGGGATTCCAAGGCAAATATTTATCAGTTACTTTTTTGAAGTTTAAATGAATGCTATAACAATTCCACAATAAATGTGGTGACATTTAATGGCTAAATTAATTTAAACAGTTTTGACATTTTTTCCTTGAAGGTCTCTTTTCTGGGTTTTTATACTCTCCCTTAAGTGAGGATACAAGGTGTTTTAATTACTTTCCAGCAGCGCATACTCTAACAGCCAACGTTCCAGGTTAAAGCTGTCTGTCTTATTTGGGTTTGAACTCTTTCCACCTAATCCGAGGAAAAATATTTGAGGGACATTAGTTAATGCATTTTCCAGGAATGGGAGTGGGTAAGTATTTTTTTTCATAGCTTATAGAATATTTAGGAACTGGAGCCTCTAATATTTAATTTTATAGTATTTTCAATACTGGTAGCAAAGGCTTCCTCCAGAAATAATGAAAAATTATGTGAATTCCCTTCTTGGCATGTGTAGGAGGGCAGGTCATAAATCTTTTAGTCACATATTTTACTAAACTAAAACTGGGCATTGATATTTGCTGTGATCTAATATGCAGATATAATCAGAAGATTCATGAAGTAGTATATATTAAGATTTTTGAAAGTTCTCACAAAAGGTAGTGTAAACTGAAGCTGTTATTATGCAAAAAACATCTATATAATTATTCTTTTCTATGATAGTTCCTCTACGTTCTGTAAAAACTTTCTTAGCATTAAGTACTAATGAAAGGACCTTATGTGTCACATTTGCATTTGTAAATATCCATGAAGGATCTCTTTCACCAATGTTATTCAATCTCAGCCCAGGACAAGGTCAGACGTTGATTATATTTGACAGTCTTAACAGAAGTGAATAGGGAAGTTAGATTTTCTTAATTATACTGCTAGAATGGTGAGGGGCAGCGATCTTTAAAATGTAGTATAATATATAGAAAGGAATATTAGCAGAATAGAATGAAATGGTCAGTTGCAACTATAATAATAACTAATATTTATTGAGCAATCTGCTAGATGTCCGGCCACAAAATAGCTCTTTATGTATGTTTTTTATAATGTAATTTTAGCAGATATCTTCAGAAGTTCAAATAGTATTATTCCCATTTGCCCAAATATGGAAACTGAGGTTCCAAGAAATTAAATGAGGTGCCTAAAGCTTCCCATTTCACATATGTCAGACTCCACTAGACCCAGCTGCTTGTCACTGTTTGACTGCCTTGTGATCAGAAATGGATAAGCTATTGATAATGTACAAATCGTTTACTTGGCTCAGAAATGTGTTTGTGCATTTAAATTTGAATGAACTGTCTTTGGTAGTTTGGAATTTACAAGATGACAGAAGACAGTAAAACTTGGCTCAAATTAGTATGAATATCTTGATTTTAGCTTCTCTGATCACTCCTCATTTCATATTAACACATGGATATATATTTTCCTTATGTTTAACAGACAGGTATATAGCCCTACTGTGTGTCAGGCACTGCACTCAGTATTTATGAACATGAATTCATTTAATGCTCACGGCATGTCTATGGGGTTGGTATTATGTTATCCCCATTTTACAGATAACTGAGGCACAGAGAAATTAAGTGTCCTGCTCAGAATCACAGGGAGAAAGTAGCTGAGCTGGGATTTGAACCCTGTCAGTTTGGCTTCAGAGTTTGTGCTCTTAACTGTCTGTATTTTTCAGATTTTGCAGAATTTAGTGAAAGCAATAATTGAAACCTATTGCTGGACTTATAAGTGTGAAAAGGTAAATGGAGATAATAAATAGTGTCAATAAAATATTTAGTAAGAAGTAATCACCCCCAATAAGACCTTGGAATTCTCTATGCTAAAAATAAAAGATTAATTGTAAAGAGAAATTGAAAACAGCTTTCATTGTGTTAAAAGCCAGTTGCAACTCCTCCTTTATAGATCTGTTTGATGTTGTGCAGGCTTCCCTTCGTCTGTGTAGCTGAGCAGTGTGAACATAACGTCATCATTATTGTTTCTTATGTTGGACCACTAGTTACATCACTTCCACTAATGAAGTATTGAGCTCCGTGAAGAAGATTTCCCACCTCAATTACTTTTATCATGGCTTTAGTCTTTATGTTATAAATGAGAAATATTTTTTCTGGATGTATGGGGCAAATGAGACTTTTAGAGTTATGTTAAAATAGGGCTGGTGTTTCCAGAGCTTTAGAGAGAGAGAGGCTGGATGTGTCAATCAAAACAATGGATTGATGAAAATGAAACTGAAGAAGTTTCTGAAAAAGAGTCAAGATTTCAACGTGTGTGAATCTCAATTTTGGCAAAAACTAAGATTAAGCGATTCTGGCTGTGCAATGTGGGAAAGGAAGTTAGAGTTTGCAATGACTCCCTAGAATTATCTTCAGCCTGGAACTGAGTTTTCTCTGCGTGGGTGGAGGGACAGGTGGGAGAAACACCCAGCTCCTCTGGGGTGGAGTTAAGGACCCTTGGCTCCAGCTAGATCTTCTAACTGCCCTGATTACCTGTAATCAGAGGCAAGTTTACCAGGAGCTACTTTACTGGAATTTAGGTTTCTGGGTCCTTCCTCAGACAGGCCCCCTCCAAGGCCTTGGGAGGACCTCTAGCTCTGTGTTCACATGGCCATGTGGTTTTGTAAAATTTGAAGAATTTTAAGATCTTTAAATCACAATTAGTTAAGACTGCTGCCCCTGAGCCTCCTTCCGTCACACCCCCTCCCGCGTTGGATTGGTTGGAGAGATTGCAGACATCTTCAGATCCGGCAGAGCGAGGTTGAGCTGGGAATACACAGCTTTAACTGAAGTGTGGAAGACGTTTGGGAACGTTTCAGTGAGACCACTGAGAAATTACAGATCCTAACTTAGACAGATATGAAAAGTTACTTCTTTTTTCACCATTACCTTTATTTATTAAAGAGCTGAAAAAAATTCGGATAGTAGAACATAAAACTAAAGCAATAAAGATGAAATGAATAGAAGTTATTCTACTGTCAAAAAGTATATTATAAAAAGTTAAATTCAGATTATCCCCAAAGCAGTAATTTGTTGAGAAGAAGAGAGAAATTTCAAATAGAAATAATAAATAGGCTCAATGTCTTGTTTGAAAATCTAGTTAATGAAGAGGAGTATATCATGTGAATACACTGGGAAAAGAGTTATATTTCTTGCTGGTTTGACCACAGAATACTAACAAGGAGAAAGATAACATAAAACTTCCTAATACGTGACAACAATGAGCTTTAAGTTAATGAGTGTCTTCAATTCAGAGTATTTAGGAGTAGTCACCATGTAAGAAACTTTGAAATGCCCTGAATTTCTGCAGCTCATGCATGAAAGAAACTTTATGGAAGTTCCCCAAATTTCACAATCATCCTAAAAATTGACCTGCAATGAGTTGTGAAGTTGGAAGCTTTCCAAAGCATATATTTTTAAACAATTATGTTTCTATACCATAATTAGAAGAAACACCAAATTATTCTTCAATTTTATGTATGGAAAATTATCTTATAAAATTGTCATTTGTCAAAATGCTCATAGTCAAAAATTTTAAGGCAAAAAAGTATTGCAGAGGTTTGCCAGATGATTAATTAATAAAAATAGGATGGCATTTTTCTGGATTTTGAGATGTTTGTGGTGTTTTGAGCTGTTTAAAATTTGTAACTTTTGGTTATCTTTCTTGTTCTAAATGAATTTTCACTTTCTTATCTAATTTTTATTCATAATTTTGTATTCTTTAAAAGGGCTCTAAAAGTTGTATAGGCTTCCAACTCCGCATAGCCTGCCTGTAGTTAATAGTTTTTAATGTGAAAAAATATGTTTATTATGTGGCTTACCTATTCCAGAAGGCATAATGTGAGGAGTAGAACATACCTCTCCAAGCCTTATTTTGAAGCCCCAGAAGAAAACAGGCTTAACCTCTCCTGTGTGTTTTCTACAGTTGTTTAGATATGCTTTGTCCAGTAAGATAGACACTAGCCACGTGTGACTGTGGAGCACTTGAAATGTGGCTAAGGTGCTGAGTTTTTAACTTCATTTAAATTTTGTTTAATGAATTTAAATTTAAAACTAATACTTGATTCATTAATTGGAAAATTTTTGCTGTGTTTAGAACAACTTGGGTATATGTATTTACTTCTTTGGCTATAAATTTTGTGAAATCTAAAGCATGGCATTGGTGTGTGTGTGTGTGTGTGTGTGTATGCTTTTTTTCCACAAAGGGGATCATACTCTGCATATACTGTTCTGCATCTTAGCTTTTAACTATATGTTTTGCACATCTTTCCACAGCAACTTACAGATTTATCTCATTCATTTATTAGCAGAATAATATTCTATTTGTACAGGGTTTTTTTTCACACCGATGCTGGAGTGATTATTTTTAAGTATATGTAAGATCGTGTCACTCACTCGTGTGTTCAAAACCCTCCAGTGGCTTCAAATCTATCTCAAAATAAAATCCCACGTCTTTAGTGTGCCTCTAAGGCCTGACGTGATCTGTTCTGTCCTTGCCTTCCTGCTCAGTTGTGGGTAGCATGTGCATCTGTTAATCTTTAATGTGGGGATTAAACACAGGTACTTCACTTTTTTTAAAAACTCTGTCAGAAATATTACCAGTAAAGCAAAGCCTCTCCATGTATAAAATTTAAAGTCTTATTTAGTTTCTCACTTATCTGATTACCACCAGTTCCTTTTAAAGCAAAGAAATCCTATTTTTCCTCACCAATAGCACTCACTGAAGTAAAATAAACCTTGTTCACCCAAGTGAAAAATGTTGCAAGCCCTCTGTAATCAAGAGCACATTTAAAGGAGGAAATGGTGTTATGGCAGATAGTTGAAGCGCACTGTGTCTTAAGAATGTGGTGCTTCTTTATTGCTAGATTAAATTTCAGAATTTAGAGTCTAAATTTTCCCTTTCACATCTGGCGATACTTTTTTTTAATCAGGGTGCAAAGAGGAGAAAAATCTGTCTGCCTCCTCTCCGTGCCTCTCGCTGCAGTCCAGCCTATGCCAGGCTTAAGGAAAAGTCTTTTGTGTTGGCAAGGAAACTCCAAAATGGTTTCCAAGCACATTAAAAGTAAAGAAAGAGTTTTGCAGAAAAATTTAAGAATTTTTCTCTAATT
This sequence comes from Equus caballus, assembly GCF_041296265.1. Lineage (NCBI taxonomy): Eukaryota > Metazoa > Chordata > Mammalia > Perissodactyla > Equidae > Equus > Equus caballus. The sequence continues at coordinate 45,666,251 of NC_091687.1, forward strand.
GGAGTGGTACAAAGTACGAAACAATTTTAAAGATTAAGCAATGAAAAGTGAAAACATTTTGGCTCAATGTGTATGTAACGTTAGTGGTCCAGAGCCACTTGTGTAAGGCAGACTCCGGGGATCTATTTAAGCTTAAAATTTAAGAATGTAGAATTTTGGAGGATTTATGATTATTGACAGCTAAAGGGATTGTGGCACACGGTATGATGCTAGTTACAAATATGTGGACTGGCACACATTTATCACTGAATAAATGTGTTGGATGAACAAATGGATAAACAGGTAACCACGTTGCTTTCAATAAGTAGTGTTTGTTGGAACATTGTGTCCTAGGAGCTGGGGGCTAAAAAATTGGGGAAGAATTAAACAGAAAGGACTATGAAGTGATGGCAGAGAAGCAGTAAACTCTGAAACTGAGGATAGTGTGAAGTAGGACCCCAAAGGGTGAAGACGATTATTGAGACATGAAAAGATAGCCTGTTATGTGTGAGACTAGGCAAGTGACAACCCCAGTTTGGAGTTACCAGAACTTTTTAGACTAAGGTTTTAATAAAATCAGGAATGAGGACGTGTGATGACTTTATGCCCAGTGGATTGACCAAAAGCGATCTTGTCAATGTGTTCAGAGAAATTGAGAATTAAAGTGTGAGTGGTTCTGAATTGAGTGTCGTTTGAGACTGTTTATGAGGAAAGTGACAGAAAATCCAATTTATCCTGGCTTAAATGAAAAGGGGCATTTATTGGCTCATAGAACCAAACAGTCCGTGAGTTAGGCTGACTTTTAGACATGCTGTGATTTAAGGTTCTAAAGATGGCCAGGGATCCTGTCTTTGCACTTCCTCCTCCATGTGTAGGCCTGGTCCTCAGACTGACTGCCCCCTCCTCAGGTGGCAGGTTGGCTACAGCAGCCCCAAGCCTGTTACACTGTTCTTTGATGTATGCGCTGGTCACTATTGTCTCCCACACTGTGGGATGCCTTCTCACTCTCCTAGGGTGTCTTTTGATAAACAAGTTTTTAATATTAGTGTTGAATTTATCAGTTGTTTTCTCTTTTGGTTAGCACTTTCTGGGTCCTGTGCAAGTAATCTTTGCCTACGCCAAGATCAGGAAAATATTCCCTTATGTTATCTTCTAGACACTATTGTTTTACCAATCATATTTAGAGTTACAGTCTGGTCAGAACTTCTTTAAAGTTTCTGGGTCATTCTCCTGTGCAGCCAGGGTCAAGGACCACTGGCCTACATGGTGCTGAGAATCTTCCCGAGATTCCTGGATACTGCACAGCAAAGGTACCTGCTCCCAGAGGAAATGACCAGTTTGATAGAACACCTGTGTGGTGTGCTGTTTTGTGGCAAACTAATATGCATTAAAATTTTTTGTTTTAAATGAATAGGATTTTGCCTTTCTTTGAGAGATGAGTTATTGCTTTTACTAAGAGATGAATGATGTGAATGTGATAGTGGTTAGGAAAAGGAGAAAAATCCAGAGAAGGTATCTGTTTATAAGCAATGATCAATCATATTACATATTCAAGGTGTCGTCTCAGATTGTGAGATCTTGAGACTTTTCAACTTCAGGACTCCTTGATCCTTTATTTTTGACATTGTTGCACACTATGAGGTATCCAAGATGTGAGAAAATAAAATTATTCCAGATGGTGCTCCTTTTTCATTTTTAAGAATGTTTCCACCTAATCCTCTCCCACAAAAGAAAAATTCCCCTTGGAATTGCTTCTGTTATTATTTGTATTCATTTTTAAACCTTGACAACCATGTGGATATAGCACAGGTGGTTTTGTAAGAGTATGATCTATAAAGTTCTTTGTGCTATGCTGCAGAAGGGGAAATACTTAAATTACCAAAGCAAAGCTGCTTTAAAGTAATTAAACATGTTTTGGAGCCAGATGTAAATGAAGTAACTTTTTTGAAGATGAGTTAATTTATAGAGATTTGGTAATTATAATTGTGGATAGAAAGAAAGGCAGAATAGCACTGATTACGTGTCAGGCTCTGGCTAGACTCCTGGCTCCACCACTTGCTAGCTGTGTGGCCTTGGCAAGTCCCTTAGCCTGTCTGAAATGAGCATAATAGAAATCCCCTCCTCGTAGGGGTTCTACGTGGGTTAAAGAGAGAATGCAGATAAAGCTTGAAGGTGTCAAAGCCTGTACATAGTATGTGCTCACTAAATCTTAGTTATGCTCTTGGTTCTGCTTTGCCACCATTCTAGGGGTTGCAGCAGGATCTGTATTGTGTTTTTGATCCTGTCTCCTTGTGATCCGCCTAGAGTGGGGGCTTTGGGAGTGGGGTGGGGGGGCACTCTTAAAATCAACATGCAAAAGTTGAGGCAAGTATCTGGAGTGTAATTTATTTAAAATTTTAGAAAATGCGTTTGCTTAGTTGGGTTTTTGTTTTTGTTATTTTATTTTGAGAACCAGAGACGTCTTTGCCTCCTTTCTCTCACATAGCCTGCCCCGGTGGTCTTGAGCCATTCAGCACATAGACTGCCTAATCTTTATTTCTCTGTGTTTATGGTAAATTTTTATAGTGAGTATCTCAAAGGACAAAAGTGTAAGAGCTGTTTTTAGGGATTTTTTTTTATTTTAAAATCTTACTGTACAATAATTAAGCTTTACAAAAGTTATAATACAACAAACATCCACATGCCTACCACTAACTTTAGAAATAAAACATTATGGATGGATACCGTGGAAGCTGTGTGCCCCTCGGCCCCCAGAGAAGTAGCCTCTCCTTCCTGTGACATCTTCTCATACTTTTACCACATATGGTGTATAATTCCAAGGTATATAAGGTATTGTTTTGCTTGTTTTAAAATTTTATATAAGTGCTGTCATTTTCTTTGTATTCTGCTTCAATTTGCTTTCTTTATTCAATAATGCATTTGTCAGATTCATCTGTGTTGATATTTGTGGCTCTGGGTCATTCATCTTAACTGTTGTATAGTAGTTTTTCGGTTGAAGATACCACAATTTATCCGTTCTCCTGGTAGTGGACATTTATAGTCCATCTCTTTCACTATTATAGACAATGCTGTCACCAACATTTCTGTACATGTTTTACTTCACAGATCTTTATAGCTTTGGTTTTTGTTTTGTTTGTTTTTATATAGGAAATGAATTCTTTTTAGTTTAGCCACATGCTGTGGGCCTCAGTTTTTTCATCATAAGATTGAACTGTATCTTCTAGCTCAAAATTGTATTTCTGTGATTATTTGAACTTGATAGTATGAATTATTGAATTTTGTTATTAGTATAATTTCACAGTCCCATTAGTATATTTCTTCAGTACATTCTGTGGGATATGGATTTGACTTTTGCAAGGCAAAGTTCCATTCTGAACATTTTTGAGGACAAAAAAATATGCAATATTAGAAATGATCATTAAGCATAATGACACAAGACACTAAGCTTTTTTTGCTCAATTTTGTTTATCATTCCTGTAATCCATAGTAATCACAAATGCTAATAACTTTGAATAAACATAATTATATACATATTTAAAGTATGTTGTCTATATGTGCTGAATCAGCTTCACCTAGCATCAGCCTGGACACAGAACTCAGTCCCTCTACTTAATTGCACAAGCGTTTCAGTCATACTGAGCGTTTTCTTTCCTCTTCACAGCCTTCTCTTGCTCCCTTTGTCTTTCTGTCTCCTTTGCTTCTTACATAATTGAAAACATAATGTAAGATTATGACTAGGAAAAGTACCGTCATGAAGAAAAAGTACTAGGGAATCTGAACCCATGAGAGATTAAACCTGAGTGAAAGACCTGGAAAGAATTCTCAGAAGCAGGGAAATTTAAGCTGGGCCTTAAAGAATGAAGAACTTAAAGTCTGTAATAAGGAGGAATGGGGACCCTCCAGACTCATCCGTCTGTTAGGTGAATACCAGTGTGAGAGCCCCCTCTAACATCACTACACAGAAGGAAATTCAGCTCTGCCCAAATTTCTGGCCCACAAGTTTGTGAGATATAATAAAAATAGTCATTGTTTTAAGTCCCAAGTTTGGAGTAGTTAGTTATGCACCAGTAGACAAGAGGAAGGCCAACCAGAGCCAAAGAAGAGAATGCTTTGTTTTTTTGGATGCTTGCTGAAGACAGTATTCAGTCATCCAAAACCTCTCCCCCAAATACTCTACTGAATACAGTTAGAACTTCTAGTGGGAAGACTGAGTTTGGAGGGAATTCCAGGCAGAGGAAATGACATGAACAAAGACAGCAAGGTAGAGAAGGACAGGCTATATGAAGGCAAAGCATAATCAGATGTGGCTGGGAGTAGTGAAATGCCAGGCGAGAAAGGAAGGTTAAAGACGTGGTGTGAAGGGCCTTGAATGGATGGCTGAGGAAACTGACATACAGCCACTGCAGACTTTTTGGAAAGAGAAGTTACACCAGTGGAACTGTTTAGGAAATTTTTCAGATATTTGTGGGATGGATTCAAATGTGGAGAAATTAGGGGGTCAGTTTGGAAGCTATTGCAACATTTTGTGTGTGTCTGATTTGTGGTGGCTGCAGTCAGAATGAAGACTAGAAAATAGATGGGAAATTTTGGGCAAGGCTGCCACTAACCCACTCAGTGCATTCTGGGAGTTAAAAAAGGATGCCACATCTTCAAGACATTTTACTTCCATCTGTTAGAAAATTGTTGTAATGTATTTATTTTATGAGAATAAGACACCTGACTGCCATCTGCTGGAATATTGTTAAAATAAATGTACACAACTTTGATGTGAATGCTCCTCCCTCCAGATGTGGCACTCTTGTGCAGTACACAACCTGTACTACCATGCCTATGACCATAATTATGTGGGAGTGAGTGACAGGACTTGGTAACTGATTGCATTTGTTATCTGAGGGAAAAGTAAATTTCCAGTCTGGATGGTAGGTAAGTTGGTAATAACATTAATAGAAATGGAACCCGTTCTTAGGGGGTAGGTTCACAAAACAAAATTGTTCTAAACCTGGAAAATTCAAGAAGTTTATTTTTATTCATGGACCCTGGTACTTTGCATTTACTCAGAATTTTGTTATCTTTTCTTCTAGAGTCTCGGCTTTCCACTCTTTGTGACATCTGAGAATGTTGACCCATCCCTCTTCTCTTTTTGGTTCCATACACCCCTCTCTCCTGTATCTTTTCCTTCTTCCTGATGATAACAACTTCTCACCTGCCTTGGCAGGCCTTTTTTCTCAGGTTTTCATTCTGGTGCCTTTGCATACAGTAGGTGCACAATAAATATTTGTTGAATTGAATTACGTTGCCTTTGAAAGACCAGTTTCAAGTTTACCAGGAGACTGACTCAGAGGCGGTGGGGACTAAGGGTGTGCCAGAATTCAGAAAGTAGAAACCTATCCTAAATACAGTTCCTTGTTTTAGGATCTATTTTCTACACAATGGGTCACTCTTTATTGGGGAATTCCTGTACTGTTGATCTGTTCATCATTGTTCAGCAGTGGCAACACCAGGAAAACAAATGATTTACATAGGCTGTGTCATCCGGGTGTGTCTAATTCAGAAAATACTTTCAAACAAAATAATGAAGCTTCTCCAGCTCCTAATTTGGGAAGAATGGAAAGTTACTTTTTTTTTAAAATCTCCACTCTTGTTCAAGTACCTTAGTGATGGGTTCAGTAAGATCACATTTAAATAATTTCATTCGAGGATACTTGCTAACATTCTTACCACCACCACTTCCTTACCACCACCACCACCACCCTTCATGTAGTTACTTTTTCTTTCGTTTTTCATGAGACTTGTGTATCAAGGCAAACTCAAGAACTTTGCTCTTCGGATACAGCTTTGCAAACATTGTGTGGCCGCTTTGTGCAAAGTGCTGTGGGAGGCCTCATGGAAGATACAAAGGTTTCAGATTGCTCCTGCCCCTCAGGAGAGACTGGCTTAATGGGAGAAGTAGACACATATGTAACTGCTCCAGGGCAGGCGATGACAAGGGTCATAATATAGTGCAGACAGAGCCAGGATTCCCTGTGTAAACATCACTCTAAGACTGAGCCATATACATGGACTTGCCATATTTCTTTGCTAAATTGCACATGTTTAACTCTAACTTTCCTGGGTTGGATTAGAATGTGTTTTCTTCAAAGATTCTTGAGTTAAAACCATACTATGACAATTAAAATTTAACAGAGTTTAACTAAAAATGCATTGAATAACATTAATTTTAGCAGATTGGATTTTTGAAATGCTTTTAAGCTGGCACTATCAAAAGAAAGTAAAGAAAACTAGACTGATATTAAATAAACAAGGATATGAAACAGGAGTTTGATGTTTATGTAAGGCCAGTATTTTAGAAATAAATATCCTGAAATTCCCCTAGCCAAATTATATTTTAAAATATGTTTTAGCAGAGGAAAAATATTGTAAATAACATGGCAGGAAAAAATATATAATCCTCATAAGTATAATGAGGTAGAATTTGAAATATTGAATAGATCATTGCTGTTCAATTAAGGTACATTTTATTTAATAAAACCAATGGCATTTTTACAGTTATTGGAGAACCAAAGACATTTGAATTTTTAAAATTTAAATATATTTAAGATTTGAAATTTAAACAAAAATGTAACTTTTACTTCTTTTTAAGTAATTATTACCTATACATTAACTTAATCTCAAAAAATGAATGAGTGAAATTGAACAAAGTATACTCATTATATAAAAATAAATGCTACTGAAAAATCATTTTGACTTTTGTTTAAAGCTAGTCACAAAATTAAGAATGCATGATTTGTGTAATAAGTAAACAGTTCAGCTTTACTGACTTAACATGATGATTTGCAACTTTTACTTAAGAAATTCGTTCTTCCTACTAAGATGAAATGCAGCTTCTTCATGAAGACATATTAACTAGTTTTCCTTTGCATTTTCATTAAAAATCTAAAATCAGAAATGAATGTGTCAACCAATTTTACAGTTGATAGTAAATTGGAAAGTATCTCAAATAGCGAAATAAGAGAAGTATCACAAAGATACCTAAAAAGGTTTAGAAGTATCACAGGAAATAGTAAGTGAGATGCTGCCTCAAGAAAACGCAAGCTAATATATCTAAGAGCAAATAATCTGAAATAGATATTCAGTGGGAGAAAATGCTTAGTAATGCTGAAAGGGGGCCAAGGTGGTATCAGACAGCAAAATAGGCATGAGGTTGCAATGGGATATGGCAGGCACAAAGAGCTATTGCCATTTGGGGAGTCATCTTGCAAACTCATTACAATAAAGAAAGGAAGCAGAAATCTCTTACAAATTGGCAGTATTGAGAACACGTTTGTCTTATTCCAAACCAAGAATTTCCAAACCAGTAGCTTTCAATATTTTAAATAATTCGGAAAACAGAAGTTGCAGTGCTTAGAATAGGGAAGAATTGACCTAATAAAAAAGATCTTAAAAACAAAATGTCTTCTCTTTGGTTCAGTAATAAAACAATGTGAAGTTATACGATGGATATAAGCAACGTGCTGGAAGACAGAATTGTTGGGAGTAGTGTTAATATCTTCATAGGCAGTTCTCAGCATCCAGCCCAACTGTACAGATTGCAGAAGAGCATGTTAAGGCAGTGATGGGAGCTGGATCACGTGAGATAAGTTTGGAGTTCCTAAGAATCCTGTTAGGTAACGATGCCAGAACTGATGGAAACCGAGTGTTTCAACAATGAGGTCATATTTCTACTGTTGTCTATACTAGTCAGATTACTCTGCCTCATTGTTTACAATCTGTGGTTCACTGTTTATACTCTAGGACCATTCCACTGTCTTTGCCAGGGTACGCCACCCTTTCTTTTAACACCCTTTTTGATCTTGGCTTCTAGAATTTTTTTGGCTGGTTTACTTCTTACCTCTGCAATTGGCATTCTGTTTCCTTTGAAAGCACTTCTTTCTCTGTATATACCTGCCATCCTGTCTCAGCACTGATCATATTTGTACTTCAGGTGTCACTGCCTACTTCTAATGACACCTCTTTGCCCTAATTTCTAACTAGTGGTAACTTTTTTAAAGAACACATCAAATCAGATGTTGTCTTGGCTTCTCACACTTAAATTATTGAAGCCCAGTTTCTAGTTGTCCCTTCCCAAATCCAACAAATACATAGCTTTCCACTTATGCCAGTGAGGTCAGCATCTTACTGATCGAAAAGCCGGAACTCCCTCTAACCCTCACTCATATCCCATCTCTCACCACTTTACTCTTTATGTATCTGTCCCTTTTCCTCCAGTAGCCAAATTCTTGCTCTGGTCTTGAGATCTCTCTCTCAAAATATTCCTTTTGTTTGTAGCGTGATACTCCAATGCTTAATAATAATGGTATTTAATAAAATCCTACTATTGTCTCAGAAACTATTGATGACTTACAAAAACCTCTCATTTAGATTAAATTGCTTTTTTGCTACTAAGTTTCTTATTTAAAATCTTATGAAAAGGAAATTAATCATATTAATCAAACTGAATAATTTTGTAGCTTAATATTAAAGCCCTAAAAGTTGCCTTTTAAAATTGACAATTGTTTATTCACTGAGTTACTGAACCATCAGTCATTTCTTGAGTTCTCTCTCTGTCAGAGACTGAGCTAGGCCTGCACTGAGGTTTATGACTAAGGCATGGTCTTTGGCCTTAAAAAACTCACGTTCTTGGACTGGCCTAGTGGCGTAGTAAAGTTCGTGTGCTCCACTTCAGCAGCCCAGGGTTTGCAGGTGCAGATCCTGGGCACGGACCTATACACTGCCCATCAAGCCATGCTGTGGAGGCGTCCCATGCACAAAATAGAGGAAGATTGGCATGGATGTTAGCTCAGGGCCACTCTCCTCAAGCAAAAAGAGGAAGATTGGCAACAGGTGTTAGTTAGCTCAGGGCCAGTCTTCCTCACCCGAAAAAGAAAAAAGCTCACATTCTTGTTATGGGCAATAGTTTTAATTGATTGACTTAAAAATCATTCATATGTTCGATAAATATTTATTGAGCTCCAATCCTATGCTAGGCACTATGCTGGGGCCTGGGAGTACAGTATGGTAAGCAAGACAAATAAGATCACTGCCCACACAGCTATTTTCTTTTTAATTTAATTATTTTATAGAGGTCATAATGGTTTATAACATCGTGTAATTTCAGGTATACGTTCTTATGTATCATGCTCACCACCAGTGGTCTAGTTTTTATCTGTCAGGATAATATGTACCCCTTTACCCCTTTCACCCTCCCCCCACTCCCTTCTCCTCTGGTCACCACTAATCTATTCTCCTTATTTGCCACATGGCTTTTATTAAATAGTGACAGATCATTAAATAGTTACTAAAATGGGAAGTCCAGAGGTGCTGTAAACTCTTGGGCACTTAACCTGATAGATGAGTGAGCAGGAACCGTAGGAGGATGGAAGTTGGGGTGACACTGGGGAAAGGTCCTGCAGAGCACAGGGTACTTGTAGAACGAAAGAAGGCTAACGTGAGTTTATCATAGAGTCAGTTGGGGAATAGTGAGTTTGACTTTTAAAGGGAAGAGAGAAGAGGGCTGGTAGGTAGTGGGAGACCTGGGATTCTTACAGGCTCATTTCATAAGCACACGTATCTATCGGAAGTTTTAGAAATGGCATACCCCAATTTTAGAAATAATTATCTTTCCTCTATTTAGCATCTTTGGGCTTATTTTCTGAATACTTACTAAATTCTTAGCCAAGAAAGTAATGTGTGTGTGTATATTTTGTGTGTGTGTATATATATGGTGTTTATATTTCTGTGTAGATAGTAAGTGGTAGAACAGTTCTCAGTCACAAGTTATTTTAATAATGGAATAATAATTCCAGAGTTAGCCTTCTGGTCATTTGTTTGAAATAGACTCTTATATTGAATCCTAATATGGCAGTTTAGAACCCAAATGTAGCAATTTTCTCATTTAAATAAAATTGTGCTCGTGTCGGGACATGAGATTATAATAGAGCAACCTTGCCATTAAGCAGCAAAATTTACTTGTCTGTTTTCTTCCACGGTACATATGTAGTTAAATTCAATCAATTTTTAAAATTTTTTTTTACTACAAGTTATTGCTTATCATGGGCAAGCTCAGCGACATACTATTTGTTACTTATATCTGCAGTCCAACAATTTATATTAGGAAGTAAAACTTTTACCGTTTAACATTAAAGTTCATCTGATTAATATACTGATACTGCCTCAGGTTTCAAACTCTGTCATGAATAAAATAGGTCCTCCTGTATTTTAGAAATAGTGCACCAGCTGCAAGTCCAGAAAACACTTGCTGTTACTCACGTAATAAAAGAACCCCCAAAGCCTTATAATTTATAGATTCATAACCGCTTCTTGTTGAATTTATTCTTCTAAATGGTGCAGGTGCTGCTTTGGTTGAACATACAACCCTCTTTAGACAATCTGTTAAGAACTCCGAGGTGCTTAATTTTTTCCCTTTTTATTGTTGTGAGCTGGTTAGTGTTGAGGATAAACTGAGCACTTCATTTAAAGCTCGAAGGTGTGATTGTTTTGACACTTACCTAGTATTCCTTTTTTCATCATTTAAATATGTATGTAAGTTCCTACAGATGTGTAATTGATCATTTATTTAAGATTTGGATGATTCATTTTAAACCATATTGTTCATTTATTCAAAAATTTTATGACTGCCGTGGTCCAGCACACGTCTAGATGTTTGTGATACATTGGTGAACACAACAGAAGTCCCTGCCCTCGTGGAATATTATAGTCTTGTGAAATTTATATTCTCTGGGTTCTATAGCATTCTTTTTTTTTTTTATTGAGTTAATGATAGGTTACAATCTTGTGAAATTTCAGTTGTACATTAATGTTTGTCAGTCATGTTGTAGGTGCACCACTTCACCCTTTGTGCCCACCCCCCACCCCACCTTTCCCCTGGTATCCACTAAACTGTTCTTAGTCCATAATTTTAAATTCCTCATATGAGTGGAGTCATACACAGATTATCCTTCTCTCGCTGGCTTATTTCACTTAACATAATTCCCTCAAGGTCCATCCATGTTATTGCAAATGGAATGATTTTGTTCTGTTTTACAGGTGAGTAGTATTCCATTGTATATATGTACCACATCTTCTTTATCCATTCGTCTGTTGCTGGGCACTTAGGTTGCTTCCATGTCTTGGCTATTGTAAATAATGCTGCAATGAACATTGGGGTGCATAGGACTTTTGGGATTGCTGACTTCAAGCTCTTTGGATAGATACCCAGTAGTGGGATGGCTGGATCGTATGGTAGTTCTATTTTTAGTTTTTTGAGGAATCTCCATACTGTTTTCCATAGTGGCTGCGCCAGTTTGCATTCCCACCAGCAGTGTATGAGGGTTCCTTTTTCTCCACAACCTCTCCAACATTTGTTACTATTAGTTTTAGATATTTTTGTCATTCTAATGGGTGTAATGTGATATCTTAGTGTAGTTTTGATTTGCATTTCCCTGATGATCAGTGATGATGAGCATCTTTTCATGTGCCTATTGGCCATCAGTATATCTTCTTTGGAGAAATGTCTGTTCATGTCTGCAGCCCATTTTTTGATTGGGTTGTTTGATGTTTTGTTGTTGAGTTGTGAGTTCTTTCTATATTATGGATATTAAGCCTTTGTCAGATATATGACTTGCAAATATTTTTTCCCAGTTAGTGGGTTGTTTTGTTTCAATCCTGTTTTAATTTGCCTTGAAGAAGCTCTTTAGTCTGATGAAGTCCCATTTGTTTATTCTTTCTGTTGTTTCCCTTCTCTGAGAAGGCATGGTGTCCGAAAAGATCCTTTTAATACTGATGTCAAAGAGTGTACTGCCTACGTTTTCTTCCAGAAGCCTTATGGTTTCAGGTCTCACCTTTAGGTCTTTGATCCATTTTGAGTTTATTTTGGTGAATGGTGAAAAAGAATGGTCAATTTTCATTCTTTTACATGTGGCTTTCCAGTTTTCCCAGCACCATTTGTTGAAAAGACTTTCTTTTCTCCATTGTATGCCCTCAGCTCCTTTGTCAAAGATAAGCTATCCATAGATGTGTGGTTTTATTTCTGGGCTTTCAATTCTGTTCCATTGATCTGTGCACCTGTTTTTGTACCAGTACCATGCTGTTTTGATTACTGTAGCTTTGTAGCATGTTTTGAAGTCAGGGATTGTGATGCCTCCCGTTTTGTTCTTTTTTCTCAGGATTGCTTTAGCAATTCGGGGTCTTTTCTTGCCCCATATGAATTTTAGGATTCTTTGTTCTAATTCTGTAAAGAATGTCCTTGGGATTCTGATTGGGATAGCATTGAATCTGTAGATTGCTTTAGGTAGAAAGGACATTTTAACTATGTTTATTCTTCCAATCCATGTACATGGAATGTCTTTCCATCTCCTTATGTTGTCATCCAGTTCTCTTAGAAAGGCCTTGTAATTTTCATTATATAGGTCCTTCACTTCCTTAGTTAAATTTACCCCAAGGTATTTTATTCTTTTTGTTGCAATTGTGAATGATATTGTGTTCTTGAGTTCTTTTTCTGTTGGTTCATTACTGGAATATAGAAATGCTACTGATTTATGCAAATTGATTTTATACCCTGCAACTTTGCTGTAGTTGTTGATTACTTCTAACAGTTTTCCAATGGATTCTTTGGGGTTTTCTATATATAAGATCATGTCATCCGCAAATAGCAAGAGTTTCACTTCTTCCCTCCCTATTTGGATTCCTTTTATTCCTTTTTCTTGCCTGATTGCTCTGCCCAGGACCTTCAGTACTATGTTAAATAAGAGTAGTGATAGAGGGCATCCTTGACTCGTTCCTGTTTTCAGGGGAATGGCGTTCAGTTTTTGCCCATTGAGTATGATGTTGGCTATGGGTTTGTCATATATGGCCTTTATTATGTTGAGGTAGTTTCCTTCTATGCCCATTTTGTTCAGAGTTTTTATCATAAATGGCTGTTGGATCTTGTCAAATGCCTTCTCTGCATCTATTGAGATGATCATGTGGTTTTTATTCCTCAGTTTGTTGATGTGGTGTATCACGTTGATTGATTTGCGGATGCTGAACCATCCCTGTGTCCCTGGTATGAATCCCACCTGATCATGATGTATGATCCTTTTGATGAATTGCTGAATTCTGGTTGCCAAAATTTTGTTTAGAATTTTTGCATCTATGTTCATCAGTGATATTGGCCTGTAGTTCTCTTTTTTCGTGGTGTCCTTGTCTGGTTTTGGTATCAGCGTGATGTTGGCCTCATAGAATGTGTTAGGAAGTGTTCCATCTTCCCTAATTTTTTGGAATAGCTTGAAAAGGATAGGTATTAAATCCTCTCTGAAAGTTTGGTAGAATTCCCCAGGAAAGCCATCTGGTCCTGGGGTTTTACTCTTTGGGATGTTTTTGATTGCTGTTTCAATCTCTTTCCTTGTGATTGGTCTGTTCAAATTGTCTGCCTCTTCTTGAGTGAGCTTTGGGAGATTGTAGGAGTCCATGAATTTATCCATTTCCTCTAGGTTATCCATTCTGTTGGCATATAGTTTTTTGTAGTATTCTCTTATAATCCGTTGTATTTCTGCAGAGTCTGTTGTTATTTCTCCTCGCTCATTTCTGATTTTGTTTATTTGAGCTTTCTCCCTTTTTTTCTTTGTAAGTCTGGCTAGTGGTTTGTCAATTTTTCTATAAGCATTCTTGCCTCTTCTGCTTTCATAGAACCTCGGGTCTGATGAAATCTAGGCAACTGTTTCAAGTTCTATCTTTTAAAATCCTTCACCTTAAAAAGATGGCAGCAAGGTGTTACTTCAGAGATGGCTGTGACTATTTATTGTGCCTAGTGAACATTCCAAGAAATTAAGCTGTTAACCAAAAGCAGCATTCAACAGTTTGCATTGCTAAGCACATTTACTTTAGGTTTCAACTCCAGAGTATTAGTTTCTGGAATTATTTCATTAATAAAGCAACATTTTCACACAGTTTAATAAGAAGATAAATAATTTTCCAGGAGATCAGCTGCAGCTAATATGGATTCTGCAGTAAAATACTCAGCTCCAGGTGGTGATAACAATTACCCCCCCAACATGTACAACATAGTAACAGTTTACACTTAGGGGCCAAGTACCATTTTAAGAGGTGTACATGTATTTGCTAGTCCAATCCTCAAAATAGTTCTTCGAGGTAGCTACTATTATTTTACCGCTGAGTTGCATGTGAAGAAGCTCAGACTAAGTCACTTGCCCAGGGATAGAAAGCCAGCAAGAGGCGAGGCCCAGATGAGAGCCCAGGTGGTCTGGCCCTCAGCCTCTCCGCTCCACGGCCTCTCCTGCTTCAATATATGCTTCTTATTACCCTTCTTGCTTTTCTGTGTTCTAGTCATTTGTTTCCTCTCAGATATATAAGTATTAATTTGTATAGCACACACATTGAACTCTGAATATGAAAGTGAACGTACTGGCTTTTTTGTATGATTTTTTTCCTTAGTCATAACTATCCTATCTTAGAAAGGCTTTTTCTTTTCATTGTAAGTCCAGCAGATAGTAACCTGGAAGTTCATTTGTTTTGGTTCTTAATTGCTTGCTTATTTGCTTATTAATTAATGTATTTGTTTCTTTATACCTAGTACCCCAGCAGATTTATCAAATTTAAAATGAAAATTTAGTCAAATTCGTTGCATACAAAATTTTATTTTTCTGTACCTCTGAAAAACAATGGACACAGGCCCTGTGGTCCAATGGTTAAGTTTGTGTGCTCCGCTCCAGCGGCCCAGGGTTTCGCTGGTTCAAATCCTGGGCATGGACATGGCACTGCTCATCAAGCCATGCTGAGGTGGCATCCCACATGCCACAAATAGAAGGACCCACAACTAAAAATATACAACTATGTACCAAGGGGGTTGGGGGAGGAAAAGGAAAAATAAAATCTTTACCAAAAAAACCCAGCAATGGACACAGAAAAGCAGCCTTCATTTCCCATGGAGAGAAGGAACGCTGTTTTGCCAGCCTCTCGTTTGCAGAGGGGTTTCCTCTTTCTCGATGCAGTATTTCGGGTTGCTCTCCCGCGTTAGGTTTCTGTCTGGAGCAAGGATTTCTGCCGTTCTGACACCACGCTCTGTTCGCTCACATATCTGTGCTGTCTGCTTCCTGGACCACCCTCCTCTCCTGCCCGTGTTTCTGCTCCTCCTCCAGGGCCAGCACATGGCAGCTTCTCTGACCTGGAGGAGTGGCTGCCTTCAGTGCGTCTGCTTCATTTTCTGTGCTCATTTGCTAATTAAACTCCTTGAGGATAAGTTTTTTTTTCTAGTTTCTTTCACTGCTAAATCCTCAGCACCTCAAACAATGCCAGGTGTATATTAGGTATTTGTTGTTTGTTGAATGAATGCATACCTGTATTATAGCACTTACTATATTGTGTTTAAGAGTTTTGTACGTTTTCTCCTTCCCCAGTCTGTAAGCTTCTCATTTTAATCACCTTTGTATCTTCCCCCATGTCTCTAACGTATTTCCTAGTCAGTAAATGTTTACTGAATTAATAAGTGACTGATTAATACCTTCACATCCCTGTGGTAGTGGATAGAGATGATTAAAAGGAGGGGCAAGAATGAGTAGTGACTAAAGGACCAGTGTGTTGTGAATTTTTGAACTCTGAATCAAGAAAGGAGGAGCAGAAACACCAAGACCGGATGTCCTCTTTCATTCCTCTGTCCAGAAGTTTAGCTTTTTTGCGTGTCTGTAATTTGCACGTTTGGGCATACCATTCAAAGTGCATCCCAGATACTCATTTGTCTTCCAGGGTAACATAGTAAGGGAAATAGTTCTAGAGGTAGGACCCTCAGGGAGAACTACATAAATCTGCTTTTGTCAATTTGGGAGACTTACGTGGCATTAACTTCCGCAAAAATCTCAAAAAAGCAGTGTCTTCCAATGTCTACACTTTTTAAGACATAGATAACGTTAAGTATCAAATTTTAAGTTTTAGATTGAATCAGTTATGGAAACAAGGACCTCAGGAATAATATACAAGTTTATTACCCACTGAGGGTGGAATACTTGAAGATTCCCATTATTCCCTTTTCTTCACATGCCTTGCAAAACCTGCCTCACGCACAGGATGGATTTTCCCTACATATCACATGATCCCTTCCTGAATCAGATGCTTGTAGGGTGCCTACCGTGTACCTAGCTAATGGGCTTGGTGGTCTGCTGACCTTGACTAATCAAGTTTATTTTGGAGTGTTCTTTTTTGTTTGCATAAAGAGTGGAAGGAAGTGGAGAGGGGTGGAGGGAAGTGGAGAGGGGTAGAGGGAGGCACATTTATATAGAGGAAGTAGCATATCCTATGATGGAGTTTGGACAATATGGCATGTTCTGGAAATGGTACAGCGTGTTCATTATGGTTGGAACATAGGCTCCAGGAGAGGAAGAGGAATGAAGTGGCATTGGCCTGGGGCAAACTGAGCTAAATGGATGAAGGTGGGTGTTCAAGGCACTTGGTGATTTAAAACCCATCAGCGCCATAGTCACTCTCTTCTCCCTTCTTCTGCCCACCACCTTTGCCCAACAGCATTCTTCTTACTCTGCTGATTGATTCCGGTACAATTTATGATTTCCAGCCTTAGCTCAACATTAGGATGACTTTCCTCTCTCTTTTTTGTTTTTTCAAACCTATTCCTAATCAGCTGCTTTTTTCATTATCCATAGTGACTATTCCAAACTGAAACAACTTTTTGCAGGAACTCAGCTCTCATGACCCCCTCATTTTAAAGTAATGATCTATCTCATCAGCTTACCAAGGAAATAGGTAATAGCTGGCATAGGCTCCCTCAGCTGGCCTCCCTCGACATCCAGACTTACCTCCATCTCCAGCCATCACTGTGGTCTTTCTTTCTGCCTCAAAGGGGAGAGTGTCTTCATCTTTTTCAGAACTGACCCCTCCCCCAAGGCTCTTGAATTTGGCTTTTGGTCTTGGACTTTGCTCTATTTATCTTCTGCTTTCTTATTTCTTCCTTATTACGGGCTATTTCCTTTCAGCTTATAAAATTCTCAGGTCTCTCCTAGCCTTAAAACTCCATTCTTTGATTTTTCTCTAAAGATGTCCTCTATTTCTCCTTATGGAAGCAAGGAAGATGGTCTGAGTGTTTAAAAAGATTACTCTGGCTGTGATGTGGAGGAGGAAATCAAGGAGGACAGAAATGCAAGGGAAAAGATTAGTAAGGAGGATCTTGAATTAAAGTGGTAGCCGTGGAGAGGAGCAGACAAGGTTGAGAGGCATCGAGGAGGTAGAATTGACCAGACTTTGAAATGGAATGGATATGAGATTTGAGGGAAGTTTTATGGAGAAGATAATGAGTTCCCTTCTGCTGAGGTGAACTGCTCTTGGGGCATCCAGTCGGAGTAATTGAGTAAGGAGTTGGAAGTATGGTCTGTAGCTCAAGAAAAATGTGTGTTCTTTAGAAATAGCTTTGGTAGTCAAAGACATGTTACTATATCTTATTATAGTCTTGGATAAGATCCTCTAGAGATGGAGCGGGAAGAGAATAACCTTGGGAAGTAACAGAGAAGGTAGAATAAGAGGAACCTGTAAAGGAGACTGAGAACAAATGGCCAGAGAGAAAGAAGGCAAATAAGAGGTGTGTGTGTGTATAATTTTTGTTAGATTTTTTTGAGTTCCTTGAAAACAATGAAATTGTATCGCAGCTTCTAGCAAAAGCTGGCAAAACCAGGTGGACCCAATCTAATACATTGCTCTTGACAGGGCTCAATTAAAACAGAGTCATAACTTGGTGAGAACTTCCTTTGCCTGAAATCACCTATAGCTAGGGTTCTGGAAAGAATGGGTTTGTAAATCAGATAGTCTGGAAAAGTGAAGTATTGATAGGAGACTCATGGGAAGGATATTGATTGCTGTCTTGTGTTAGAGAAGAATCATTGGTAGCTTCCTGCCAACAGTTTTGCCACCAAAGTGGAGGTTCACAAATCTGAACATTTTCTTTTTTTTCTTTTTTTATCATGGTCATGATAGCTTATAACATTGTGAACTTTCAGTTGTACATTATTATTTGTCGTACACCATATAAGTGTGCCCCTTCACCCCTTGTGCCCACCCTCCACACCTCTTCCCCTGGTAACCACTAATTTGTTCTCTTTGTCCTTAAGTTTGTTTATGTTCCACATGTGAGTGAAATCATATGGTGTTTGTCTTTGTCTGGCTTATTTTGCTTAGCATAATGCCCTCAAGGTCCATCCATGTGGTTGGGAATGGGATGATTTTGTCTTTTTTATGGCTGAGTAGTATTCCATTGTGTATATATTACCACATCTTCTTTATCCAGTCATCAGTCAGTGGGCCCTTGGGTTGCTTCCACATCTTGGCTATTGTGACTAATGCTGCAGTGAACATAGGGGTGCACAATTTTCTTTGTATTGTTGATTTCAAGTTCTTTGGATAAATATCCAGTAGTGGGATAGCTGCATCATATGATACTTCTATTTTTAATTTTTTGAGAAATCTCCATACTGTTTTCCAGAGTGGTTGCACCAGTTTGCATTCCCACCAGCAATGGGTGAGGGTTCCCTTTCTCCACAACCTCTCCAACACTTGTTGTTTTTGTTGAACATTTTCTTGTTTTTATCTCCATCATGTTTGATCACATTTAAGTTGCATTGCAATGCTCCAGTCATGAGTCAGAATTAAAAGCTCTTCTAAACTAAATTATATCCTTATGTTTCCACAAAAAAATCTTCTTTGGGGCAGGGGTAGAAATTTACAGCAATCCAAGAATTCACCCAAAGCCACTAACGACTTAGCTTGGCCTAATATTAGCCATGGCTGCTTAGGATCTGTATGGGAGGTGGGGAGGAGGTGGGCAGTGCCCCAGGAGCTGTGCAGCAGGGCCCATTGGAGGTGTCCCAAGAAAGCCTTGAAACTCCTATTTATAAATTATTTTTATCCCATCCTTAACAAACACCTATTTTTTATATGTTTTTGAATGTGTATTAGATATTAGGACAGTGCTCTGTGTTTGTAAATAAGTAAATTATGTATTTATATAAATATAAGGGAGGTGTGCGCAAACATAAGTGTTTGTTTGATTGAGAATATACTTTGGAGACCTCAAGTTTAAATCGTAGATAATATCTGAATGTTGTGAAAGTTGGGAACATTTAGAAATTTCTTAGCAAAATTCTGTCAATAATTTTAGCTATTATCAGCTCCCGAGTGTTTTAGTTAAAAATGCAGATGTGTGACTTGACCTTAATTCCACAGTATGAATTTTTCCTGAGAGCATTAAAACACGAGTTCAAAACCATTTGTTGTACTTTTTGTGAACACGCTGCAGCTTTCTCATGAACTACCTAATGTCTCTCCACATACGGTATGTTCTTGACAGTCATCCTTTAGTCACAGGCCGTTTAAGCTCTTAAATAGCATCTTGCTTTAAAAGGTAGGCTGATGGCGTTTGTATCTTCTGGTACATCTGGTAAGTTAATATATACAGTCAATGTGAGTATCCTGCAGGGACCTGTTTTTACATGCATACAGGGACGTTTATGTAGAAATCAAAGGCCGTGAATCAGAAGAACACAACTCTTGTTTCCAGTGTACTGGAGGCTTTAAAAAATTGGCTTTGAAAAATTGAAAGTAGTGTGGTTTGTTTTTATTGTGGAACCGATCAGGAAGAACAATTTACAGTCATTGCCATTCTTCAGAGCTGAATGGAGTGGAGGTGCCTGCCTGGTGAAATGGAGCAGCTGCACCCGTTTTCGCTGGGCTCACAAAAACGTTTGCTTTTTACTCGAGAACTTTGGATGGTGGGGTACAGTTTGTTTTCATGATGGAAGTGGTCAGTTGTGCCTTACCAGACAGCTGTAGTGTAATTAAGAAAAACTGTGTGAAAGTGGATTAAATATAACAGAAGAAGCCTTTTTTTTAAAAGAAGGTTTTAACCTTAAATTTATTCATTTTTGTCTTTAATCCTTAAAAGCAGAAATATCACTATAATTCTGGTCTACAAGGTTTTGCTGTTTCACAATATCTTTAGCTCTAGGAAATATAAGATGCTCTACTGCAGAATAGTTGTTTGTTTTTGTAACAAATGCAAACTGAAAAGTGTGGGTTTTAAGATAATTTAGCTTGTGAGAGATCTGCTTTCAAAATAATGTTTAAAGTAAGGAATTGTGTACTTACATTTATGTTAACGTTAATGCGTGAAAATAGTGATCTACTTTTGTAGAAAAAATATTTGAGGCTGCTTTTTAGACTTGCTTTGTATGCAAGCTGCAACATTAGGAGAATTAACTGTTTTTCAAGACCAGAAAGTATGAGAGGTGAAAATTGCATTTTTCTTGATAGATTTTTAAATGAATTAGTGAAATAATAATGAAATAATCTGGCAAAGTGTTGATTTGTTGTAGTTAAATGTGGAACATTAGGCTGTCAATTGGCTTTGAAAAGCATACACTTATTTTATGCAGCAGACTTTGAAATAAGAATAGAAATGCCTTAATTTGCATCACAGTCTACAGTAGCAAAATAACTGTTACAAGGTCAGAGGGAGCTGAATTTTTTAAAAAAACTATTGTGTTCACAAATAACCAGGATTTGTACTAGACCCTCATCCATTGTAAGTTTTTATACTGATTGCCCAACACACTAAAAAGCAAAATATTCAGCCTAGGCAACATAAAGCTGCCAGATTTCGGTTTGCTCTAAGTTTATCTTATATTGGTGATTTTCCAGGGGAGGCTCTTGGGCTTTATTTCAGTTAGGGCAATTTGGAAAGCTGGATGAAGGGAGGGGTTGGGGAGGGAGTTGAGCCCTAAAGCTCTGTTTCAGTCTTGCAGCCCTTACCTTGGGAGTTATAGAAAGAGGTCTCTCCATTGGGTCTTTTCCGGAAGAACCACAATTGTCATTGCCCTCACTCTCTGGTGGCTGTTCTCTCCTTTTACCTTGTCTCTTTCCTCACCAGAGGCCCTCAGAAAACACTGAGAATCACACCTGAGTTCATTCTAAATGGCAAACCACGGCTGCAGCTTGATAGTTGGTTTTCCTGTTTGCAAACTGAGCCCTCATGTGCGCCAAACTCTCCTGCAGACTCCTGCCTCTACAGAGCAGGGGTGGAGTTTAGGAGGGTGAGTGGAGGAGAGTGTGGGGTGGATTGGAAAGGGAGAAGAGCAGCTAAGAACCTGCCTGAGGCCAGGTTATAGTCAAGAATGGCAGTGAAGAGCATTGAAGATAGAGAGCTACGTGATGCACTGAGGAGATTACTGGAAATTCTAATTACTGGAATTAACACCAAAAAATCTGGAGTCGAGTCCCAGCTAGCTGAGCATTTTGGGAAAGTCAGTCTCTCACCTTCTGTTTCTTCATGTGTAAAGTCGAAGTGCAATACCTGTTTTATATACCAAACAGGTTGTGAGTCTTAGAAAAGAGAAAGAAAGGGACGTGAGGTAGTAAGGTCCTTTAGTGTAGTTATGGAACCCCTCAACCTGTTTGTGTCTTTTCTTTTTGGAACTCTTGGCAGCCAAAGAAAGGGAATGAAGCAAATATTAAATTTCACAAACATCGATTCTTTCTCTGAGTGCTCTCAGATCTCCTTGATAACCCATTATTTATCTGTTTTTGATTCCTAACCCACCACTTCCCCCACAAACACCAATGCCAAACCCTTTCCCCCTTCTCAAGCCACAGTCCAGCGCAGCCCTCCTTTCTTAGTCCCAGTAGATAAACTCCTCGTCTACTTTGTCAGGAAGGTTGAGCAGTGCCTTTGAGCTTCCCTGGCCACCATCTCAAAATATCTGTCTTTATCCGTTTCCTTCTCACTTTCTGTCTCCTCCTTGCAAAAGGTAAGCAGTGTTCTTGACACATTCTCATCCTGCCTCATCTCAAACCTAGCTTATCAATATCTCATATCTTTCTCTTGTTCTTTTAATCTCTGTTTACCTGGTCCTTCTGCATAGTCAAGAAACACTCTTTGAGTTCAGTGTCATATGTGTTTCTGTCATTTTCTGAAATTGCTGAAATTTTCAAAAGAGTGATTTGAGTGCTTTCCTTCTTCACCATCCATGCTTTCTTCTGATCCATTTCAGTCTGGCTTCTGTCATTGTATTCATTGTATTGAACTTGTGTCTTGAAGGCCACCAGTGATCTCATTGTGAAATCGGGTGACCATTACTCTGTGTTTGCTTCCAGTGGTCTCTGTGCAAGGTTCCATGGATACTTTGATGGCCTGAACACTCCTTTAATTGCAGCCCTCCCCCTCTTTGGCTTCTGTGGGTCAGGACATTGCTTGTTCTCCTCCAGCCCTATCACTGACTGCTTTTCTCTTTGCTTCGGTCCCTAATAGCAGGTGTTCCCCAGGATTCTCTACAAGGCCCACATATGTACAAAAGTTACTTCAAATTGGGTAATTGACCTAAATAAAAAATCTAAATCTATAAAACTGATAAATGAAAACATAGGAGAAAATCTTTGTGGCCTTGGAGAAATGAAAGAACATGCTGTATGATTCCCTTTATATAAAAATCTAGAAAATACAAACCTGTGGTGATAGAAAGCAAAGTGGTTGCTTGGGGATGGGAGTGTGGTGTAGGAAAAATGGATTACAAAAGAGCGTGAGGAAACTTTTCCGGGTGATGGATATATGCATTATGTTATTGTGATGATTCTTTCACAAGTGTATACATATGTCAAAACTGATTGAATGTGACACTTGAAAATAGGCAGTTTGTTATACATTAATTATGCCACAGTAAAACTATAAAAAAATTCATAGAACTGCACAGTGAAAAGGATGACAATTACTGCATGTAAATTATCCCTCAGTAACCCTGAGTTTAAAAAAAAGCATATGAGAAAATGAAATACGGGGATTGAGGTTGCAAAAAAATTATTAAAAGGCAATCTCAAAAGATTACACACTGTATGATTCCATTTATATAATATTCTCAAATGACAAAGTTACAGAGATGGAGAACAGATTAGTGATTGCCATGGTTAGGGATGGGAACCGTGGGGGAAAACTAGGTGAATGACACACGGGAATTTTCAGTACTATTTTTTGCAACTATATAATATATAACTAATGAATCTTGATCGCAAAATAAATTTTTTTTAAAAAGCCTTTTAGATATTATTGTATTCTCTAATGTGAAACAAAGATAGCATGCCAAAAATTCATCAATTTTTTATATCTTAAATCAATAATAATGGTTACCATGCAAACACTAGAAACTGTGCTTTCATGGAGATGATTACAACTTAACGTTGCACTATTGCAGAAAGAAGACAACAAGAATCATTTTCCCTTCTAAACATTCAACACCTTAATTTTTTTTTCTGAGGTTCGTACTTAAATTTTTCTGACTAGGTAATATATATAAATGGTTCAAACCTACATAAATAGAGATACACTGAAAAGTCTTCCTCCAGCATCTGTCTTCCATCCACACAGGTCATATTCCCCTCAAATTAATCAACTACTATTAATTTCTTAAAATTCTTCCAGACTTTCTTTATGTGTACATAAGCAAATGCAAATGTATCTTTTTACCCTTCTTTCTGCTTTTAAACAAAAAGTAGTTTAGTATACTGAATATTTTGCACCATACATTTTTCACTTAACAGTGTATCTTAAATTTCCCAGGGGTTACATAGAGAGAGCTCTTTATTTTTTTCTTTTGACAGTTGCATAGTATTTCATTATATGGTCATGCTGTACTTTATTTATTGGTCCCCTATCTATTGACAATTCGGTTATTTGCAGACTTCCACTTTTCTAAACAATACTGCAGTGAATATTCTTATACATATGTCGTTTCCCACTTGAACAAATATATGTGAATATATGAAATTGCCAATATTGAGCTTTTTTTTTTTTGAGCTGAGGAAGATTCTCCCTGAGCTTATATTTGCTTCCAATCTTCCATTTTTGTTTTTGTATGTGAGCTGCCGCCACAGCGTGGCCACTGACAGATGGGTGATATAGGTCCATGCTTGGGAACTGAACCCAGGCTGCTGAAGCAGAGCATGCCAAACTTAACCACTAGGCCACTGGGGCTGGCCTGACAATATTGACTTTTTAACCTTGGAAAAATTCTGTGTGGTTCAACCTAAAATCTGTAGAATACATTTTCAGATGTGTAATTATTTGAGACAACATGTTTTGTATCCTTTTGATGTTCTGATCTACTACCAGATATGCATGATAGCTTTGATGCCAAAAAAAGGGAGTGGAGAACCTTCATTCAAATGTTCTGTTCAGTATAGCTAAGGGGGAAATACCTTTGCACACATGGATATTTCTCAAAAGTCCTTTGCCAGTAACTCATTTAGTAACATGTCTAACTCTAACCCTGATCCAGCTCTGTCAGGCTTCCCTCGCCTGGTAATGAAAGCCTTTGCTTTCTCCTTGTTAACAGACCTAAGAATAGAGCTCTGAGATCTTTTATCTTTCCCGAGGGGGCTTTGCAAAAAATATCTTTTTATCTGCTATCAGTGTTATCCTCCATTGGTCCTCGCAGTTATTGCAGCTTTAATGTTACAACATTGTGTGTCTTATGCAATGTATTCTCTGAAAAAGGCTGACTTTTTGTACACATGGCAAATAGATGGAGTAATCTCTTCTATACAGTGAGCCAGCCACTTGGCATGTTGGTTTCTCTAACACTGGTCCTGTTGCGTGTTTGTGTGTTAGAGAGAGAGAAAATAAATATGGCAAAACTTAACAATTGGTGAATATAGGTGAAGGTTAATAATCTAGGATGTTCACTGTACTACAGATTTTATATAAATGTGAAATTTTTCAAAATAAAAAGTTGAGAGAAAGCATATTCTTTCCTGAGATTATTTATTGTCAATTAGGGGCTGCTTCTTCATTAGCCATTATGTTCTTGGTTTTTGTTTTGCTGTTTCTAGATCTGAAGACATCTTAGAAACTCTGCCCCCAGCAGAAAAAGAAAGCGATAGTAATTTATAATTATTGAGGGTGTCCTCTGTGCCGCTGTTGGCTAAGCATTTTATGTGGATGATCTCATTTAAGTCTTCCAGCCTCTTATTATCTGCATCATTTCTCACATGAGGCCACTCAGACACAGCGAGTTAAATAACTTGCCTCAAGTCACACAGCTAGCGTGTGGTAGAAATGCCACTTCCCACCAGACCTGCTGTCGTTATACTTGACCTGGGCTTCACTGGACTTGGTCTTTATTTTGGCCTGAAGTATTCTGAAGTGAGAGATAGGTTATCTTGTGGCTAAAACTCTTTACAACAATTACCTGATCCAGATAATATGATAATCTGAAGGCCTCGTGAAAGAGTACAAATGGATATAAACGGAGAGGAAAATTGACACATTTCTTGACACTTTAATTTGTGAAGCTCCAGGCAAAAGAACTGCTTTATGTACATATGATCGTCAAAACCTTCCTGCCCTTCTCTGGGTTTGCTTCTTTTGTATACATTTAGTGGTCTGCCAAGGGACATTATTGCTCTTTTTCTGTATATTTCCTGTACCTTTCCCTCTCTACTGACTCTTTTCCATCAGAACTTAAAACAAGCTCCAGCTTTTCCTGTCTTTTTGAAATTTAATTAATTTCTAATTGAGGTCACCTTGGTTTATAACATTGTATAAATTTCAGGTG
Source organism: Equus caballus (assembly GCF_041296265.1). Lineage (NCBI taxonomy): Eukaryota > Metazoa > Chordata > Mammalia > Perissodactyla > Equidae > Equus > Equus caballus. The sequence goes on from NC_091687.1 coordinate 45,691,852, forward strand.
TACATCATTATATTTTGACTTCTGTGTAGACTACATCGTGTTCACCACCAAAAATCTAGTTGCCACCCATCACTGTACACATATGTCTTTTTACAAGCTCCTCCTGTCTTAAAACCATCCACCTTTACTCCACACACCCTCTAGCCACGACCATCTCTTCTTCAAACCAAGCTTTCATATCAAGTGACTCCTATACTGTTAGGGGTCTTTTCCTGTCTCCCACCAGTTCCTCTAATCCTCCCAACCCCCCCAGTTCACACCCCCAATTACCTGTTTTCCTTCTAGCAATTTTTTAATGCTATTTCTTTATTCACAAACTGAGACTATATTTTTTTTATTGTTTTTCTTTAGTGAGGAAGATTCACCCTGAGCTAACATCCGTGGCCAATCTTCCTCTTCTTTTTTCCTGAAGGAAGTTTAGCTCTGAGCTAACATCTGTCCCAGTCTTCTTCTACTTTGTGTGTGGGATGTCTCCACAGCATGGCTGATGAGTGGAGTAGGTCTGTGCCCGGGATCTGAACCTGCAAACCCGGGCTGCCAAAGCGGAGGGTGCGGAACTTTAACACTCAGCCATGGGGCGGGCCCCACTGAGACTATATGTTTTGCACAGTTATGTGTCCTGAATTTTTTTCTACTTTAATATTATGGATGTTTGTTTACGTCATTGATTTTGAAAAACTTTGTTGATGAATAGCATACATACAGAAACATGTACAAATGATAAGTTCAATATCAGTAAGTTCTACTTTTCATAAAATGTCATTTGCATCCAGATCAAGAAATAGAAATTATAGAATCCTGGAGTTTTTCCCCCAACTCACCCCTTTCGGCCACTTTACCCAACTCCCCAAAGGTATCCTGACCTCTAACAGGATAGATTGTTTTATATGTATGAAATGTGTGGAAATGGAATCATATAGTGTGTACATTTTGTGTCTTGCTCTTTCACTAAAATTATGTTAGTGAGATTTATCCATATTGTTGTGTACAATTGTAGTTCATTATTCTCATTGTTATATAATCTATTGTGTGAATATATATTAAGTTTTTAAACATGTTAATTGCTATATATGATTCCATTGTATGGATATACCATAATTAATTTATTAATTCTCCTATTATTTTTGCCAGTTTGTGACTGTTAGAAATAACCTTCTTATGAACATCTTTGTATGAATACCTAAATGAATTTCTGACCACTCCTTAGGATAAATTCTAGAAGTGTATTTACTGGCTAAAAGGCTATAAACTCTTTCAAAGTTCTTGATACATATTGCCAAATTGCTTTCTAGGAAGATTACGTCAGTTTACTTTCCTACTAACAGTACTTGACACATAGGTATTCAGTAAAATTTTGGTGACACGAACAGAATGTACTGAATTCTTTCATATCCTAGGATCCTTTTCTGAGTTTTCTGTGTGATTGATCTGTCTTCCTTCCAGTTCATTAGTGTTTTAATTAATTTAGATTTTTGAAGATTTAGTAGTGTATAGGGCACAATGCCCTCCCCCCCATTCTTTTTAAAAAATTAGCTGATTGTTCTTGCATTTTAAATTTTTATTAGTACAACTTTAAAATACGTTGCCAAATTCAGGAAAGAAAAGTGGAGATCTTATTGGAATTGCCTTACTGGTATTTCTATACATTTATGTGGGAAGAATTGACATATTTATGCACATATAATCCATCCAGGAATGATTCTTCATTTATTTAAGTATTTTTATTAAATGTCCCTCAGGAAAGTTTTATAGGTTTATTCATATAAGACTTGGTTTTAAAAAAATTTTCATTTCCAAATATTTTATATTTTGTAGCTATTGGGAATTGGATAATTTCTTTCCATTGTATTTTATAACTAGTTATTTGAAAGCTGTTGAGTTTTATATATTAATTTTGTTTTCATCCTCTTTACTGAGCTCTTATTAATGCTAACAGTTTTTTGTTTGGGTTTAGGACTGTTACTGCTTTGGGGTTTGGAACCATTTAATTTCTAAATTCAGAAAGAGGGAAATTTATATCTGGAATAACGAAGTAGAAAAAGAGAAACCTGAAAAACTTTTAAAAATAGAATTGTAGAATTCTGATCATTTTCACGCATTGAGGTGTTCTCTTTGTCAAATCCAAACCATTTTCTCTAGCCTTGTATTTTGAATGAAGAAGCAAGTCATAAAATTAAACATAAAATTAAGGAAGAAATTTTAAGATGTGAAAATAATCTATCATTGCATTATGCAAATTACTCATACAATGGAAACCACATCATTTACTATTTGTGTTACTCTAAATTTGTTTTTTTCCATTCTCTCATTTTTAAACTTCCCTTTTCTTATCTGTGCTCTATTTTGATTCTCTGTTTCTTTTTAGGAATATAGTAGTTTGGGAAGAAATTTTTTTAATATTAATGGAAAATAAACTTCAGAGTAAATAAGGGAAAAATGAAAATCTCAGTTTTGTTTTCAGAGTTTTCCTCCTGTATTCTCATATACTTTTCTGTTCTTCTGATTATTTCTCATGATTCTGAGTCTTCTTATAACATTTGCTTATGTGAAACTTTTAATATGTGTGCATGTGAGGTACCTGTGTCACATATTGTCTTACATATCACCTTCCTTCTCAGAGGTAAGAAAATATGTCTAGGTCATGTAGATGTATGCTATTGCATACATAATAAAAATAAATTTTTTATAAGTTAAATAGTTTAATTTTTTAGACTTTTACATTTATTTTATTTTCTTTTTATTCACTTTAAATTGTAGGCTTTTTATTTAATCTTGAGAATAGTTTTAAGTACCTAGAATCTTGAACCACAAATGTAATCAGAAAATAATACTTTAATCCTAGTTAATCCACGTTATTTACCTTCTGTGCCTACATCAGCAACAACAGCAGAATGTCTGGTGCATAATCTGTTGTGTAGACATACATAGTCACTGGGCAAGTCTGATCTAGAAATAAACTATCCTGTTTTGAGATGGTAATTTTGCTGATTTTTAGAAAGAGACTATCTAGGATCTCATTTAATCCTTGTAAGAAATAGGTTGGTTGTACCATCTTGTCTAATTTGTAAAATGAAACTAGGTCAGCTCAATTACAGATAGTTGTAGCATACTCTAAGTGGTCTGTAAGTCAAGACTGGTGTTATTAAAATACGTATTTTCTTTGTCAAAAGAAAAAGAATTCACTGTCTCTTTAATGACAGTACAATTGGAATATAAGAACTTAAGAATCCTTTGTTTTGTAGAATAGAAATTATATTTTTAAAAAGGCAGATGCTGTAGGGTGTTTTTCTGTGGGTGTTTGTTAAGCTTTGGGGTTGGGAGGTGAGAATTAGAATGGACAATAAGGACATCGTGTTCCAGATCTCGCTTATGAAATGGGTTTGGAAGCAGGGATGGGGAACAGTAGCCAAGATAAGCTCAAATGTTGCTTCCGTGTCTTAACTACCAAGAGTTTTACTTTAAAAATCAACTGTTGGAAATTGTAGAGGTAAAGTGATATCCTTTATTAGAGAGATATAAAACTGGTTCCGAGTGCTTAAGAGAAAATAGAACTCAAATATCAGAGCCAGAAATAATTACACCAACGGCATACTTAAGCACCACCAACAAAACCTCTTCAACAGCACCCAGTTCCATGTGGTGTTCAGTTGGTCTTGCACAGTGTTATAAAATGGTCAGTGTTCTTCTGGTTAAGTGAAACGAAACCAGAAATAGACATTGTGCTCTGTCTCTTCTACTTCAATACATTACAAAAAGGAGGCAAAATAAAGAAGAAATGTAAGACGATAAATGGATTCAATTTTCCCATGACAGTATGCCGTTCTGAAGGTGGATATTGTTCATGGAGAGAATTCTCAGTAAACTGTCTCCTTTTATAATTATATTGGGAAAAACGTGGGTCTTAAACCCAGACAGAGTTTAGTTTGAATACTGGCTCTACCACTTAGGCATTTTGTGGTGCTAGGAACTGTAAAATCTCTCTTTCATTATTTTCTTCACCTGTTAAGTAAGCAGAATTATTCCTTGTTCGTAAAGTTGTTGTAAAGAGATTGTCTCCTTTCAGGAAGTTGTCATGATTTCCTTGAAAAGTAGAAGAAAAGTTTGCTTAATATCTTTTGAGGAAAAGTGCTATATAAGAAAATAAACAAGACCAGCCTTGTTACACATTATCGTATCATCTGAAATGTATTTTTAAGTTAGCTTCTGCCCCTCCTTCTTAGAAAGGTCTCCTAATCTGAACTTTGTTAGAGTTCTTGTTGCATGTGAAACATCCTTGGGTAACTGTGCATGCTACTTTCCTATGTAGTCATTTACGAGTGAAAATAGTAAAAAGGCGAAAAGGTAAAGGATTACTTCCATTTTGGTTAGTGGGTTAATGGAGCCATTGAGAGCTCTGTCTCTATTTCTGTCTCTGTCTCTTTCTGTCATATACATGTATTCTAACCATCCTAACTATTCCTCTTATTTTCTGTTTATTTTGAAATAATTTCGAACTTAACAAAAAAGTTACAAAACAGTGAAAAGAGCTTTTTGCTTTACCATTTGAAAGTAAATTTGCAATATGATGTGTCATTACTTCCAAATACTTTATGGGTATTTCCTAAAAGCAGGGACATCTCCTACATCAGTCATCAAAATCAGGAAATTAACTATCAAAGCCACAGACCTCCGTTTATGTTTTGTCCAAATAATGCACTGTATAGCAAAAGGATCCAGTTCGGAATCCATGTTGCCTTTAGTTGTCATGTCTCTTTAATCTCCTTCAATCTGGAATAGTTCCTCGGTCATTCCTTGACTTTCAGTATCTAGATACTTTTGAAGATTACAGGCCGGTTATTTTATAAAATATCCCTCAGTTTGGGTTTGTCTGATGTGTCCTTGAAATGGGATTCAGGTGATGTGTTTTTGTTACAAATATCACAGAAGCGATATGTTCTTCTCACTGCATCCTCTTGCATGGTGCACGATTCCCGTTTGTTAAATCACTCGAGTTGTTAACCATGATCTCTTATTTAAGGTGGTATCCGCCAGATTTCTCTACTGTAAAGTTACTCATTCTCTCTTTATAATCAGTATTTGGACGGCAGTGCTTTTGAGACTGGTTCGTTATCAACCTCCCACTCACTAGTTTTAGCATTTATCTTTGTTTCTTGGCTGAATTAATTATTACTGTAATAGTTGCCAACTGGTGATTTTCTAATTCCTTCATTCCTTCTCCATTTATCAGTTGGCATCCCACTGCAAGGAAAAGCTTCCTCCACTTCTTATTTATTCATTATTTTATTTATATCAGTATGGATGCATGAGTTTTTTAAATTATTGTTTATGGACTTTTAAATGGATTATACTGTGTTACAATCATTTATTTTGATGCTTAAAATGTCCCAGTTTTGGTCAGTGGGAACTCATTCAAAATGTCTTTTTCATTCTTTCGGTGCTTTATGGCACAGTGAGACGATCTAGGCCCATCTTTACCCTGCTTGTACTGCAGTAGCCTGAACCAGTCCATTGCTGCCGCAGCCTTCCCCACATCCTCCTTTCCTCACTCAGGATCCAGCATCCTCTACGGCCTACCTCGCTGAGACTCAATTATTCAGGAAGGAAGAGAAGGAGGAAGAAAGATATAGATAGACAAGCAGGCAGACTGACTTTTTAAAAAAATATTCTTCCCGTAGAAACTGGGAAATAAAAAGACTAGTTCACCAATCTTATAGAAAAACAGATACTTGGATAATCAGAAATGATGGATAAACCTCAAATAATTTATTTATTTTAATTTTGGAATGTGTCTTAGTTCATTCGGGCCACTATAACAAAACACCAAAGACTGGGTAGCTTATAAACAACAGAAATTTCTTTCCCTCAGTTCTGGAGGCTAGTAAGTCCAAGATCATGGCACCAGCATGATTACTTTCTGGCGAGGTCTTCTTCCTGATTCAGAGCCGGTGCCTTATCATGTCCTCAATGGTGAAAGGGGCTACAGATCTCTGTGGGGTCTCTTTTATAAGGCACTAATCCCATTCATAAAGGCTCCACCCTCATGACTTCAGTACATCCCAAAGGCCCCAGCTCCTAATACCATCATCTTTGGGGGTTAGGATTTCAACATATAAATTTTGAGGGTTCACATTCAGACCATAGTAGAATGCTTTTGTTTTCTACTGATATTTGAATATGGGTCCATTTTCTGTTTTGAGAATTATGGGGCCGAAAGCAACTTAGGTTCTCCAACTCTTTATCCCACTACTTCTGTGTACTGTCTCCTGATCTAAGAAGCTTCTTATTAAACACACTGTTTGCTGTAATCTTAGAATCAGGCTTGATGAGAAACCATATTCTTCTTTATGCTTTTCTTCCTGACTTCTTTTGATATGAGATGGGTGGTCGGTGCATGGCCTACAGATCAGTTGGCCCTGTACAGAGAAGTCAGCATTCAGTATTTCCCCCTCAGGAAGCCGTGTGGGAAGAGCTACTTTTTGCTCTTCGCTTCGATTGAGAGGCTCTCCCTGTTGCCGCTGTGTTCCGGTTTCCAGGGTCCTTGCTCTTTCTAGGGTTGAAATGCTTTCTTACAGGGTGAGGAGAGAGAATCTGATAGCCCCAGGAAGGAGGTTTGCTTCATTAAGTCTGGAGTCAGTTAAAGTGGCGAGTGGTGAGAAGAGAAGGAATTTGATTGAGACAGGTTGACTTGAATGAAACAACTACTCTTAGACAGCTTCGTGTAACAGAGCTGGTGGGTTAATCTGTTTGTCTTTTCCAGCCCAGTCCTTTAAACTTTAGAATAAAGTTATTGGAGATTGGAACTTTTTTTTTATGTGTTGCAGTTAGGCACATTCCGGATGAATTCTGATTTCACTGAACCATCCCCTAGAAGACTACCGAATTTATTTGAAATCACTGATTTTATGAAGATATAAATATATAGTAGGGATTTAGTAAATGAATCCTAATTTCAGGAATATGGAACTTATGAAACTGAGCAATACTGTGGAATTTGCTGGTAATAAAATAGAAATGTAAGTTTAAATTACGTAAACGATAGATGATTTTCATAACTTTAAAATGGCAAATGGTTTTACTGTTTAACCAGTGCTGAAATTAGTGATTCCTTCTTTACAAACTGAAAGAACTGCAGATTTTTTTTAACATTACAACTATTTTTAGAGGAACTTTAAAAATGTCCCAAATATATTAGAATAATTTCTAATGTAGTACGATGTTTTTTAAAGAAGATATTTTAAAATTTTCGAGTTCATATCAGTAGTAAACTTAAAAATACAGCATTAAATACAATAAAATAAGAAAAAATACTTTATCAGAGTTCCTTTGGAATCGCAGCCACCTCTTCTATTTCATGCAGTTATCTCAAACTCACCGTAACTATGTAGAATCTGGTAAATTCTCTTCTCCGGTTTCAAAGTCACTATTGACTCTTTGTCCTTTTCCTTCTACCTGTAACAAACTGCTGGGCAGTGTTTCCAAGTATCTGACAGCTGGTCTGCCTTGTCCTTCCTCGTTGCAGAAATCCTGTCCAAACTACGTTAGAGCTGTGATTATTGATCTCTCCTTACGCCTTTTTTCAGCCTCTCTACCTTTCACCCGGTTCTAAATGCTATTAATAAACTTATTTCCTTTTACCAATCATAGTTCATCCTCTTCAGCTTCCTTTATTTATCCCATAGTTTCATAAGAAACTTTTATTTTTCTTAGACTATCTGCCACTCTCCTCTTGACAATGCCCTCCTAGTTGCTGTAATGCATCAGTCAGAAAACAGCCATTTCATAAGGGCCTACCACGTGTGTACTTGGTACCAGACACTGAACAAGTTGCTGGGAATGTTGTGGCAAATAAAATAAGCATGTCATTGTCCTAGTGGAACTGACAGTCTAGTGGGAACAACAGCTATTAAACGAGTGAGTGCATTTAATTAAATGATTGTAAATGTGTGCAGTGCTTTGGAGAAGAGTGAGAACATATGGGAGCATGTAAAGAGGGCATGGATTCCGCTTGGGGAGCCTGAGGGAGTGAGGTTGAAGCTGAGATGGGAACACTGAGTACATGTTAGCAGGTTGACGTCTGGGTTCAGGAATGTTTCAGGCAAAGAGTGGTCCTTGCTCTTTCCATCATCGCTTTTCACCCTGTCTTCAAGCAAATTCCCATACTTTTTAGCTATGCCGCCTGCTCATCTCACCAGGGTGCTGCTTCCTTCTCAATGGGTTTTTGCTTTTACACTTTTCTGATTTTGTGCTCTCAGCCTATTTTGGAGCTCCTGAGCTCATTGTTCCCCCGTTGTTAGATTAGGATCTGCCAGAAGCAGGTTCTCAAAATCTGATTTGTCCACTGCCTCCTATCCTGTTACTCTCCTCTTCTTTCCTTCCCTTAACTCCTCAGATTTGGTGGAATTTCTGTGGCAAAGAAGCACAAGCCAGTAGTAGGGACCTAAGAAGTTATCTGTTGATAAGGAACCCCTCCCCCAAACTCCTGGATTGTATTGTCAGCAACCTCTCCTCCATCCTAGAGACTTTAAGGCTTCAAGGGGATTGAAAAATATCTCTTATTTAGAGGAAGTTTAGATATTTTGCTTTAGATCATTAAAGGATCCACATATTAGCTCTGAGGTTTTGCATAATCTATAACAGTGCTTTCTCTGTTTATCCAGTACTTCATGTTTTATATTTCTTGATTCAAGTTATACAAAAATTTCAATTTTTATAACCAGCAGTTGAGAACTTTTTAAAGTATATCATATCAGTATTCAGTATCAGTAACACATGTTGTTTACCTGGTAATGTAAGTACAAGTAAGCTTTCAGATACACATCAGCAGAAACAACATTATTGTACTAGTGCAGAGTGGCTGAAGTGTGCTCTCCTTATATTGTTTATTATTTTTTTACTGCAATGCATTGTAACTGGGCAGCTGGTCAAACTGTTTCTTGTAGCCAGGCCCTTTATTGAGCCCTAACCAGTTCTTAGTGGAGAGAAAGAAACATTTTCCTTCACTTGATTTTTCCTTTTTTCTTTAAATATATATATATAAATTTATTAAAATAACTGTGAATATGGAATAAAGACTAATTATAACATCTGTATGTAAACACAGAACAAAACTAAAATAAATTGTAAAATGTAGTATTGACTAGTAGTAGTCTTATCTTTAAGTTCCACCATTTTATTGTTCTAAATAGAGGGTAACACATCTACTGTTTAAAGTTTATATATTTAATTGTACAGTAAAATACATGTTTTACCATTTTAACCATTTTTATGTGTATATTTCAGTAGTGTTAAGTACACTCACAGTGTTTTAAACCAATCTCCAGAATTCTTTTCACCTTGCACAACTTAAAGTCTGTACCCCTTAAACAACAACTTTCTACGACACCCCCAGCCCCTGGCAACCATCATTCTACTTTCTGTCTCTATGAATTTGACTGTTCTAGGTGCCTCATATAAATGGAATCATACAGTATTTGTCTTTTCGTGCCTGACTTATTTTACTTGGTATTGTCTTCGAGGTTCATCCATGTTACAGCCTATGTCAGAATTTCTATCTTTTAAGGCTGAATAATATTCTATTATATATAAATATATATGTATAAATATCACATTTTGTTTATCCCTTCATCTCTTGATGGACACTTGGGTCGATTCCACCTTTTGGCTCTTGTGAATAATGCTGTGAACATAGATGTACAAATATTTCTTTAAGACCCTGCTTTTGATTCTTTTGGGAACTTACCTTATTGGGCCTCAACCTTAGCACAGATATATGTACTCTCTAAATATTTAAACTATGTGGGAGGGAAGGAGAGAAGGAAGGAGAGGATAATCATTCCAGAAATGAGGCAGATATAATCTGTCAGCCATGTAGGTTCTCTCAGTCTGCTTCAGTGTTTCTTGAAGTGTTGTCCATGAACCACCTGCATTAGAATCTCCTGGAATGCTTACTAAAAATTTAGAGTTTTAGGCCCTTCACCAGACTTCAAAAGTCTGAATCTCTTGTGAGACTCAGGAATTTGCACTCCAGGTAATTCCTACACACATGGAAATGTGATATGCGCTGCCCCACTGGCAAGGAGAGATCTCAGAATTGACCTCTGTTTATGCATATGAAGGCCCTGCTCTCTGCTTCTTTCAGCCCCAACTTTCCTTTGGGGCACATTCATCCCAGGCTAGCCCATGACTCGCTTTCTCTTCCACTCCGTCTGTGTATTGTAGCCCAAATGAAAGTTCCATAAATATTGCAAAGGATGGGCAGTCCTGAGTTTGCAACCTTAAACTTTGATCTGGGCCGGTTCAGGGTCCTTCTTGCTCAGGATGTGAACTGGTGATTCACTGTTGCTGTCCGCCTGCTTGCAGTCAGCTGGCCAGAGAAAGGGCCAGGACTTCCTCCCTCAGGCCTTGTGGTGTTGAGGTTTACCTGAGTTCTTAAAGGGACCAAATTTCTTTTCTTACACGAACATTTTAAATATGACATAGTATATTGTGACCCAATATACTATGTGAGAACAGTCATTTCACACATTTCTATTGTATAACTGAATGACAAATATGACATCTTCAATAAAATCAACCAGCTTCTTTTGCATTTTGAAATCAAATTCTGTCTTCATCTAGTTATCACATTCTGCCACCTTACCATATCCACTATGTGTGGCTTTGCTTCTAATTGTGACCTGTGATTTGTAAGTGATTTATTTTTTTTTAATATCTGCTTTTCTTCAAATAACTTTGGTGTATTTTCAGAAATATTCTCTTCAAACTTTTGTGTGATGTAACAGCATATTTGATATTTGACTTTCATTAAAAGTAATGATACTGACTAATGATATATATTTTTTTCTTTTTTTAAGTGAAAGGAGCCTAATAAGGAAGCTTGTTTTTGTTATAGCTGGCCACCTTTTCCAGTGTGCTCTATACAAATTTCTGTTCCTTAACTGATTTGGTACTCCCATGATTTTTAATTTTGGCTCATTTCTACAACCAGTTTTTGTGATTTTCATTTCTTGGTTGAAATCCCCTCTAGGATGTAAACACTGTGAGGGCAGGGATGGTATTGCTGTGTTCACATGGTGCCCAGCATGACATATGGCATGTGGTAGGTGTTTAACAAATATTTCTTGAATGAATGAAACTTAACTTGAAGCTGATTATATTTCATATACTGCATTTATTATTTCTGCTAGAAACTTGCTTTGCAGTTTTCTGTTACACTACAATTCTTTTATCAATCTAAGAACTCAATTTCAAGAGATTGAGAAGCTTACCTACATAATATCTGATGGGACCAATCGATGCTACAGGATGAAACACCCATTTGGTCTCATGGGCCCACTTATTTTTCTATGTTGAAAACTGGCTGAGCGGAACTCCTAACACCAATCAGTAATTTCACACGTTTATTCTATTGATTGGAAAAGAGACTGAACAGCCCTCAGTGTGAGTGACTTGGCAATGCATCTCCAACCTAGGTTTGCATTATTGGTGATGGATCCATTCCATCATCTTCACCCACAACGGGCAGCACATTTGAATCTTTGTTTCAGGAGACTAGATAACCTGGTAGAGTGTGGCTATATTTTTTTCTGTTTACAAATTTAGGCTTCAGGCTATACACACTGAAAATCCTTTTTATGTCAGTCTGTTTGTTTTTAGCAGAGCCTGTAGAACCTGTTGTCAGTGGACTGCTCAGAGCAGCCCTTTATGGAACTTTCTTTTAGCCGTATCTTGAGATCCAGGGTCAGGAATGGTCACCTCAATTTACCCTTGCAGTATATAAATTTACTCTGATTTAGGGAAGATTAACAAAAAACCTTCAAAGGCCAGTTTGTACAGCATGATACAATATCGCACAAATGTGCGTGTGCAAAATTAATTTGGCCTTTTGGGTTTCTAATCTTTTGGCCTAAAATTAAGAAAGTCTAGGTTTAACTGTTTAACATAGTGTTAAGTACTTAATTGATGTTTTTGGATTGCCTTAAGATTTTCCAGAAAAATTATTACCCATAACTACAAAGTAACAAGACTCAGACCTAAGACATCTGTGGAGTCCCAAGGCAAGTTAATTAAGAGCAGGCCAGGACTGATCAGTGGGTCTGACCTCAGTCAGATTTGCTGGTATTCTTACTTCCCTGAGTAAATGCCTGTAAGTATTCAGTATGACCCAAAGCTTTTCAAGTAGTAAGCATGGTTTTAACTGTGTGATTTTAACAGCAGTCATAAGGTTAAAATCTAACGTGATGCCTACAAATTGTGTATAAATATGTATTAAAATTAAGAGTCACACTAATTTAAAGTAGATTGGCTGTTCTATTGAACCCTTAATTTAAAACTTTCTTCGTATTTTACAACCATTTATAATTCGTTTTATAAGCCCTTAGTGAGTGTGTGTAGAATTATTTTTCTTGTTGCCCCCCCCCCCCGCACACACACATACATACAGTCAAATCACAGTTTCATTAGGAATGATGCCAGTGTGTTAGTTGTACTCCATCCTTAGCGAATTTTGGGTGTAATAATTTTACACCTGAATTTAGTATGTTCTTGGGGCTATTTTAATTTGCTTTTCTTTAATTCCTGGTCAACTTGAACCTTTTCCTGCATTTGTTTGCTAACTGCCTTCCTCCCTCTACAGCTCAGCTATTCTTATTCTTGGCTCATTTTCTTGTGGGGTTATAAGAATTGTCATCACAATCTTGAGCCGACAGCAACAGGCTCCTGGGCAGAGCCTGTCTTCAGCTATTAGTACTTTTGCTTTCTCTCTGTTCCTCTTCTCTTCATTCTAGTGGAAAATGGGGAGTAAGTTGACAGTAATGGAAAAAGTGGAAGGGAAAACTAAACTGAAGGAGACTTAAATGTAAAGTATATTAAACTGAGTTGGATAACTTCGCTCAAGTTTTGATAAATAATGGGAAGCAGCACATTATGTAATGATTTGGCATTGTCAGCGGACTTGGATTCCAACACCAGGCCTGCCATTCTTAAATGGATACAGTAAAGCCTACCTCACAACGCTGCCTTGAGCACTAAGTGAGATTACATGTGCCGGCCTCTCCTATCACCTCTCCTATGCTGAAGATAACGGCAAAGCTACCTGACAAGGGCAGAATAGCAGTTGACGCTAAGACTTATGACAAAACATTTATCTTGCCCAAACCCTTCTCCCTTCTCTGTAATTAGCATTTACCATGTTCTCATTTAATCTTTATAACAGCTTGTTATGTATCATATTCCCATTTTCCAGATGAGGAAATTGAGGCTCTGAGAAGTTTAACTTGCACAAGGTCATGGATTTGGTAAAGGATTTGGGTCGAGTTCTGTCAGATGCCAAAGGCATTCTCTTGCCACAGTGCCAGGCTGCCTTGTATAATGAGTGTGTGACTGAAGAATGAAAAGGAGTTAATGGAGTGGCCATTCCACTGTTCTTTCCACTACTTCACTTGGTGAATGACTAATAAGCAAGCACTCCCAGATGGTATTTGCATTTAAAAGAGGAGCTCATTAACCCTAATGAATCTCTAATTGGTGGAGAGATTTCTGAGGACTGGGGGTTTCTCCTGTGTCTTCAAGGTGCCTGGCTATCCTTTTCTCCTCTGTAGATTATCAGCTATTCTGGAATCAAAGTTATGTCATAGAATATAGTCACATACTGCTGGTCTGCCTCAAATGCAATTGAATGAATTAACAGGGAGTTGTGAAAAGAATCAACTAAAGAAAATAAGCATGGGTTAGCACTGTGTAAAAGGAATGTTCAAAAGCTAAATAACAAATTTGGCAACGTTGAGGGTCTTCTCAAGAGTCAGGTAACAATAATATATTTCATAATCAATTTCAACTTCAGAAATGTTATATCAGCATTCCTCATATTGTGTTCATAGACCTCTGGAAGATGTTTAATAGGTATCAGGTGAATAAAATGGCTCCCTAGTCAAATACGTTGTGAAAAAAAATTTAAAGTTCCTTTACTGAGGAATTCCTCAGAGCCTTTAACACATTAAAGTACATTGGAAATCAACTGGAAGGGAACACATTCTGCAGGTTTTTCTCATACTTTTGACCACAGAAATATTTTTTCCCTGTGAACCACTTGAAACTAGTGTTTTGTAGACTGCATTCTTAGATATGGAGTTCTAGATAATTCCTCTCTAATTAAAGAAAAGAAAGAAAACAGTTTGCTGTACTCACAACTTTTCCTATGCAGTCAGGCTCCAACCCTGTCCACACCAGCCCATTCTCAGCCCTGTTGGGCTCTAGGGCAGTGCAGTAATAACACCCTTCTTCCCCAGGTAAGATCTGGTCAATTTAGAGGGAGGAAAACACAGATAGAGACCAGTTCTCATCTTTATTGCCTATAAAGCTGGTGTTGAAGAATGTGGCTTCTATCAAGGAGCAAATGTTTTCCTAATCGGAACCCCAGGATTAGATTGAGCTCCATCCAGTTATGGGATATGCTGGGCTGGGACAGGCTTCCTCAAGTGGGAGGAGGTCCCTGTGGAGGGTCAGAGCAGATAGAGCCACGTCTCTCTGTGGTCCTCTCATTCTCAAGAGAAAGGGGAGAGAGAGGGACAGAACCCTGTGCAGCCAAGTACTCCCAAGTTACCAACCCATGGACTGGAGAGTGGGGGGAGGCCTGGGGTGAACGTTAGTAGAGCTTACTCTACACTGAAGGAGGCCTAAGGAGTGAGGGTGCTCCCTCACCGCCCCCCGCAACAAGTCTCCTCTGGGTGACTTAAGCCCTATCTTCACCTAGAGCCCAATCTTTACCATTTCTCCCCTCCCTCCACCCAGTTCACCCACTAGAATGGGATCTTGATGATACTCCAGTGACTGTCCCTTTCTTATCTCCTTATGTAACTCAAATATAATTCAGCTTTTTACCCTAGAAACGGTGGAGTACATATATTTTCTCAAACAGAGAGAGAAAAACTACAGCCTGACACCTGTTTTGCAAATGAAGTTTTATCGGAACACAGCCACACTCATTGGTTTATATATTGTCTGTAGCTGCTCTCGGCTACGATGGCAGAGTTGAGAAGTTGCAACAGGGACAATATGGCCCACAAAGCCTAAAATTTTACTATCTAGCCCTTTACAGAAAAAATTTGCCAAACCCTAATCTAATGTATAAATTTCACTTCAGTCCTTTAAGTTCTGAAAGAGTTTCATTACTATGTATATATAGCCTTTTCATTAACTCCCTCTAAATAAAAACGCTTTAAACCAAGAAAATTGCATGTTGCATGGTTGTAGTATAGGAGGGATTTTGCTTCTTGTAGAATTGTTTCTAGCCTTACAAACTTCTGGAAAAGTATTAAGGGGATTGTGTGTTTGCTTTGAAGGCCCGGAAGGAAGGACAGAGGCTTGCTCTGGTCAGAAGTATTTGGCATCCTCAGTGGAAAGGGAAGAGAACAGATAATCCATGGGGCCTATGGAAGAAAAAAGGAGCAGAGAAATGTCTAGGGGCCCAGAGGGTTGGACCAGCACAAGATTCTGCCTTCAAAGCTCCCTTTCAGAGCCCCAGGCTCTTCAGTTCACACACTGTTCTGCAACTCAGAGACTTGATTCCTCCCATCTCAGCCCCCATCATTAAGACCTTCCACGGAATCCTGGGATGCCAGGAGACCCGGATCTGCTCCCACTGTGACTGCCTTCTACCTGGGAGACCTCGGGCTGGTCACTGACTGCCTCTGCCCCTTAGGGTTCACTTGCCTGTAAACTGGAGGGTTGGGAGGATGGGGAGGATGTCTTATTACACCATAGTGAGAGTCAAATGTGCTGTCATAAAAAAGGTTTTATGGATGTAAAGTACTGTGAAAATGTTGGTTGCTTTTGTTCTTTTTAAACAGCTGACTTTCAAATGAAATTTTAGAATCCAGACTTAACTGGTGTTTGAAAACTAAAGTACCTTATTTCACATTTGTCATATGCATCTTCATTTATTGTTACAGTATCCAACTTTCATGTGTGTTATAAAAAAATGGAGAAAATAACTGAATTTTTACCATTATACAATTGTTTTCAAGTGGGAGGGAAAAAACTTCAAAAACTATATTTCTTTGTGACCTGTTCTTTTCTGTTTGTTGTTTGTGTAGTTTTCATTTTGTGCCTTTGTTTATAGAGAATAATCTTGCAGATGGCATATTTCCTTGTAATCAGTTATTGTCCTGTCTGAGTCATCGCCAGAAATGGCATTTCAGTAAATAGTGATTCCATAGTCGCTTCCAGGCAGATGTGTTGTGTGATGTCAAGAACACTGGCTGATAACCTTTCTGGTTATTCAAACAGTAGAGAGAAATGGAGAGAGTTTTGTATAGATACACATCTTGAAATCAGAAAATGGCAAAGGACACACAGACTTTGTGCCGAATGATTTTAGCCAAATACGGTGTTTGTGTGGCTGTGGGTTGGAGCAATAATCATTTGAAAAGGCAAAGAATGTTTCCTGAGTAAATGACCTTTTGTATTGGGTGATACATATTTTCTTATGAACATATCATGCATGTGAATTATTAAACACACCTTGACCTCGTTGTACAGAGACGTGCATTACCTTGGCCGCTCGTGCTGCCATGTTCTCATGCCTATAACCAAGCAAACTAAACTCCTTGTGCATTGGTTCTGCTACCTGTAAACTGGGGGTTGATTATCTTATCCCTAACTATCAGTGAAGAGGGATTTCTGAAAATAAGGCTCATCCTGATATGCCAATAGTGGTCACTTGAAACAATCACTTAAAAAATCAATCAAAATAGTTTTTGACATCCTTAATGTTGTATTTTAATATATTAAAAATTAGATTGATTTAAGTTTTCATTTAACAAGTATTAATTTTATTATCCTATAGACATAACCCAAAAGTTCCTAGTGCTTTTGTTTAAATATGATTTTTTAGAATCATTAACTGTTTTTAAAATTATGAGTCACTAGTAACATAGTGGTATTTAATAAATTAGCCTTTTAAGTTTCACAAATAAATTTTAGAAGAAAGACACTAACTGTTTGCTGAAATGAAGTTTTTATTACATACCATTTAGTATTATTTTGTCACAGTTTTACAGTCTGGAAACTCTAAAGAGAAGTTCACTAATTTATTCAGCTAGTATTTATGGAACACCTCTTACATGTTGGGGCCCACCCAACAATAATAAGGTTGCACACAGCTGAAAACAAAGCTTATAGGCTGGAATGTGCATTGACGTAGATGGATTTTAAACATTTAAGGGAGTTAGTTTATCTTAAGTAAAATAACTACTATCTTAAGTAAATCAATGACCAATTTAATTCTTGCTTCATGATTTTAGAATTTAACAGAATTTTATTTAGTCCTTTAAAATTTTCATGAGGCTCTTTCTTGAGTGTAGCCATCGGTAAAGTAAACTTTTGCATTTCATATGGAAAAGTTAAGTTTAGCCAAAATTCCTAATCTTTAGTGTCAGCCAAGTTATCACCTACAAATTTTGTAATCTTCACTGTTGTGGACATTCCTGAGCTGGGTTAATTTTATGGGAAGAGCAGTTTACAAATTACTGAATTAGCCTCTCATCATGCTTTAAAGAAGTAGGCTAATTGTTTCTTTACTTACCATGTGTTAATCATAGATCATTAGTGATAATATATTTAAAATAGGCCATTAATAAGTTAAATTATGCTTATACTTACCTAACTATATTTGTGTTTGCCCTGTGTCATTGGAGCCAGCCTAGTCACCAGCTTCATTTAGTTGTATGACCCACCCACGCTCCAGCCTTAGGAATCAAAGTATTAACTGAAGGCTAATTTATGAATTTGTTCATTTTTCTTTCCTGCTGTAAAGATTGTCTGACATTTGGTTAATTATTACATACAAACATATATATCTGCTCTGAGGCAAATCCACAGGGACACAAATAAAAATTTATAAAGAGTAAACCTTATAAAAAACTAATTTGGAAGACAGTTATTCATATTATAAAGACTTTTAATTTGAAAATAATTTGCCTTATTTTCTTTAAGTTGTCAGCTTTCCTAGCTTATTTGAAATATGACTTGATTTACGAAATGTGAATTTGCTTGATTTTTCCAGAGTAAACCTATAGAAAGCAGGAGACATTTCTGGTTTAGGTTGTATGTTTATGTATTTATGGATGATTTATGAGACCTCTGTAAAATTACTGTTCCTAAAAACTCACTTATTTACTTAGTAACAAAGGAAATAATAGTTGCTTTCATAATTTGAAAAATATAATATCCAAAGATATTTCAAATAAATAGAAGACAGTTTGGCCTCAATGATAAAGTTGTTTTGTTTTTGGTTTTTGCTTTTGCTTTATAGAAGATACAGCAAATGAGCAAAGAGTCGCAGCAAGAGGTAAAAGTTCAGAAGGAGAAGGAGAAGGCAGCCAACTTTTGGAGGTAAGTGAAACTCACTGAGTCCTTTGAGGTGAAACTGAACAGCACTATGCATATGTATTTCTCTGAGGATAGACAGTAACTTCTACTCTATTGCCGTGCAGACAGGTGCCTCGATACCAAGAAACAGGTGATCTGCTGAAAGTCAGGGGCTGGCAGTCCCAGGAATGAGTTCCCAAGTGCTAAGCTTTTCCTTGTGCTGGAAGTGGAAACACCCTGTTGAAAGAAGAGGCATAGAGCACTTGAGTTAAAACATTTGAACTATTTTTGAGTGATTATTTTCTAATACATTTGAATAAATAGATAATATATGAACCTATAGAGAAAGGTTTGAAAATAATCTCTTCAGAACTATATTACATTACCATTTCCAGCACCAAAGTGCACTCCTTGATATCATTCAAAAGAGACTAGGGTATTTGTTCTCTTCCATGTGAGAAAACTATTTGCTCCTTGAGGTACTTGAAAATGTCGTTAGGATACTTTTTTATACTATGTAGAAACATACTAACGTTACTCAATCACTGAATAATCATTCTTAAGACTTAGGGTTCATTGTTATGGTAGACGGGCTATCCATGAATTTCGAAACTTTCTACATGGTGACACACCTCTACTTATATTCTGCTTGTAGCCCGTGAGGATATTGCCGCATACAAGTAGAGTGAGGTCAGAACCTGATTCATCACGGTATCCACAAAGCCTAGCAGTGTAGGCAGTCAAAGAGGTTTGTTCAAGAATTGGTGGATACAATCATGAATTATAAGTAGAAAGTAATATTTAAAGAAGAGAGATTTTTATTTTTTATGTTCAGATTTTTGAGCAAATATTTTATACTCAAGAAAAAAATTTACTAAAAGAAGTGACACAGTAAGTAAATTGATGTAGAGGAAAAAACGAGTCATCTTTCTCATAAAACTGTGCGTTCGTTTTTTATTCATGCATGCAACAAATATTTCTTAAGCACTGGCTGTATTCAAGGTACTGTGCAGGAGCTGAGTATATAGTAGGGAAGAAAAGCAGCTACAAGGACAAAGAAATATGTCCAGCCTATACATTGAAGCAGCTTGATCTCTTTCATTTATTCAAACATTTAGTGAGTGCTGACCATAGGTAGCATCTTTGATAGAAAATAAACGTTGATGTATTTAAGGTTTGGGAAAGAACCACCAGGATGGTTTAGAAATCATCCATGATAACTTGAGTTTAATGGCCTCACTATGTCATTCATTGGAAATGTCTATGAAACTCGATTATTCTTCAGAGTTGATTCATTGATAGAAAGAACTCTATGAATCAACTCTGAACAATCATTCTTAAAGAAAGAAGCTTTTGAAAACAGATCCTCTGAGATTTGAAACTAGGTCATTATTATGCTACTTTCTAGTCTCTCCATTATACCATCAATTCTTAATAATTATGACTGGATTTATATACTCCTGCTACAACAGATAAAAGCGGCTTCTGTCTGAATAGTTGCTGGGCACTGGCAAGACAGTGTTTGCTCTTAGAGAGCTTACTGATGTAGCAAAACAGAAACAGGGAGAGTAGGGGCCAGCCCAGTGGTGCAGCGGTTAAGTGTTCACGTTCCGCTGCATCGCGGCCTGAGGTTCGCCGGTTCAGATCCCAGGTGCGAACATGGCACCTCATGACAAGTCATGCTGTGGCAGGCATCCCATATATAAAGTAGAGGAAGATGGGCATGGATGTTAGCTCAGGGCCAGTCTTCCTCAGCAAAAAGAGGGGGATTGGCAGCAGTTAGCTCAGGGCTAATCTTCCTCAAAAAAAAAAAAGAAAAAAAAGAAAGAAACAAGGAGACTACATATGAGGCCACACAGTTAAGTCACAGTACAAGAGGATAATACTAAGATACTTTCAGACCGCAGAATTATTTGCCAAATAATCATTTACCCTGACCTTAAGTGTCTAAAATAAATTTTTTTATTCCTTTCCTTTATGAATGCAAAAACAGAAACATTGCTGCGTGTCCTCCGCCTCCCCTCATCCGTACTCTACCTTGGTCAGTCAAGATGAGTCTTATCCCGTCTCAGGGTTTGAAATTCTGTGAAGAGGCCGGTGACTCCCAAAGAGCATCTGCACCTAGACCTCTCTCCTGAGCTCTAGACTAGATCCAACCGCCTACATGCCATTCCCCTTACAAATTTCTAGACAGTTCAGCCTTTGCTTGACCAAAGAAGAACTATTAATTCCTGGTCCCACCACCCAGAAGCTTCTGTCTGCTCAAGTTTTTACCATCTCTCTTCAAAACCCCTGAGGTACCCCTGGCTCTTCTCTTTCCCTCGCACTCCACATGCAGTCTGTCAGTAAGTCCTGTCACCCCACCTCCGGGAATCTGACCCCTTCTCACCATCAGCACTGTTAGAACCCGAATCTAAGCCACCACTTTCATCAGGACTGTCCGCCTCCATTCTTCCCCCTTCAGTCCATTCTCCACACAGCAGAGAGAAATATAAATCACATCACATCCCTCCTTGACTGCAAATCTGCTGGCCACCCACTGTAGCTAGAATAAACGCTAAGCTCCTTACAGTGGGCTACAAGGAGCCCCATGTGTTCTCCAGTCTCATTTCTCTCCATACCCTCAAACCCCATCCCCATCTTACTGCCGCCTTTCTGTGCCTCGATCATGTTAAGCTCTTCACCATCTCAGCCTTTGCATTTGCTATCCCTTCTTCTCTCTTGGCTGCCTCCTTATCATTCAGGTCTTCATTCAAGTGTCACTTTTCATGACTATCTCAGCTAAAGTATCTCTTCCCCCCCGAGTCACTATCACAAAGCCCTGTTTTATTTCTCCATCAAGTTTATCACTGTCTCAGATTATTCATTTGTTTACTGTCTGCCTCCTCTGACTAGAAGGAAAACAGACTTTCTGTGCCTAGAAAAGTGTCTGGTACAGAGAAGGTGCTCAGTAAATACCTGTTAACTGATCATCTAGATTCCATTTTATGCCATCATCTGTCTGCCAATTTAAAGGCCTAAAAATGTCATTTTTTTGACTCATTTCTCTCACACCCCTTTATCAAATCTGTCATCAAATCCTATTGATTCTACCCCACAAATATCTTCCAAATCTGGTTCCTTATACTCCAACTATGTCCTCTTCTGTTCACGAGACTGTTAGTAGATGAGCAGTCTCCTTCCCAGATCCCTTTCTGAAAAAGAACAGCAGGTTTTGTTATTGCAGGCCCCCCAAAATGCCTTGAAACCTGCATAATAAAGCTTAAAACGGAAATCTTGTTCAAATGTCACCTGCTGTGTGAACACTTTTCCCAGCTCTCCCAGCCAGAGAGAACGCCAGTGTCCTCTTACTACTTGTGTTGTCGTATGACTTCAGTATAGTGTGAGTTCCTTAATTAGCTTTGTAGCCTCAGCCACTAACATAATGTGACACATGCGGAGTGATATTGATGCCTTGTCACTGGTTCCTGGATGGATAAATGAATAAATAAGTGGTCTTCTGCAAATGCTGTCTTATGAGTAAATCTCTTCATTAAATCTGTTTTCCACCTTACATTATAAACACAGTTATTTTTTTCTCACTGTGAAAAAAAAAGTTTTTCTTATATTTTTTATGAGTTACCCATTCAAAAATTTGTTAATTTACATTATTTTTGGCACTCTTACTACATTAGCAAGGAAAAATGTAATGTTTTCAGTTAGTTGTTTAAAAGATATACATCTGATTAAGAAGCTGTAACTATTGTACCTAGCAGGAAAGATTCTCAATATTTTAATTTTTAATGACTATACAAGAAATGTTGAAATATTATTTATTATGAGAACATATTTGGGAAATTAGTATGGGTTCAATAAGCTTAAAAATAACACTCTTAGTTGCCAAAATATAACTCACTTTTCTAAGGACCCTGTGGAGAAAGTGGTTAGCATACCAAAATAGGGTTTTTGGCAACTTCAGACAAACATATAGATTGCTTACTATTTTCAAGGAATTGTTGGACATAGGCTGGAGAGGATATAAAGATATGTAAGACTCCGTGATTATAGAAGCAGAAATTCTCAATCTATTCTTGGAAAAATAGAAAACATCACAAGTCTCTAAAATATAAAGTGGAATAAATAAGTTCCTTAAACCCGGTAACTACAAAGGTAACAGATTTCGATGGAGGAAGAAATATCATTAGGGAGAGTGAAAAAAGGCATTAAGTGAGCTTTGAACCATAAAAGATTTTTTTCTATTTATACAATTAATTTTTATATGATTACGATAAATTCCTATAAAATGAAATCCTTCATTAAGAGCATTTTAGAAAAACAGAAGCAAATCATGGTGTGAAACTACTTTCTACACGTAAATCTCAATGACAGACAATGAAGGGTTAAAACATGAGTGTAACGTGGCCTGTCTACACGAGTTTTAATGGCAGTTAAAATATTTTGTTAAGTAGTCTGTGATATTTTCCTTACACTTTACAGCCCAAGTGTACTTCAGAGCTGTGTTCCTTCTCCAAGCACGGCTCTCTCACCAACATCATGGAATTTCTAACCTCTTGACGAAATATAATTTGAAAAAAGATCTGGTTTGGGCATCAAATAAGTTAATTTTTACAAAGTTGGATTATGAGATATTTTAATACTTTTACACAAAAGACTCTATGAAAAGCAGCATATTTAGTTGCATTAAGTAATTAGTGGGACTTTTTACTTCATGAAACTGAAAATAATATAGCATTCATCCCAGAAAATCGTAAGTTCTCGGTAGGTTTGTCTCTTCTTCACTCCCCGTCCCTAAATATTTAGTTTCTCTCAATGATGATTTTAATCATTTTCTACTGTTTCTACCTTAGCATTCCCTGTATATGATCCCAAAGTGTCATCACCTAAAATAGGATAACTTAAGGAAAGATTGAACTATCTAGTCATCAAATGGTTTCTCTCAAATTGTGCTTTAGTGTGTGTTTTAAGAGCCATTGGTAACTTTTAACAGAATTCATCATGTTTTTGGTGTGTAGGGTGTGAGCTCCTATAAACACATGTTTGGGCTTATTAAAATTAAAGTCATTAGACTCTAGCGCTTGAGGAAAATGTTATAAGTTGGAACTAATTATCCAATTGGAGGATTATCCACCTCCTTCTGTCCCTTCTTTTTTTCTTGTTGCCTTTCTGGGTAGATTTTTGGTAGTGAGTTGTAATGACTTTGCAGCTACTTATTGCCTTCTGCTAGTCTGGGAGCCTGTTACAGCTCAGGGGGATAAACCCACAGATTCATGGGGGGCCAGTTTTGAGTTTTTGCCATTATGACTCATCTCTTCAGGGAATAAACATTACAAGTAAGAAAGTAATTAGTCATTCTTTTCTAATCTTCGGTCATGGAAAGTGTTTTATATTGTGACAACTGGAACTATCTTAGCTACAAATTTACTAGTGGACCTATTCTTTTTGTTTTTGTAGGTGTATTTTGAGACCTCTAAATATGCAAATTTCATTTTTTAATGCAATTTTGATGACTGTTGCTTTTAGATTAAGTGTTTGTTGAAGTTAACTTTCCTATGTTGTTCTACAAAAATTATTTTTTAATTTCCATTTATTTTTGGTCTCCAAATTGAGGAATGTTTATTTAGGTAGTTCTCTGGCCTAAAGATAACAAAATACAAACACAAGCCAGTAAAATACTCCCTACAAAACCACAGCTCCATTTGTGTGTTTGTCTTGAGTGACAACTAATTCACATATGCATATGGAGACACATATAAAATAATAACTAACAGATGGTATAGCTGCAAAGTAGGATTTATAAAGATTATTATCAGCTGGTGGTATTGAGATACTACTGTGGTTATACTGACAGAAGACACAAAAATTATTTTTAATAATAAACTGTGACACTAATATCCCCCCCACCGTCTGTTAACCAAAGTAGCTTATTGCATATTTAATATAAATTTCTTAATGAAGACCTAAAACAATCTTACAGCCAGTTTCTACTAGGAAATTTATTAGACAGCAATTACAAAAACAGTAACTAAGGTAGTGGCGACAACAACAAAATGTTTTCTAAAATTAAGTGTATAATATTAGAATCCCTGGAAAGTAAATTAAGTATTTGGGAGGTTTAATTATTTATTCAAGTCATTTCATTTCAATTATACTTTTCAACCTAGTATACAGTATTTGTAACTTTTTGTGTATTTGTAAATAGCTGAGTTACATGTGGAATTCATAGTTCCGTAACTTAGGGAACAAAAGGTGATTTTTGGAAAAAAGTATGGAAGGCGCATATTAGTGAAACATGTTCACTTTTCTTCTAATGTGTTTTCATACTTCCCTTAGGTCCTTTAGCAGAGCTAAAGGAGGTTTCAGATACTGTAGGGACTAATTTCCTTGTTGCTTTTATTTCAGATCGTCATTACAATGAATGAAAATATTCTTGAGCTTTGTGAATTCTATATGATATAGACTTTGGTTACCACTCCTTAAAAAGGGAAATAAAGTTATCCCATTAAAAACTGAATTCTGTATAGAAAAGAATTGGGGTTGCATGTATAGGAAAAAGGTAACTGGAGAGAGTGATTCTCAAGAATAGTTTCAAGAACAGCAAACATTCATGTACTGGATGCCAGGATTTCAGTTTTAAGAATTTTTTAGTATAACATGGTATATAAGTTTATAAATTTAAAGTATTGAGGTTATAAAGATGATTATGAAACTGTTCATTCTCATAAGATATTCATAGTCCAAATACAGGAATAATGGGTATTGATATAGAAGGCAGTTTAAATTGGTACAACCATTTTGGGGAAGCATTTTGGCAGGAGGTATCAAGAACCATGAAGACGTTAATATACTTTGATAGTAATTCCACTTTTAGGATTCTCTTCTAAGGAAATAATCTTTCAAATCCACAAGAAGTTGTATGTGCAAAAGGATGGCAATCCACTCAATGGAATATCTTTCAGTTTTCATAAATGAAATTTATGATTAGTTTTCAATAAAATGTTGGCTCTTAGTTTCATAATTTCAGTTGAAAATATGAGGTATAAGGTTGTATATACAGTATGTTGCTGCTGTGTAAAAACTGTGCAGAAAAAGATGATGTAATACATGAAAACATTGAGTAGTTGCCTTTGGGATGATAGATAGATGGATTAAATCATTCTTTCCAGTGTTCTGATTTTCCAATTTGTCTACAATGAGTATATCTTATATTTTAAATGATAGTAAGGTTGGTGGTGAGGAAACAACATATTTTCACTCAAGGGCAGTTTTTGACTAAGAAGAATTATTTTGTATGGCAATAAAAACAGTGGAGCAATCTATTGAGGATGATCTTTAGGATATATGTTGGTACTTTCCTGCCTTGGCTCATTTAGGTTTAAGATCCCTTAATTAGTTGATCACAGAGCACTACATCTGATCATGATTTGTCAAAACATCTGTCCTCTCACCCAGGGGCCTTTCCAGCAGGGAGAAGAGTGAGGTGACTTGGAGGTTATTCTGAACATCTCATTAGAAATCATATGGTCCAAACTTCTCTCATTGATCAACCTGACTGTCAGTGTCATTGTGTCAGTTATAAACTCATATTTTTCTCCCCCAAAAATGTTGTGGGCGACTGGTTTGAACATGTCTAAATTTGTTTAAAAATCTTGCTTTTTACTTTATACCTATGCTGCAGAGACTCTTAGTTTGAAGATATTAATTTCTCCCTTTATAATAATTAGTTTATGAGAATACAATTTCATCAGATGAGTGCGAGGATCTTTGTTTTTTGTTTCTCCTAATATTAAACTCTCAAATTTCTGATTTACTGGGAAGTCAAGCACAGCTGGATTATTGCCCTCTTTATGTCATTTAAACAGTAAATTTAGTTCTTCGATGTGTTTATCCTCCTATGCGAGATACCTTTTGGGAAGATTTTGTAGAGTACGTTTCTCCGGTCTTTATTTTCATTTGAATTACTGGGCTATATAATATAGTAGAAAGTACATTTTTCCTGGACTCCTCTGCTCACCAAGTGTGTGATCTAGGAGAAGTTGCTAAGCTTCTCTTCAGCTTCAGTTCTTAGCCAGTGAAGTAGGTGGATTAGATTCAGCGTCTGAGATCTTTTCCTCCCCAGAAGTTCTGGCTCTTTATGTCTTTGGAAAGTGAATTGGGATTTTGCCACCAAATGCCAGCTTTTATACTGCTACTTTGATGGGGGCGGGGGCGGGGGTGGCGATCTGCTGCATAATGAAGATTTTAGGCATTGATTAATCAAGGCTTCATGCTTGTTAGGACGGAATAGTCCAACAGTCCTTGCAGATAAATTGTCAGACTTCTAAGATCCTTGCTCTTGCTTACAGAGTCTGTCTTGGGAAATGATAAATTTGGCCACTGGTAAAGAACAGTTAAAGCACTGACTTTATTATTTCTTTAAATCTATAAACTTTTGACTTTTATATTTGACAGTCAGATTAGCATAGGTGGTTAATTGCTCAAAACGTTAGCAAGATGAATTAACTTGAGGCATGTGTATCAGCATTTGTAAAGATCTTTTGCGTAACTTCAAATTTGTATTTTTTTTACCACTACATCTTTGTCCTAATTTCACTTTTGCTGGAAAAAATTATAATTGAAAGGTCATAATTCTGGTATTTTCTGGCTTCCATTGGGGTTAACTAGCACACTGAAACATAATGTTCATTCATCCTAGCCAGTGAGGCCAAACTATGTGAGGTGTATGAGAGCTGCCCCTGTTCCCATCCAAAATGCACATATGGTGTGGGTAAGCCAGTAATGTGAGTTTTACGCAATGTTTCTGCTCATGTACACAGTCTGTTGCTCAGCACCAATTATTCCTTGCCAGAAACCCGCTAACCTGCTGCTTTTGTAACTCTGCTTGGTGAAGGTAGGTAGCTTAAAGTGACGATGATGTTGTTTATTTAACTTTAGCAATCTTGGTTTGTTGAAGTTCTATAACTTTGACCACCCACCTCATTTGTTGATTCACTACAATTGATTGCAATTAAAATCAAAGAGCTGGATCCACGTTACTGCATTGCGTGGAGCTACATTAGATCCAATATGTGTGTTTATTATTTGTTTAGGAGGAGGAACCAAAATGTGGAAATCCTGGCTTTTTGCTTAGTGAATCTAGTTTTCTCTCTCCAACTTAGGAATTATTATTTTAAAAACCAGATAGAATAGTCTCTTATATTTTGGTAGTCATTTTGTTGTCATTTTTCCAGTTTTCACTTTTGGAGTTTTCAAAACCACAAAATCAGCAGGGTGAGAGGTCCATGTTGGGAGAACAACTGTTCTCTATTTCCCACAGCCGTCTTTTTTCTAATCCCCTGTTTTTTAATTAGTAGCAAATGGTCCTTATTTTTTCCTCTTTTGGTTCACGTTACAGTTGTAACTTCTTGTGACTATATAGACAGTTTAAATTAAAGCACAACCATATTTATGTTGTCTTCACACAACCAGAGATTCCTTTTTGCAGGATAAATTTCATCTGACTCTTTCTGCAGTGGAAAAGTAGCATGCAGGTATGCATTTGGTCTAATTGGCATTTTCTGAATATTCCAGTTTGTACCTTACTGAGGATCCTTTTTGTGGATATGCTTATGAGAGTGCACCAATGTGACTACATAGAGAAAAATTACACCTTAGTTAAGCTCAGCTAAATTTATGTAGATTTTCCATTTCTGTCCTGACCTAGCAGGCCTCATTCCTTACTGTGTGTCTTTTTGTTTTTCTTTTTAATCAACTTCTGGATTCTTCCTACTCTGTTCAGTAATTGACATTAATTTCCACCCATTCAAAGACTGTTTAATGTCCACTTTTGAGAAGTCATATTCTTAGGAACATGCCTTTGACATGTTGCCTTTTCGTTAAAAAAATATTATAAACAATAGTGTACACCTGCAATTACACAATGTTATAAACCATTATGATCCCAATAAAATTACTTGAAAAAATGATGGGTGTGAATTCATAAATTTTCTCTCACGTCAGTTGTATAATAGAAAGTGTATGTACTAGAACCTTCTAATGTAAAAGCTAAATGCTGTAATTTTTTTTTAAGTAATAGCAACCTACATCTTCTCTGCCTTTTTATGCACTCGGAGAAAGAGGAAAAACCAGTATATACTCTACCTAAGAACCCGGCGACAGTGGACTGAAATAACATTTAATAATAATAAAAAGCCCATGAAAAGTTTCTCAGAACTTCTGAATTGAAAAGAGTCAGTAAACTGTTGCATAATCCTACTTCTTAAGTTGGCTTTGGTTAGAGAATAATTTGAAGAACATGCTGTCTATTTGTTCCTCTAGATATTCTGGGATTTGTTACTAGATCAAACCAGCCCATCAGAGAGCTGTATATTTCTATCTCATTGCCTTAGTCCTGTACAGATTGCCTTCCCTGAGCTGTTTTTCAGCTTGATTGAATAACTCTGAGAAACTGTTGTGTGGAATACACTATGACATTTATTATGGGGGAATTACTAAGACATTGTCTACTACATTACATACTTTCCCCTGTGTGAAGTCCCACTTAGGTCTTCTGATTTCTTACTGCTTTTATACTAACAGAAAATACTTTGTTTTTCTTGAGGTGGTGATATTCTCTTTGTCTCACGGCCATTGTGAATTTTGTATCTAATCACTTCTTCCATTTTCCTTTGGCAGGAGGAGGCTAGGACCTAAATTTACATCTCAGTTTTACTAATTATTTAGGACCTTGTAGGATTTGTATCTGCATACCTTATTTTCCTATCTCATGCTCCTATTTTATATTTTTTCTGGACATGATTTTTAAATTTATTGTGAATCTTATTAGCTGTTTCAGATTGTGTAGAAGAAAGCATTAAAATGTGCACATATGTATATAAATATATTTATGTAATACTTGTATAAAATAAGTTTATATTTAAAATGTGCCTTTTAGTTTAATAGGTTATAAATGGTATACATAACTCCCAATTTTAATTTTCTTTTACAAAAATCATATGTGATAAAATTATACATGAGGTTTTTTTTTACTGTGAGAATGTGTGTGACGCTGGGCACCTTACTTAGCCTCTCTTTCCCATGCCTCAGGCTCACGGATAATCTCCAGTCTAATGTGATTTCTTCGGCGTCCTTGTTGACTGGAGGACACAGGTGAAAGGTGCCTCCTTTCTGGATCATCAACTTTGTCCAGTTGCTTTAGGCAGGGTGTACCTCAGGGACCTGTAACTCTCACTACTTGCCACATCAACCACTTCATGGTCTTTCATGGTCTCCTTCTACATACGCTTTTTTGGGGGGGCGGGTGAGGAAGATTGGCCCTGTGCTAACATTTGTGCCAGTCTTCCTCTGCTTTGTATGTGGAATGCTGCCACCACATGACTTGGAGAGCGGTATGTAGGTCCCGGCCTGGGATCCGAACCCATGACCCCCGGGCTGCTGGAGGGGAGCGTGCAAACTCAACAACCACACTCTACACACACTTTTTTTCATGCTCTAGATATACTTTTTAGTTGGTTTACCAGTTGGATTTTAGATATCAGTATGGAAGACCAAGGCAAAGTGACTACCTAATTTAGAAAGACATTGCCTTGGGAGTAATGGTTCCTTAGAGTAGAGAATTCACAGAACCCCTGCAGTAGCATGGATAGCTGCCAGAACATGAACTTTATCATCTGAGAGACATGGAGCTCAGATTTTAGCTTCACCATGTACCCCAATGGTACCTTTTATAAAGTACTTAGAATCTTAGATCTTCATGTCCCTTTGCTGTAAAATGGGAATGGCAATACTTACCTTGCAGCGTTACAGTAAGAATTCAGTGAGTCAACATATAATATTATGTCTATATACACAGTGTCTGACATAAACTGGACACTTGATAAGTGTTAGTTTCTTTTTAAATTGGAAGGAAATTATGGGTAATGCCTTGAAAATCATGCCAAAGTAAGGTTGAAGGGGTTAAATCAATTTGAAATTGTGCCTAGCTGAGACTTACAGAGACCTGAAAGGCAGTGGCATAAATTTAGAACTTTATTTTTCCAATATGATTAGAAGTCTGGTGGAAGGTGGTGGAAGCATTTTTTCAGGAGCTCAAGTATGTCAAGGCCATTGTCTTATGAGTCTTGATCTTTTCCTCATAGTAGCAAGATAGCTATTGCAGCTCCAGCCATCATATTCACTTTCCAAGAAGTTGGAAAGACAGGGAAGGGAGAATAAAAGTACTTGTGTCCAGAAACCTTCCAAAAAATATCTGACAAGAGTTTTACTGGCCATATTGTGTCACACGGCCACCCCTAGTGGGAAAGGAGCCTGGGAAAGGTTTGTAGCTTGGTACTCCGCTCTCCCAGCAAAATCAGAGCTCAATAATGGGGAGGAAAGGGAAGATGAATATTGGATAGACTGCAAGAAGTCTCTCTTATAGAGATCAACTTATTTTGCTTTTAGAAGCTTCATTTTTCCAACAGTAGACATGAGTAGGGGTGGAGAAGCAGAGAGAAACACCTATTGGTGATAACTGGATTCTATTTCGAGGGAGGAAGTCTTTGAGTAGTCAAAGGGGGTTGGAAAATAACAAAGGACATGTACTTTATATTATCTTTTGAATCAACGGTAAGCTAGGCATGGTGCTGGTAGGAACTTTATATATATTATCTCATTAATTTTCACAGATGAGGTAGACTATATATTTTATAGAGGAAGAAACCAAAGCAGAAGAATATCGGTTCCCCAAGGTCACACAACCAGTAATGGTAATGGAGCCAGAATTTTGGACTTGCACCTGACTGACCACGAAACCTTAGCTTTGCCCTGTATTGCTTTCCTGCATAACTCAGCAGAAACCTGCTCTTGCACTTTGCTTTTACTTTCCATAGTGCCTTATACTACTGGGGTCCATAATAACTGTATGTTGACTCAATTATTTGTGTACAGAATGAAACTGAGCAGTATATAAAGGATTACTGCCATTGGTTGCTGAAGGTTGTACAGATGAGGCTGGGAGAGGCACAGCTGGTGCCTCTGCCTCATCACCATCACTCAGAGGTGGTGGTGACTGCCTATTTCAGCCTCTAGAGTCAGTAGCACCTAGGGACATTCTTTAGGACAAAAGGAGCAAGCAGCAGTGACCAATCTCAGGGAACCAAAATCCAAAATGGAAAGCTGATAGAATCACTTGGCATGGAGATGGGTATCTTCTCCAGCCAGAAGCCGGGGAATTATCCTTGACTTCCTCTTCTTCCTCCTCTCTCAATTCGGTTGATCACTAAGTCACTTTATTTCTACTTCATCTACCTACCTCACTTATCTGTCCTTTTCTTTCCCTCCCCACTGCAACTGCAGTAGTTCAAGCCTATTATCTCTCACATGGACTATTGCAAAGAGTTTCTGAAATGGCCTCCTGATCCCCACTTTTACTTTCATTCAGTCCATTCGCCCACAGATCTGACCATGAGGTTGCCTTCCTTGATGGCATCAAGGCCTCTTCAGCTGCTTACAGGAGAAAATCTGGTAACTTTTGTGTGATGCACATGGCCCTTCAAGGTCTGGCTCTGCCCCCTGTTTAAACCTCCAGGTGTGTTCTGTGTCACCATACAGTTTCTTACCATGCTGTGGGCACGTTCCTTTCTCCTGGAGTTTGTAGACGCAATTCTCTACTTTTCCTGGAGAGCTTTCTTTCTCTCTCACCCCTTGTGTTCACTTGAAAAATTCCTATTCATCCTTCAAACCTCCGCTGAGATATCTTTTTTCTTTGATGACATCTTTGTGTTCCTTTGGCAGAGTAAAGTCCTCTCTTCTGCTCTCACAGCACCTGTACATGCCTCTGTTGTAGCTCCTTGTGTCATAACCAGGAGTATCATGAAGTGGGAATCCTGGTTGATTCAGCATTGTGTTCCCTGTGCCTAGCACTGTGCATGGCATGTATCAGCCCCTCAATGAATGTTTAATGTTTGATGTTTGCAGAAATGAACATTTAGATTAGACCAAAGACAGAATAACTTGTTGTGCAGTTCATTACTCTAGCCCTAAAATACTGTAACTTTGGACAAGTTCCTTACTTTTTCAGTGCTCGGTTAATGGGAGTATATTTGTAAAACTACGTGTTCTCTCTGAATTTAATTATTCTCACCAGATTCTTACACAGTTCCTCTTAGTTTTTCAGGTTATTTTTAATCACCGCTCAACGATGATCCTAATTCCCAGATCCTAAAGAGGCCCTTAGCTCTGTCATGTGTTATGCCTTTCCTCAAAACTCAGTTGTGTTTTGGATGTTTTTTCTTTTATATTGACTGTTTTGGTATCCATTCCTAACTGAAGACATTTTAAGTGGTATTTTTGAAATTATTCAAAATGTTTTCTCTCTGATTTTTAAGCAGTTGATTCCTAAGTATCTTTTTGTATGTGTTTGGCCCCCTTTAGCAAAAACTGATTAGACTTTGTTGTGCAAAAATTAAGAAGTTGACAAAATAAGTAAATGATAAGCATCTGAGGATTTTCTTCAAACCGTGAATGTTATTGCTATTTCTCAAGATTTTAATTCCCAATTTTTAATATATCAAATAATGTTTACATTCAACAGTTGCTCATATTAGGCTGTAACTGACAAGTTACAGGTAATTACTGGAAGTATGTAAGATTCTTGAAAGCTAGCATCTTCTCTATCTTGTTTATTGCTGAAACCCCAGTTTACAGAAATAATGCTTATGAATAATAAATATCAAATAAATAGTTGTTGAAGGAAGGAAGGAAGGAAGCAATGGCAGTGGCATTTCAGTTAACCAGTGCTGGGCAGGCAGGACCATGGTGAACTTGCAAGTCCAAAGTCAATAAAAGAATTTCAGCACTTGTACACCATACCTGGAAAGACAGAATCACACTGCAGAAATCACACTTGTGCAAAAGGGCCACTGAATCAGATCAGGAAAAGGTGGGCCATTTTTATTGGATAAATCTCTATGGGTGTTACTTACTTGTTTTTTTAAACTTCTACCTCATGCCTGTTCACATTGAGAACTAAAACCAGTGTTCTGGGCCTTCAGCTTAAATAGTTGTAGTGTTGTTCTGAAAGAGAAATGGATTCAGATTCTTATATAAGGTTATTTAGTTACCAAAAGATCCAATGAGTAACTTTACATTTTTGTTATTGCCTAACTAAAACCTGGTTAATAGATGATAATTCCCTGGTTTCTTATCCAAGTGCGTTTTTGAACTATTGGACCATTTCATTTATTTCAATAAATATTTCTCAAATACTTGTTTTGGGCAAGACTCTCTTGAACATTGTGCTCCATGTCTGAAAATTTCTGAGTTATTGCTCTGTTGAAGATTTGTGGTTAAAAAAATTTCACTGTACTTCTAAAAGCTCATTATTGCAAGATCATGTAAGACGGTTGACTATAACTGAACTCCAGGACTGGAGGCGATGACTGTGTCTTTCAGGGGTAATTGTCACACAAGCAAATTTTAGGGCATCACGAAGCTAACCATCAATTAACTAAATGAATCAGTTAACCATACCACTGCTTTCCTCAATCAAGTTAAGTGTTAACAGAGTTACTAATGCAGAAAGGGGGTGCTATTGGAGAATATGAGATCTGAAAACGATAGAAGAATTATAGGTTAAATTATAGATAAATTATGGATAAAAGCATAATAATTTGAGAATGTTTAGTTTTTCTGACTTTTAAATATATTCTTTAATCTCATAAGTGATTAAGAGGAAAATTGTATTTCAAGATCCTTTTAGGTGTTGATTATAAAATTTATAATTCCATTAACTATTTGGTTTCTAATATATTACCAGTCAAGTCAAAACCCAAACTTGAAATTAAATTATTCTAACAATAAATGAGAGAGAAGCAAAAAATGAACTGACATTCATTTCTTAAAAAAATATTATATCTTTTAAATTTTGAATATTCAGATTTGAGGATTAAATACTGGCACCTCTCTGTCACTTATTTTTCAACTAATGACCATCCCTGCCTCCGCTCTTTAAAATGGCTTGTTGGGTGTCAGCTTAGCATGCAGGGCCTAAGCTGTCTTTTGTATTTTCATAAGGGCAAAGAGCTTGTTAGCCTGGAATTTAGTGTATTTGGGTACTCATTTGTTTTTAGTTATTCTTTTCTTGAATTTTTGGAACTCTTTTCATGAGGAACCTCCACAATTCTTACCAATTAGTCATAAACCAGTCTGGATTTAGGAGTTACATCATTTACTAGTTTGGAACCCTATTTTGTTCAAATAGCAAAGGGTAAAGATCTGAATATTTCACTGAATGTGGAGATGTGGCTGATAATTAGGCCCTCAGAGAAAAACTAAAACTTCTGAAATTTGTGGCAGGATCAAAAATGTAGACAGGGAAAGCAAGTAGTTTAATATATAATTACTTGTTATTAATGAAAATTAAGCATGACCTTCTTAGGATTCAATTCCTGTTTTGGGTCGTATAGCATTTTTGTGTTTTTACTGCCTTCCTTAACACAGAGAACAAATAACCTCACTAGTGGTTTGAGATTTGACTTGCAGGAAAACATTGGGTAGTAATTAAGCACAAGGCTTTTTTTTTCAGTTTGTGAAATTTTAACTACACTGCCTAATGCGGTCACTACTTGCCACATGTAGCAACTGAGCACTTGAAATGTGACTAGTGTGAATTCAGATGTGCTGTAACTGTAAAAGACACACCGAGTTTCAAAGACTTGGTATAAAAAAAAAGATTATAAACTATCTTAGTAATATTTTATGATGATGTGTTACCATGATAATATTCCGGATATATTGGGTTAAAAAAAAAGGGTATTAAAATTAATTTCCCTGTTTCTTTTAACTTTCTTACTATGACTACTAGAAAACTTGAAAACTATAGGTGGTTCACCTTATAGTCTTAGCAGATGATGCCCATCTAATAGGTTAAAAATCCTTCGTATGAATAATGAATGTTAGTTAACAACAGCATATTTGACTCTTCTCTCAGCCTCTTGAACAGTTGGTCCTTTAGGAAGTCCGGGAAGCCCAGTTATCCTTTTGCTCACTTTAAGGGCTGCAGGTCGAAGCTGTTCTTTGGCATTGCCAACCCTGATTCAGGTGACTGATAGCAATTGATAGATAGTTGTAGACGGAATAAATGTCACTTTGTTGTCGCGCAGCCCAAGTGAATGAGCTGCACCTACGGTTTCTCCCTTTTCCACCTCTTCCCCTGATGGCCTTTACATGGTTGTTAATAATCGGTTGATATTAATAGTAACATAAATCTAAATTAAAATAGGTTTTCAAAGACCCAATCATATATTACCATATACCATAAATTATGGCATGTCATAAATTATCATGGCTTATCATCTTATTTACAACCCTGGAATAATATTGTCACTTAATATATTATTATATACTACTACTACTAATAATATCCAAACCAAAAAAGAGTTTTTGTTATTGTGCTTTTATAAGAAACTAACCAAAGCAGAACCTACATGTTGTAGGAGCTGGGGAACAAACAGTTATTAGTAATCAGCCTCTTTTTTTCAGTGAGGTTTAACCATTTCCTTTGTGAAAAAATATAAAATCTGTGTGTACTTTATTTTAAATTTTTAAATTTATGAACTGTTTGACACCAACCTAAAGGGTTTTGGAGCACTAAGATGAGTAGAATGAAGTCACGTTATGTTAGGCAGAAAGAGGAAGTTGGATAAACCTTGATAATAATAAAACCTGTAAAGGTCATTCTGTGAAGATAAATGTAATACTTGAATTAGTCATTTACTGTCTCTAAAAAAGTAGTAAGTTAATCTTGTTCCAAAAAAAAAGGTCTGGGACTGGTAGTTTTCTTTTTAACACCTTTCATCTTAGGCAGTCTTTTGTGTATCATGCATGCAAAGGACCATACCATTAGCATGAAATGAGAGAGTCCTTTTTAAATTTGATGAATAAGGGCTCTTTTTCCTCCAGCTGATATGCATGTAAGGTGGAGGTCTGTCTCTCACCAGCAGACTGTTTGGTATCTACCCTATAAGTAGCGCCCAGTTTATATCTGTATCTTAATGAGGAAAGAGGTCTGGAAATAATAAAAGTGAGCTGAAAGTGCATAAAATATAGCCACAATGCTTTAGTGTCAATGCTGCAAGAATCCCAGTTTTAGACAGTCAGGCTTCCCACCTCGCCCTGGGTTCCAAAGATGGCCGTGTCACCCTATTTTCTGGCAGTCAATTGAGGACATATTAATAAGACCTCGTGAACATGAAAACCTTCTTTGGGGAGGGGGGGTCTCTTTTCTGTCATTTATCACAAAAGTATGCTTTGTTAAAAAAATTTTTTTCTAAGTGTTATCTCTTCAGAAAAATTCTTATGCCTCTATATTCTTGTGGGCTCTTTGCTCCTTAGAAATACTTGTCTTTTAAGTTGAGTATTTATAATGTATCAATGAACATTATTTATTCTTTCTTTAAAAAGTGTTAGTGTTCTGTTTCATTAGTTAGGAGTGAACACTCCCTCCCCCGCTGTATTAAACAACACAGTTTTTAAATTTTAAAAGAGGAGATTCCCAATATTGTTGGGAAAGTTTTTGTAAGTTACTTGTCATTTATGTTTATATTTTTATATTGTTGTGCTTCATAATTCCCTCATGTAGCTAAAACATTTCATATTGCATAAAAGAAACCAAAATGCCACAAATCAGATAAAATAGGTCATTAATTGAGCCAACTTTTTCCCCTTAGGGTACCACCATAACTGGGACTGCCAGATTTAGAAAATAAAAATACTGGATGCCCTGTTAAATTTGAGTTTCAGATAACAGATAATTTTTTAGTATAAGTTTGTCTCATGAAATATTTGGGTCATACTTAGACTAAAAAAATTATCTGTATTTGTAATCTGGCAACTATAACCATAGCTCAGCTCTCATTTACTCACAGAACTCCTGAATCTAGTAAATTCTATGCTTGGCCCTTCTGCACAATGCTGTTTCCTGATCATCCTGTCTCCATCCAGGACTTAGGGATAATAGCATGATACGGGTATAATTCTTTGAAGCCTGAAGTGTGCCAAGCAAATTTTCTCATTTATCTACTTTTGGGGGGAGCGGGGAGATAGGAAGGGGCACACTGTCTTCTCATCTTGCCCACTTCTTATTTTAAAAGAGAAAAAAATGCTCCCTTTTGTAAGTGAATGCTCCCTTTTATAACTTTATAGTGAAAATACTGAGTCTGAAAGCTAAGAGGACACCTACGGCAGAATTCGGATTCTCCTTCACACCTGTCTCTGTTTTTGGTTCACTTAATATGAAATCTCTAGCAGTATAATTACAGATAAAAAACCTTAAAAGAGTGAATTCAGAGAGAACGTGCATTTCCTATGTGCTTTATAAATGTGCATGGCAGGTGGGTGAGAAGTGACCCTTCCAAAATGAACACTGCAGTCCAGATGAAGGATTTAACTTCCCTTCCCGCCCCCTCCTCCTCCACCTCACCCACCACACAGCAGAACCAGGGAAGAACCGCTGAAATGCACGTCCTCATCCCTTGTCATCGGCTTTATTACTAAGGTTTCCTAGGTGATATTCCTTCCTCCAGCCTCACTCCCTTCCAAAGTGACAGCCAGCAGCGATTTTTCTAAAACATACATCTTACATACCACTGGCTCACCTTCAGTGATAACTTAGCAGATGAAGTCCACGCTGATAGCATGGCATTCAATGCCTTCCTGACCTGGGCTCTGCTTAATTCCCTTTCTTTTACTGCTTTCTCAGCACTTGATGCTACAGCAATAACAAGTATTTGTAGTGCCCCATGCATACCGTGCTTCTTCATATCTCCAGCTTTTTGTGCTTTGCTCCCTCTGACTGGAATGCATATCCTCTTTTGTCTCCCTGGCACAATCCTATTCATCTTTGAAAATCCTGTATAGGCATCATTTGCTCTGTGAGGCTTTTGCTGACCCCCTTCACTGTCCTTAGAGTGAATTCTGCTCTCCTCCTTCAGCTTTCATATACACCTGTGGTATCACGTACATCACAGTGTATTGTAATGGTTTATTTACATGTCTGTCTTCTGTCGAAGTTTGCAAGTTTTTTCAGGACAAAACATTATCGTCATCATCATTTCCAAATCTCTAGTTTCTAGCACAGACCCTAGAAAATAACAAGCACTTGAGAAGTGTTTGAGTGTCTGAAGGGATCCACTGTCCACGGGGTAAAACTTTAGGTAAATCCAATCCCATTGAACTGATCCTGTGCTTTAGCTGCTTGCTACCACAGTTTTGTCCTTTCTTTCACAACAGTTGGTGAATAGAAATGTGACTCTTAATTGTCAACTGAATAGCTCCTCTACCAATGCTGTTTACTAGTTAACTAGGGAATTTCTTGCAGAGTAAATAGAGTACTCCCACAGAGCAGGGTGGTCATGGGCAGCCTTATGTAAAAAAGAAACCTAAGTTTGCCTTAGGCATCCTTTCCCTTCAGGTTCTGTATCTTTCCTTTCATTTTTTGTACCTTCTACCCCCAAGGCTGCCCATCCATCTCTTTGGGGTGGGAAGGAGTCAGAGGATGGGAGTGGGATGCAGGAGGCGGGAGAGAGAGGAAGAGAGTCTTATTATGGTAGCCTGACATTGCTCCTTTCTTGACTAGTCTACATACAGGAAAACTTAACCATTTTATGTTCTGTCCCCTCAGGGCATACCCAATCATGGAATTAATAAAGTAATTCTCCATCTAAAAATGTCCTGAGTTCAGCAGTTGAGGGCCAATGTAATGGCTCCATGACACCGTCAATACCCTAGACTTCTATCTTTCTGCTCCACTACCTTTAATCTGTGGCTTCCATACACTAGGTAGCATCTTGATTACAAGATGGCCACTGCATCTCCAACCAGAGAAGGAAGGGATTGAGGCAAAAGGAAGCCTCCTTTAAATAGCTTTCCCAAAAGCCAAAAGCCCATCCAACAGCTTTCACTTAAATCTCATTAGCTACCCCTACCAACAAAGATGACTGGGAAATGTTGTTAGCTGAGCACATTGCTATGATACATCTATAACTAAGGCAGAAGGGAAAGAGCCCACTGATACGCAACTAGTGGTCTTGTAACAATTCGAATTAGCGCAAATAATCTGTTATCTTTTGTCTTTATGAGATCATTCAAATAAAAAATATTTATAACTAAAAATCAGTTTATTTTAGTTCTTATTATAATAGAATTTCCTTTAAGATGTAATTATTTTAATGAAATATAAGACTGTTTGGAAAATACGTATAGCATGCCTACTGTTTGCCAAATGCTTAGTGCTATGCTCAGTGCCAAGGATATGAATGAATTCTTTTTGCTCTCACGTGTTTTATCAGTCTAATAGTCCAGGACACAGACACATAAAAATTTAAGTAAGAGTACATTACAGCATATGATTATGTATTGATCATCTAGTAAAAACTAAATCATATAGTATAGACTAAATTCTCTAGGAGAAGTTCAGAATTGAGAGAGTGATCGCTGTGATTACAGTGGCCATGGAAGACCCTCTGCAAAGGTGGGCGATAAATAGATTTGGACAGGCAGACAAGGAGGCTGTCCCCCTACCTTTGACTTGAACACCTGTGGCTTTAGGAAATTTATAGTGATATATTTAATATACTTATATTATTTAAGTATTTTTAGTATTTTAAGATTTTTTAATTTATATTTTAAAAATTGACCTAGGTTTTAACTTAATACATTTATTTGAAGAGAAAATTTCATGCCAATATCATAAATGTAAAACTAACTTTACTTGCCAACTAAAAGGTAACTTAGAAAATGGTAATATTAAAACTTTGAAATACATAATGAAGTAGAATTAGTAAACTTAAATCAAATTAAGTTCTTTAGAAGGGAAGTTGGAACATTCTGTGATCAGTCAGAGTAGTAAAGGGATATTTGGCTCAGTGGCATGCTGTTGAAGACAAAGATGAGATTCTACATCTAATAAGATAATTCTGGTTCTTAGCATTAATGTTAACCAGCAGCAAAAATTCCAATTCACATGTATGTAAAGTTGAAAATATATAAATATATTTAACACCTT
The DNA here is from genome assembly GCF_041296265.1 of Equus caballus. Lineage (NCBI taxonomy): Eukaryota > Metazoa > Chordata > Mammalia > Perissodactyla > Equidae > Equus > Equus caballus. Next base: position 45,732,257 of record NC_091687.1, read on the forward strand.
CTCTCATAGGTTGTTTGTAGAATCAATTTTTAACCAAAATGGTTTAGATGACTTTTTTTGAGCAAACGTTTGTTTCAAGAAACCATCGTAAGGCCATTTTCAGAGTCATTCTCTTTTTTTGAATGTGTCAGATTATTGGATAACGTTCAAAGAGTGGTGGAACAAAAGACTTCCTTTGCCATTCACCTCTGCCATCTTGTTTGGGAAGATGCAAAAACTTTTTATCCAGTTCAACATATTTTCACTGAATTCTTTAGTTGAGTTTACAACTGCGTGTTTTAGGAAGCAAAGGGGTTTTTGATAGATGCTGGTTGGTAAAGTGGACGAGTGAGGTTAGAATACTGATTCCCAGAGCTCTGGTGTTCTGGATCTGGCATTCAGTGATAAGAATCAAGTTATTATTTATTGCTCTTCTACTATGCTTAGGTACTGTGCTGAGTGCAGTGTGTATATTGTGTACATATATTATATCATTTAGTTCTCTCCATTTTACAGTTGAGAAAACTGACACAGGAAAATCAAATGACTTGCCTAGGTCACTTTTTTATGTGGCTCAAACTTTAATTCAGATGTGTTGGACTCATCCAAACACTTAACTGCCAAGTCACTGAATCAGAATCGCATGCCACAGCTCTGCCTCCGGCTTCCCAGAGCCCCTACTTCTGAGTTCACTGCAGGTGGGTGAATCCCCAGGAGCCCCATCCCTGCTGACCTCCGTGTATATGCACACATGCTTGCACGTGCAGGAGTTGAGGGGCTGCCACTGAAGGCTTTGATTCAGAAAAGAAAGAAGATAGCTCCTGACCTGTCTTGCCCCCCACCCTGCCTTCCTTCTTGCTCATGAAACCCTCCTGAACCGCAGCCTCTCAGTGCTCCTCCTCCTCAGCACTTGCACAGCTAGTGGTCTGAACCCTCACTCCTCAGGAATCACTGACCAGGAGATTAGAGGGAATGATCACTAGAAGTCAGTTGGCACAGATCATCTGGGGCTTTGAATGTCAAATCTAAAAGTCTGACCTCTATTTTATATGTGATTAGAAGGTCACTGACAATAATCTTATCTTTAAAGTAGAGTAGATAAAAATCAGTTTCCTTCGAAACACAAAGATGGAACACTATTATAAGGGATGAAATTTCTAATTATATAATATTGACCATATAGTCATGTCACTTTCTAAGGAAACGTAAGTACGTGGCGGGATCTCTCAGACATTTCTCTTGTTCTTTCTCCTTATAGCAGTTCTTAGCACCAGCACTAATGAGGACTTGGCTTTGGATCTGACAGCTAGCAGTTTTCCGTAACAACAAATTTGGTGATAATGGTAAATTATTTAGGAAATCGATTTTTCCTGATGAAATTTTTTTTTTTTATTTTTATTAATGTTATGATAGATTACAAGCTTGTGAGATTTCAGTTGTACATTTTTGTTAGTCATGTTGTGGGTACACCACTTCCCCCTTTGTACCCTCCCCCCACCCCCCCTTTTCCCTGGTAACCACCGATCAGATCTCCTTCTCAATATACTAATTTCCACCTATGAGTGGAGTCATATAGAGATCGTCTTTCTCTGACTGACTTATTTCGCTTAACATAATGCCCTCGAGGTCCATCCACGTTGTTGTGAATGGGCCAATTTCGTCTTTTTTTATGGCTGAGTAGTATTCCATTGTGTATATATACCACATCTTCTTTATCCAGTCATCAGTTTCTGGGCATGTAGGCTGGTTCCACGTCTTGGCTATTGTAAATAATGCTGCGATGAACATTGGGGTGCAACGGACTCTTGAGATATCTGTTATCAGGTTCTTAGGATAGATACCCAGTAATGGGATGGCTGGGTCATAGGGTATTTCTATTTTTAACTTTTTGAGAAATCTCCATACTGTTTTCCATAGTGGCTGTACCAGTTTGCATTCCCACCAACAGTGTATGAGGGTTCCTCTTTCTCCACAACCTCTCCAACATTTGTCGTTCTTGGTTTTGGATGTTTTTGCCAATCTAACGGGGGTAAGGTGATATCTTAGTGTAGTTTTGATTTGCATTTCCCTGATGATTAGCGATGATGAACATCTTTTCATGTGTCTATTGGCCATATTCATATCTTCTTTTGAGAAATGTCTGTTCATGTCCTCTGCCCATTTTTTGATCGGGTTGTTTGTTTTTTTGTTGTTAAGCAGTGTGAGTTCTTTGTATATTATGGAGATTAACCCTTTGTCAGATAAGTGGCTTGTAAATATTTTTTCCCAATTAGTGAGCTGTTTTTTTGTTTTAATTCTGTTTTCCCTTGCCTTGAAGAAGCTCTTTAGTCTGATGAAGTCCCATTTGTTTATTCTTTCTATTGTTTCCCTCAACTGAGGAGTTACAGTGTCTGAAAAGATTCTTTTGAAACTGATGTCAAAGAGTGTACTGCCTATATTCTCTTCCAAAAGACTTATTGTCTCAGGCCTAATCTTTAGGTCTTTGATCCATTTTGAGTTTATTTTGGTGTGTGGTGAAAAAGAATGGTCAATTTTCAATCTTTTGCATGTGGCTGTCCAGTTTTCCCAGCACCATTTGTTGAAGAGACTTTCTTTTCTCCATTGTAGGCCCTCTGCTCCTTTGTCGAAGATTAGCTGTCCATAGATGTGTGGTTTTATCTCTGGGCTTTCAATTCTGTTCCATTGATCTGTGGACCTGTTTTTGTACCAGTACCATGCTGTTTTGATCACTGTAGCTTTGTAGTATGTTTTGAAATCGGGGATTGTGATTCCGCCGGCTTTGTTTTTCTTGCTCAGGATTGCTTTAGCAATTCGCGGTCTTTTGTTCCCCCATATGAATTTTAGGATTGTTTGTTCAATTTCTGTGAAGAATGTTCTTGGGATTCTGATTGGGATAGCATTGAATCTGTATATTGCTTTAGGTAGTATGGACATTTTAACTATGTTTATTCTTCCAATCCATGTACAAGGAATGTTTTTCCATCTCTTTATGTCATCGCCTATTTCTTTCAAGAAAGTCTTGTAGTTTTCATTGTATAGATCCTTCACTTCCTTGGTTAAGTTTATCCCAAGGTATTTTATTCTTTTCGTTGCGATTGTGAATGGGATAGAGTTCTTGAGTTCTTTTTCTGTTAGTTTATTGTTAGTGTATAGAAATGCTACTGATTTATGCACGTTAATTTTATACCCTGCTACTTTGCTGTAGTTGTTGATCATTTCTAATAGTTTTTCTGTGGATTCTTTGGGGTTTTCTATGTATAAGATCATGTCGTCTGCAAACAACGAGAGTTTTACTTCTTCGTTACCTATTTGGATTCCTTTTATTTCTTTTTCCTGCCAAATTGCTCTGGCCAGCACCTCCAGTACTATGTTGAATAGGAGTGGTGAAAGTGGGCACCCTTGTCTTGTTCCTGTCCTCAGAGGGATGGCTTTCAGCTTTTGTCCATTGAGTATGATGTTGGCTGTGGGTCTATCATATATGGCCTTTATTATGTTGAGGTACTTTCCTTCTATACCCATTTTACTGAGGGTTTTTATCATAAATGGGTGTTGGATCTTGTCGAATGCTTTCTCTGCATCTATTGAGATGATCATGTGGTTTTTGTTTTTCATTTTGTTGATGTAGTGTATCACGTTGATTGACTTGTGGATGTTGAACCATCCCTGTGTCCCTGGTATAAATCCCACTTGATCATGGTGTATAATCTTTTTGATGTATTGCTGTAATCGGTTTGCCAAAATTTTGTTGAGGATTTTTGCATCTATGTTCATCAGTGATATCGGCCTGTAGTTCTCCTTCTTTGTGTTGTCCTTGTCAGGTTTGGGGATCAGAGTGATGTTGGCTTCATAGAATGTGTTAGGGAGTTCTCCATCTTTCTCAATTTTCTGGAACAGTTTGAGGAGAATAGGTATTAAGTCTTCTTTGAATGTTTGGTAGAATTCTCCAGAGAAGCCGTCTGGTCCTGGACTCTTGTTTTTGGGGAGGTTTTTGATTACCGTTTCTATTTCCTTACTTGTGATTGGTCTATTCAGATTCTCCATTTCTTCCTGATTCAGTTTGGGGAGATTGTAGGAGTCTAGGAATTTGTCCATTTCTTCCAGGTTGTTCAATTTGTTGGCATATAGTTTTTCATAGTATTCTCTTATGATCTCTTGTATTTCATTGGTATCTGTTGTGATTTCTCCTCTGTCATTCCTGATTTTATTAATTTGCGATTTCTCTCTTCTTTTCTTGGTGAGTCTGGCTAGGGGTTTGTCAATTTTGTTAATTCTTTCGAAGAACCAACTCTTTGTTTCATTGATCCTTTCTATTGTCTTTTTTGTTTCAATATCGTTTATTTCTGCTCTTATTTTTATTATTTCCCTCCTTCTACTGACTCTGGGCTTTGTTTGTTCTTCTTTTTCTAGTTCTGTTAGGTGTCGTTTGAGGTTGCTTACGTGAGCTTTTTCTTGTTTAGTGAGGTGAGCCTGTATTGCGATGAATTTCCCTCTTAGGACTGCTTTTGCTGCATCCCAAATGATTTGGTATGTCGTGTTCTCATTTTCATTTGTCTCCAGATAATATTTGATTTCTTCTTTAATTTCCTCAATGACCCATTGTTTGTTGAGAAGCGTGTTGTTTAGTCTCCACATTTTTGCACCTTTCTCTGCTTTTTTCTTGTAGTTGATTTCTAGTTTAATAGCGTTATGATCAGAAAAGATGCTTGATATTATTTCAACTCTCTTGTATTTATTGATGTTTGCTTTGGTTCCCAAAATATGGTCAATCCTTGAGAATGTTCCATGTGCACTTGAGAAGAATGTGTAACCTGCTGTTTTTGGATGAAGTGTTCTATATATATCTATTAAGTCCATCTGGTCTAATTTTTCATTTAATTCTATTATTTCCTTGTTGATTTTCTGTCTGGATGTTCTGTCCATTGGTTTTAATGGTGTGTTGAGGTCCCCTACTATTATTGTATTGTTGTTGATGTCTTCTTTTAGTTCTATTAAGAGTTGCTTTACAAATTTTGGTGCTCCTGTGTTGGGTGCGTATATATTTATAAGTGTTATGTCTTCTTGGTGGAGAGTCCCTTTTATCATTATATACTGTCCCTCTTTATCTTTCTTTATCTGTTTTGCTTTGAAATCTACCTTGTCTGATATTAGTATAGCGACACCTGCTTTCTTTTGTTCATTATTAGCTTGGAGTATTGTTCTCCATCCCTTCACTCTGAGTCTGTGTTTGTCTTTGGGGCTGAGGTGTGTTTCCTGGAGGCAGCATATTGTTGGATCTTGTTCTTTGATCCATCCTGCCACTCTGTGTCTTTTGATTGGGGAGTTCAATCCATGTACATTTAGAGTGATTATTGAGACGTGGGGGCCTACCACTACCATTTTGTGTCTTGTTTTCCGGTTTTCTTCAGTTTCCTTTGTTTCTCGTCCCATGGTTTAATCTGTTCTGATGTAGAGCTGCTATTCTCTGTTGTTGTCCTTCTACTTATCTCCTCTGCTCTTGGTTTTGTAGCCCCTTTCCTTTTTTGGATTTTTCAGGAATGAGGGTTTTCCTGAGGATTTCCTGAAGAGGAGGTTTTGTGACAATGAACTCCCTTAATTTTTGTTTATCTGGGAAAGTTTTTATTTCTCCATCGTATTTGAAGGATATTTTCGCTGGGTAGAGAATTCTCGGCTGTAGATTTTTGTCCTTCAGATTTTTGAATATATCATTCCACTCTCTTCTAGCCTGTAAAGTTTCTGCTGAGAAATCTGCTGATAGCCTGATGGGGGTTCCTTTGTAGGTTAGTTTCTTTTGCCTGGCTGTCCTTAATATTTTCTCCTTGTCGTTGACTTTTGCTAGCTTCACTACTATATGCCGTGGAGTTGGTCTTCTTGCATTGATAAAGTTTGGAGATCTATTGGCTTCTGTCACCTGAAGATCCATCTCCCTCACCAGATTTGGGAAGTTCTCAGCCATTATTTCTTTGAATAGGTTTTCTGCCCCTTTCTCCTTCTCTTCTCCCTCTGGTATACCTATAATCCTTACGTTGCATCTCCTAATTGTGTCTGATAATTCTCGGAGAGTTTCTTCATTTCTTTTAAGTCTTGCTTCTCTCTCCTCCTCTGCCTGCAACAATTCTATATTGCCATCTTCCAAATTGCTAATTCTTTCCTCCATATTATCGGCCCTACTGTTCAGAGCATCTAGATTTTTCTTAATCTCCTCTATTGTGTTCTTCATTTCCAATATTTCTGTTTGGTTCTTCTTTATCGTATCAAACTCTTTTGTGACATAGCTCCTGAACTCGTTGAGTTGTCGGTCAGAATTCTCTCTTAACTCATTGAGAATCCTAATGATGGCTGTTTTGAAGTCATCATCATTTAGGTTATATATCTCATTTTCTTTGGGATTGTTTTCTGTGTATTTGTTACTTTCTTTCTGTTCTGGAGATTTAATGTATTTTTTCATATTGCTTGATGATGTTGATTTGTGCCTCCGCATGGAGATAGAGTTTAGTTGCTCCTTTCACTTGTTTCAGCTGCTGCGGTGGGGGGAGCAGCTGTTTATACTTCACCAACCAGGAACCCTGTCCGTAGTTGCTAACTGGGCCTGGGCCCCTCTTCGTAGCCACAGTGGCCCTTTGGATTCCCTCCTCTGCCGTGGGGGCCGTCACAGGGGGGCTTCAGGCTGCAGGTGCCTACTGTTGTTGCCCACCTAGATGCGCTCTCTCCTTGGGGTCTGCAACGGTGTTATGGGCTTTTCCAGCGGCCAAGGGTGGGATCACTTATATTTGTCGCTCCGTTGCTGTTGGCACCCACCAAATCTCACTTGTCCTCTATGGGTCGCAGGAGAGCTATTGGCATCTTCTACAGTCTGTGGTTAGTACACCTAGCTATGCTGCTTTTGCCCTGGGGTCTTCCTGCCTTGTGGCTGGCGGCTGGGTGCCTTCTACTGGTGCTGTGCAGAGGCTTTCTCTAAGGCTGCTGTGAGCCTGTAGGGTTTCCCCCTAGGCTACTAAGCTGGGTCTCTGGAACTCTCTCCAGCCCCAGCTCTCTCCGAGATCTCCGGCAATCCCTAGCCTCACGGGGTGGGCAACGGCAGCTGGGGGTCGCCCCGCCCTCTGGGATTCTCTCCGGGCCTCTCCCGGAGCCGTGACTGCTCAGCGTGGCCCCTCTGCTAACGGCACACAGAGAGTTTTGTCTGCTGCCCGGGCGGAGCTCCAGCGCTTCCCCTCTGGGTCGCCGAACCGCCCTTTGAAAGTTCCCCCAGCCCCGGTCCTCTCCGAGATCTCCGGCAATCCCTAGTCCCACGGGGCGGGCAACGGCAGCTGGGGGTCGCCCCGCCCTCTGGGCTTCTGTCTGGGCCTCTGCCGGGAGCCCTGAATGCTGGGAGTGGCCCCTCTGCTAATGGCAGACAGAGAGTTTTGTCTGCTGCCTGGCGGAGCTCTGGCGCTTCCCCTCCGGGTCGCCGAACCGGCCTTTGAAAGTTCCCCCGCCCCGGTCCTCTCCGAGATCTCCGGCAATCCCTAGTCCCACGGGGCGGGCAACGGCAGCTGGGAGACCTCCGTGCCCTCCGTGTTTCTCTCTGGGACCCTCCGGGCGCCCGGAGCACCAGGCTGGGTCTCCCCGCCAATGGCGGGGAGAGACTCTCCCCGCGGGCTCAGGTGTGCAACTCCAAAGTTTCCCTCTGCGTTTAGGAGTAATTGTGGGGGGTTTAGGTAGGGTTCTGGTCACCTGTTTCCACCGTCGCTCCTCTGTTGTGTTCTCGCTCCTGCCCTAGATGTGCGTGGATCCTCTGGGGTCGCCCGTTGGAAGAAAGCCGCTTGCGGGTACTAGGCTGCCCGTCGGGGTCGGAGAGTTTTCACCTATTTCCACATCCTCCCGGAGGAAAGTTCATCCGCCTTCCGATGTATAGTCGCGTGGGTGTCTCAGACGTCCTGAGATGCTGTCTGGATATCCTTTGTCAAGCGATAAGTGTCCAAATAATTGTAGACTCGAAGGGCGAGAGACAAAGAGGACTACTCATGGCGCCATCTTGGCTCTCTCCCCTCCTGATGAAATTTTTAAATTGTCATTTAATGAACTGCAATCACGTACACGCCTGCATTTAACAGGGTCTAATACTAACAACAATAACTGTCTACAGCTTGGAGGAACAGGTGATTTTATTTGACTTTAATTTTTAAATTTATTCATTCAGCAAGAAATTTTTAAGCATCTACTTTGATCATAGTTTTGCATTATCCCTGGCAATGCAGGAGGGGACTACAAAGACAGTGAGTACAAGTCATCTGAATCTCTGAAAAAAAATTCAAGTTCATTTTACTTTTTATAAATTTAAATAAAGAGAGAAAAGGAAATGCTGAAACCTGAGCTAGACATATATCCGGTGCTTTAGGTCTTAGATCATGGGTCTGGCTGAAATAGCACATTTCATTTTTATTTTAAAGAAAGATACATTTCATATTCTGATATAATTTTAAAAAACAATTTTGTATACTTTTCATTGATGAAAAAAATTTATGATACAAAGGGGTATGTTAATTTTATTGATACTGGTCCTAATAACACATTTGAAAAAACATGCAGTGTCAGCCTTGCGGATGTGCTGGGTCAGGTAGGATTTAGGGACTCGAGTCACATGTGGCTCATCCTTTCTTCACGTTTAATTATTCACCAAGTGCTGTCAGAGAGTCTCTTGTGTGTCCTCTTCTTTACCTCTCCTGTGCCAGGACCAGAGATCAGACCCAGTCATCCCTCATTTGATTTACTACAGAGCCTCCAGACAGATCTTTCTTCCTCCTGACTTTTGCCCTTTTGGTCTATTCCTTGTACACTGTCGGAGTTTTGTACTTAATGAGAAAAGGAAAAAAGAAGAAAGAAAAGAAAAAGTTGTATTTCTGCCTGCCCCTCCCCCCATCAAAATCTAGTGTTACCTGTTACTTAACGAACGTACAGAGCTTAGCATGGCGTCGGCAGTGGGCCTGCAGCTCGAGGCTTCCTCCTCCAGGACGGCATTCCTCCTCGCCCTCTGTGCTAGAATCTACTTCCACGTCCCAAACATGCCTCGTGCTTGCACAGCTCTCCTCTTCCTTCATGTACTGAGTGTGGAATGCCCTTTCTGCAGCAGCCGCCATGGAGCTCAGCCCTGACCTGCAAGCCCAGCCCAGAAAAAGACTGTTTTCCCAGGTTCCCCTATCCGAAGTCAGTTCTCTGTTTTTGGCACTCCCACAGTATATTGATTTTTACCTCTACTAGGCATTTTTAAAAATTTAGTTATATGATGTCTCTCTCTTTCTTTTCCACTTTTCTTTCTTTCTAAACACACGTGTCTTTCTTTTCTGCTCAGGGTGCCCAGTAACTCTGAGACAACTCTGAAGTGTAGAAACACAGTCCTACTGATTATTACCTTCAGCATGTTTTGTTTCTATTTTCCTTGTCGCTGACTTTTTATTTCAATATTTTCTTTATTGTTCTATTGGATGTTGCCTCAAAACCTTTGTAGGAAGCGGTATAGTTGGGCTTGAGTGAATATAAATAAATGCATAAACCATATATCTGTGAAAGCAGGAACTGTGTCTTGCTCATCTTTGTATCTTCCAGCACCGTCTTCATCAGATAAGTGAATCCAATTGAATTGGAGCATGCTTATATCTCCACGTCTTTATAAGTATCTGCATAGAGAATTTATCATCAGTTTTGATAAATAAGCAAATCACCCAAACATTTTCTGATGTGGTTTTAAGAATATATTTTTTTAATTATACAAAAATAAATCAGGGGCCGGCTCCGTGGCTGAGTGGTTAAGTTCACACGCTCTGCTTCAGCGGCCTGGGGTTTTGCTGGTTTCGATCCTAGGCACGGACGTGGCACTGGTCATCAAGCCATGCTGAGGTGGCATCCCACATGCCACAACTAGAAGGACCCACAACTAAAATACACAACTATGTATTGGGGGGCTTTGGGGAGAAGAAGGAAAAATAAATAAATAAAAACTTTAAAAATAAATTCATAAATCAGGGGCCGGCCCTGTATCCCAGTGGTTGTTTGACACACTCCACTTTGGTGGCCCAGATTCGATTCCCAGGTGCGGACCTGTACCACTGTTGACAACCATACTGTGGCAGCAACCCACATACAAAATAGAGGAACATTAACACAGATGTTAGCTCAGGGTGAATCTTCCTTAAGCAAAAGAAATAAAAATAAAAAAATAAATCAGTCCTAAAATGTATATTTTGTTGTTGTTAAAAATAAGCCCTTATATCTCTCATTCTTAGAGAAGATTTTAAGGTTACTCAAATACTAATGATATACTTCTGCATTTGTAAGGAAGTTTATTTATATTATGTTAGATATTCTCGACTAGTGTAAACTGGATGCTCCTGACTAGTAATTTGACATAAATTCACCACAGTTAGAATTAAGGTAACGTTAATTTTGCTCCATTTTAGTCCCTCACCCCATGTCTTTATGTCCAGCATGTCCTCATCTTAAGGCTGCTATAGCCAGAATATTCTAAGTATCCATCTCTTGCAGAAATGTATTCCTCTTACATTATTTTTAAAAGTACCATCCATTGGGGATGCATCATAGGATTCTCTGTACTTTTTTTTGATTATCTGAAATATTTGATCACAAAATCAAACCAAGGAACAGAACAGTTTCACTTATCAGCTCCATTCTTGATGTTTTAATGTTCCCTTGAATAAAAGAAGTCAAAGGAGTTTTTAAATCACAGGCCAGTTTTCACTATTCTGAAATTTGATTACTTAGGTTTGCATTGATTTTAGGCACATTTTTGCTGATTGTGAACCAGACTCCCCATTGAACCTCCCCGGGGACTGGGCCAGTGTTCCCAGCCAGGGGCTGGCAACACTGATTCCCTATGTGGCTTTTTGACAACTACCTAACTTTCCTGTATATCCTCCTTGACACCGTTGGGATAATCACCTTTCATACCTCATAGGAGTATTCTGAGATTAATTAATGTTTGTAAAGTGTTTTCAGGGTCATGATGAAAGGTATTAATTTGTAAGCACGTGGTATTGTTAGAATTATTAGTAGTAATAGGGATGGTTGTTTAATGCAAATTTTCATGTAAGTGTAGTGTCATATTTTCAAAGGACAGTCTCTTTCTTTGTGGCCAGATGTGGATACAATTAACCCTTTACCCTTCATTTTGAAGATACAATTAGCCAATTGTGTATGCAATTAGACGTGTATGCAGTTTTTGCCAGAACAACTAATTACAGTCTTGGTAAAACTCCTTTTGAAAGTGCTGGCCCTTTGAATCTTGACTATCCCTATCTGTGTAATAAGCAATTTGTTCTAAGCATATTTTGGGGCCATGGAGGCTCCTGAATATTGAAGAATTGCTTTTGTGGTTATTGGAGAAAGATTTTACTTTCTTGAAGCCATAGCTTTGTATTTTGCCATCAAGCCCAAAAAGCCTTTCACATAGTTCTGGTTTCAAAGGTTTTATTGATTTTTCTTAATCTTGACATTCAGCTGAAAGATTTTTCCGCAGACTACATTTTGTGAAACAGGTTGTTCTTTTGTAATTTTTTTCTCCCTTGAAAACTCCATTTCCTTTCTGTCTCTAATCCAAACACACCATCTCATATTCTCCTTACGCGCTATATAGTGAGTCAAGAACAGATTGGTACAGACTGACCCTCTTCCCAGATGTGGCCTCATGACACCATTTTACAGGGACTTTTAATCACTATAATGTAAATTCTGTTTACACAGAAGAGTAGAAAGAATACTGAAGAGGACCAGAAAGATACTGTTATATCCGTTTGTCTCCACTGATATCCTGTCATTAAGTGAAAGGGGAATGTTCACTTTTAATAGTACGTTTAAAAACAGCCTCTTTTAAGATGTCTACTCTTTAACGCTTCTCGTCACTGATAATCCTTGAACTCACCTTTGTGTCAGGCACCATCCTACCACCCTGGGAGATTCAGAGATGAGCAAAGCACTCTTTTCATCCTCTAGGAGCTTAGACTAAAGTGTTGAAGATAAGAAGGGTGCTCGGGTCTGCAGACTGCAGTAAGCGCTGTATAAACAAAGTGCTGGGCCAACAGGTGGGAGTGCAGTGGAGCTGGTGGTCACGCTGATCAGGGGCATCAGCAAGAGCCTCTTCGAAGCTGCATTTGAGATAGGACTTGAAGGATAGGTCAACTTGCGATAGACAAGAGGGGAAGTTTGAAAGACAAGAAGGAATGTTTTTGTGTGAGCAGAGGCACCGAGCTGCTGAAACGGAGGCGGGTTGAGGGAAGAGTGATTGGTTTTGCTAGAGTTGTAGCAACCTTGTAAAGGAAGTGGTAGGAGATAAGAATGGAAAGGCAGTGTGGGGCCACATTGGGGAGGGCCCTGAAAGGTAGGTAGAAAAATTTATACTTAAGGGGCCAGGTCCGTGGCCGAATGGTTAAGTTCATGCACTCCGCTGCGGCGGCCCGGGGTTCGGATCCTGAGCACGGACATGGCACTGCTCATCAGGCCACCTTGAGGCGGCATCCCACATCCCACAACTAGAAGGACCTGCAACTAAGATATACAACTATGTACAGGGGAGGTTTGGGGAGATAAAGCAGAAAAAAAAAAAAAAAGGAAAAATTTATACTTAATTCTGCTGTCAACATGAAGCCACTATATGGTTTTGATGGAGTGATATGACCAGAGCGGTGATTTAAAATTAAGCAGGCCCCTGCATGCCAGATGAAGTGCAGCAGGGACGGACCAGGGGAGAGGAGATGCCTTCAGAGATGTTGCCAAAATTAACACCAGAGTCATCTCTGGACTCTTAGCATTGGGAGTGAAAAAGAGAGGTACTATACACATGAGGCATACTGCAGAGTTAGTATTTCTTGATATTGGCAACGGTCCTGCCATAAACATGAAGGACAGGAAGGAGCAGGGTCAAGATGACTGGGAAGAAAGAGGGAGTACCTTTCATTGAAATAGGGATGTCAGGAGGGGTCAGATTTAAGAGAGCCAACTCTTGGGAATTACCCCACCATAGCATGTTTATACAAATAGACAAAGATAGCAGGATAGAAGAAAATTAATTCTAGATGTCCAATGTAATGTTTCCAATAAGAATAATGGAAAAGAGAATATATTTTATCTCAACAACAACAACAAAATGGACTTGTATTGCTGGGGCATCCTATTAACATGGCAAATGAGACAATATAAAAGAAAGCTTTAAGAAATTAAACAAATACATTTCTTGGAGCCTATTAAGGTTTATACTATGAGAAACTAATTGGAAAGCTATATCTATATGCTAAATGTCCAAAACACAGCTCTGTATATACGCTTAAAAAACATCTTTAGTCCCTGAAAAGCAGCTTGAACATTGGTGGTTACTTTTTCAAATTTCTATTTGAAATACTTGACATGAAGAAGCCAGAGCAAACGAGATTCTCATATCTAATCTTTGGAAAGTCTGTTCTCCATCTCATTCTGTCCAATGTTGGTTTCCGAGGAGGTTCTCTGGGTAATTTATCATGGCATCAGCCTCAGGAATGTGAAGATCTACCCCAGGATCCCTGCCATCCGTAGATAACCTGATAGGAATCTGTCATCCATAAATTTCCTATCCTCTTTCCAGCCGTTTTACATTTTCAAGCTTCACCAGATCATTGTAACAATAAACCTCATAATTCAGGGAGATATTACCAATTATTAAAAGAAAATGTCTTCTCAACCTTCATTTGTAACATGAAAAGTCTGTAATCTGTATGGTAGAAGCTCTATGCACATGATTTCACTTACCTTTTTCCTCAAGTAATGAGGCATTGTGGAAAAACTGTGAGCTTTAGAACAACATCTAGTTACCTTTCCGTAAAATGGAAAGAACGAAACTTTATCTTTACAGTTGCTCAGGCTGAATCTTTGGAGTTATGCCCACTCCTCTTATCTCTTACCTACATTTGATCCACCAGCAAATTCTCTTGGCTATACCTCCAGATACATTCAGAATCCATCACTCCTTGCCCCCTTCACTGCCACCTAGGTCCAAGCAACCATTATCTTCTACCTGGATTACTGTACAAGCTTCTTAACTCCCTTCTTCCATCCTTGCTGCTCAGCAGGCTACTCTCAACTACTCAAAGGACGTAGTGATTCTTTTCAAACGTAAGGCAGATCATTTTTCAAGTACAAGCCAAAATCTTTGACCGTAACCTCAGGACCCTACACAGTCTGGTCTCCCAGTAGCCCATTCTACTACCATTTCCATTGTTCACACTGCTTCAACCTCACTGCCTCCTGACTGTTTATACTCCTGCCTCAGAGCTTTTCCATTGGCTGTTCTGCCCTGGAATACCCTTCCCTCATCTCCTACAAGTGTTTGTTCAATTATCATCTTCTCAGGAAAGCCTTTCCTGACTAATTTTATTTAAAATTGTAACTGTCTACTCCAATACCCTCCATCCCTCCTTTCTGCTTTATTTTTCTTTATAGTACCTATCACCACCTACTACTATACAATACATTTCACCTAATTTTATTATACGTCTTCCCAGTGCTTATAACAATGCCTGACATAGTGTAGGTTCTTAGGAACTATTTGTTGAGTCAATGAAAACAGCCATTCTTTTAGGTATTGATTATTAGATTTAATTATACATCAGAACAACACATATTTGCTCAATAAATGTTACCTTCATTCTTTGCCTTTCATTTCTCAAGGCATATAGAGTTGTACATAGTATTCTGAAATCAAATTTAACATAGTTTTTATGCAGAAAAATTATTGTTATTTGTCATGTGGTTCTGGAACTGAACTGCCCTAGTGCCTTCAGAAAGCATTATTCCAATTTTCTGTCCACTCATTCAGGCTTATGAAATCTTCCTGCAATTTATTTGCCTGTTTGAGACTGTACTCCTTAGAAGGTATTAGATAAATGTGACATTTGCAAAAATGTTAGACCAGTCTTGCTAATGGTTTCCAGATGCTTAGACTTAAAATTTTTTTTCCATCTAGATAAATTTGTATCTACTCCAAATTTTTATTTCAATTCCATGAATTATTTTTTAAACAGCTTTTGGGGAAGAAGGCTTGTCAAAAGTTTTTTACCAGTGGAATGTAGTATTTTTTATTAATGATTATTTTCTGATTAAACAATATATGGCTACTTAGAAAATACTTTGTTGGGTACAAAGTTGTTTATATGCATATAAAATACACACACACACATTCAAGGGGGTAAATTATTCAAATATTCTATGTTCTTATTTATGTTTTATTGACCTAAGCTGTTGAAGACTATTAGAAGTGTATTAGTCACTGACCATCATTGTAATTCTATCATTTTCTGTCTGTATTTCTGTGTTTTTGTTTTCCTTTACATATGTTGATCCTGTTGTTTGATGTAACAAGATTTATGACTTCTAAATTTCATTATGGGTTTTGTCTTTTATCAACAACAAAAACATCTTCTATATATATATATATATATATATATATATTTATCTTCTATATATTTTTTGAAGTATTTTGCTATCACTTTTTATATGACATTTTTATTTTAACTTCTGCTTTCCTTTTGTTTGCCTTTTTATTTTTAATCTTTCTTCGTGACTTCTAGTCATTCACCCATTCCTACTCTCACTGATTGATACAACTCTTCTTTATTGAGGTCCTAGCAATATAGGCATGAACAAGACAGCCAGGATTCTTTCTTATGGAGTTTATATTCTAGTGCAGAGAATTGGGCAAGAAACAAGACCATTCTAATAGTGGTAAGTGGTAGAAAGGAAATAAAGTAGAATTGTGTGCTACCATGACAGGTTGCATAATATAAAAGTCACCTTTTAAGTAACAAAGGAAATTATTTGTCCTTCAATAAAGAGATTTAAAACGCATTTATTGAAATAGCTGATAAATGTGATCTTATATTAGTTATTTTAGGGTTTTCTGGGGTTTTTTGCTTCCTTTCAGTTTTTATTCTTTTCATTCCTATGGATAATATCTTGTTTTGTTTGTTTTTTTCTTCAATGATATGGAAGATATTTTTTATTTACATAAGTGATTATTTTTATAGTCTCTAAAAACATTCTATAATCTAAATTTCACCTACCTGTCAAATCTAAGAATTATATTTTTTGTTTTCAGCTTTGTAACATGTAAAATATAATCTTACATACTCCTTCTTACTTACAGTCTTTATTAACATAATCTTAAGGATTGGATTTTATTAATTGTATTGAATAACTCTTCTTAATCTGGTTTCCTATCCACAACTGTTACACTGATTTACCTCTATATTTAACTGCTTACCATCAATCATTGTACAATAATTTTATCTTCCTGAATTTCTTAATTTTGATGTTAAACATCTCTACATAATTACTTTAAAAATAACTTGAATATATTTTTAAGCTCTTGCATATTTAAAACTGGTTTTCTGTTGTCTTTACACACAAATAGTAATTTTACCAGCTATAAAATTCTTATGTCACCATCTTTGGTTTGCTCAAAGCTATACATATCACTCCATTATCTTCTGGGTAGATAATTTTCTTTTCTGTTTAATTCTATAGTTTATTTTCTTTGTCTTTGAAATTTAAAAATTTACCGTATAGGGCAAAGTGTGGATCTCAAGACTGATTTCTTCTTCAGAGTATCCTTTAGGAGTCGTTTAGATCTCAGTTCTCTTCCTTCTGTTCTCTATTTGTCATATTGTCTGTCTTTTTAAATTTGCCATTACATTTTTCAGTTACTTGATGATACCTTTGAAAGGTTCAAGAAAACCAGAAGTCAAGAACTTAGCTTAAATTTTCCTGGGTCGTTTGTATCCCTAGGTTCTGGCAGAAGTGAACATAACTCCCCTGTGGAGGAGTCCCTTTTAACCAGGCCTGAAAGATTCTTACAGATAGAATTCCAAGGAATATTGATTCTTCAGTCAAACTTCACAAAAATACGGGGGCTGGCCCCATGGCCGAGTGGTTGAGTTCGCGCGCTCTGCTCCAGGCGGCCCAGTGTTTCGTTGGTTCGAATCCTGGGCGCGGACGTGGCACTGCTCATCAAGCCGCGCTGGGGCGGCGTCCCACATGCCACAACTAGAAGGACCCACAACGAAGAATATACAACTATGTACCAGGGGGCTTTGGGGAGAAAAAGGAAAAAAATAAAAAAATAAAAATAAATAAAAAAAAACTTCACAAAAATACATAAGGAAACAAGGCTGTGTGAGTGGGAGTTAACAAAAACATAGCAGAATCAGATATGCAAGAGACTCAGTTTTTAGTATATCTCATCTAAGACAAAATAGTTATGTTTACTATATTTAAAGACTAAAAGACAGACTTGAAAATATGCTAAGGATCATGAGACTTTTTAAAAAAGATCAAGCATATTTGGCAAAAAACAAATTGGAACATTAGGAATTAAAAATAGTCACTTAATGCACTGGTTGGCATTTAATATATTAGACATAGATGAAGAGAGATTTTATGGGCTAGAAGACAGATCAAAGGAGTTACTCAGAATGTAACACAGAGAGATATAGAAATGCAAAATAATAGCATGCAGGGTGCTATTATATATTATAATAAAACAACATCTAATAATATAATAGCTAATATTATAATGTAATAAAATGAGGAGGTCTAACATGCATCTTAATGGAATCCCAGAGCAGAGGGGTCAAAATCAGAGAATGGGGCAGAGACAATATTTGAAAAGATAGAAGCTAATAACACTCCAAAACTGGTGAAAGATATCAATCTTCAGATTTAGGAAGCCCAAAAAATTCCAAAAAGAATAAACAGAAAGAAATCCACATTAGACTTATAATAGCAAATCTACACAACACCAAAAAACAATGAAATATTTCAAAAGATTGCCTCAAAATCATAACAGAGTTACAGCTGACTTGTCAATAACAACAGTGGAGCCAGAAGGCAGTGACATAGTATCTTCAAAGTGGTAAGAAAATATGTGTCAACGCAGAATTCCATATACAGCAAAAATTTCAAGAATACGGGCAAATAAAGTTATTTTTAGATATGCAAAACCTGCAAGTTCTTTTCAGGTATACAAAACCAAGAGACTCTCTTAAAGGAAATTCAAAATGATGTATTTCAGGCAGAAGGAAAATGATTCCAGATAGAAGACCTGAGCTGCAAGAAGGAATGATGAAAGTGGTTCATATGAGAAGAAATAGTATAAATTCTAAATTCGTGGAGACTTAAAAAGGAATAAAAATATTCAGTCAACCCAAAAGAAAGTAAAAGAGAAGAAAAAGAAAAACAAAGAGCACACATAAGATGGTAGAATAAATGCAGATATGTCAGTCACTATAATATGAGTAAATTAACAAAATCCATTTGTTAAAAAGCAAAGCTTAGGGGCCAGCCTGGTGGTGTAGTGGTTAAGTTTGTATTTTGTATTGCTCTGCTTTGGCAGCCTGGAGTTCATGGGTTCAGATCCCAGGCACAGACCTACACACGGCTCATCAAGCCATGCTGTGGTGGCATCCCATATACACAAAATAGAGGAAAATTGGCAACAGATATTAGCTCAGGGCCAATCTTCCTCACCAAAAAGAAAAAAAAAGAGCAAAGTTTATTAAATTGATTGGAAAGATAAGCTAGCTTAAAAGAAATCTAAATACAGTATTGTGATTTACATGAAAAATACTAAGGGTAGAGAAAGGTTTAAAAAAAAAAAAGGATGACATAACTACAAATATCATTAGAATAGATTTTAAGGCAAAAGGTGTTACTGGAGATAGAGGGTCACTAGATCATGGTAAAAGGTTCATTTCACCAGAAAATATGACAGTTCTAAAGTTGTATGCCCGTAATAACATAGATGAAAATTATATAAAGTAAAAAACAGACAAAAACCCAAGGATAAAAAGAAAGATCTATCATCAGAGTTGGAGATTCAAATATACTTCTCTTAGTCATTCACTTATCAAATAGCCCAGAGTTCACCAAACTTTGTCTTAAAAAGGGCCATATAGTAAATATTTTAGACTTTGCAGGGCACATATGCTCTCTGTTGCATATTTGTCTTTGCATCATTTCTAGTTCACTGGGCTGTATGGCAGAGGCTATGGGCCAGCTTTGGCCCATGGGCTGTAGTGTGCTGATTGTTGAAATAGACAGTAATAATCAGGAAGGGTGTAAATGATTTGAGCAACAGAATTAAGAAGTTGATGTTGACCACAGACTATATACAGTGGATACTCTTCTCAAGTACACCTGGAACATTTATGAAAATAAGTCACATACTGTACCATAGAGCAAATATCAATAAAATTTTAAAGATTATCTTATAATCAATCAACATTATCCAATCAAGTAATAAAATTAGTACAGCCACTTTTAACAATAATTTGGCATCTCTTCATAAATTGAACATGTGATTCCTTTATGACCCAGCAATTCCACTGCTAGTTGTATAGCCTAGAAGGACTTTTATGACCAGTGGACATGCATAAGAGTGATCACAGTAGTACTATTCATGATAGTCGGAACTGGAGACAATACAAATATCCATCATGCACACAATGAATGAATAAATAGTGCTTATTCATAAATGGGATACTCTAAGAAAGTGAAATTGGATTTAAAACTGCTTCACATGGCAGTATGGAATCTTAACATAGTGTTAGGAGAATAAAGCAAGCCACAGAAAAATAAATATAATTATATGAAGTTCAAAACATGCAAAGCTATATAATATATTGTTTAGAGCTATAAATATTTGTGACACAATTATAAAGAAAAGCAAAGGAAAGATATACACATATTCAGAATATCATTATACGGAAGACCCTAAAGAATCCAACAAAAAACATTTTAGAACTAATTTACAAATTCACTAAAGTTGCTCAATACAAAGTCAACATAGAAAAATCAGTTGCATTTCTATACACTAACAACAAACTATCTGAAAAAGAAATTTAAAAAAA
This sequence comes from Equus caballus, assembly GCF_041296265.1. Taxonomy (NCBI): domain Eukaryota; kingdom Metazoa; phylum Chordata; class Mammalia; order Perissodactyla; family Equidae; genus Equus; species Equus caballus. The sequence goes on from NC_091687.1 coordinate 45,752,155, forward strand.
TCCCATTTACAGTGGCATCCAACAATAGCATATTTAGGAATACATTTAAACGAGGAGGTGGAAGATCTGTACACTGAAGATTCTAGGACATTGATGAAAGAAATGGAAGAAGACAGAAATTAATGGAAAGATATCCTGTTCGTAGATTGGAAGACTTAATAGATTGTTAAAATGTCCATCCTACCCAAGGCAACCTATAGATTCAGCATAATCCCTATCAAAATTTCAATGGCATTTTTCACAGAAATAGAAAAAACAATCCTAAAATATGTATGGAACTACAAAAGACCCTGAAAAGCCAAAACAATCTTGAAAAAGAACAAAGCTGGAGGCATCACACTTCCTGATTTCAAACTATATTATGAAGCAATGATAATCAAAACAGTATGGAATTGGCATAAAATAGATTATGGACCAATGGAACAGAATTGAGAATTCAGAAATAAACCCACACATATATGGTCAACTAATATTTGACAAAGGAACCAAGAATAGTCAATGGGAAAAGCACAGTCTCTTCAATAAATGGTGTTGAGAAAACTGGATATTCACATGCAAAGAATGAAATAGGCCCCTTATATTATACTGCTTACAAAAATTAAGTCAAAATAGATTAAAGACTTAAATGTGTAAGACCTGAAACCATGAAACTCCTAGAAGAAAACATAGGCAGTAAGTTCCTTCACTTCGGTCTTGGTTTTTTGGATTTGACACCAAAAGCACAAGCAACAGAAACAAAAATAAACAAGTAGGACTACGTCAAACTAAAAAGCTTCTGCACAGCAAAAGAAACCATCATCCAAATGAAAAAGTATCCTAGAGAGTGGGAGAAGATATTTGCAAGTCATATATCTCATAAGGGGTTAATATCCAAAATATATAAGGAACTCATACAACTCAATAGCAAAAAAAACAAATAATCCAATTAAAATATGGACAGAGGACCTGAAAAGACATTTTTCCAAAGAAGACATACAAATGGCCAACAGGTACGTGAAAAGGTGCTTAGCATCACTATTCATCAGGGAAATGCAAATCAAACCCACAATGAGAGGGGCTGGCCCTGTAACATAGTGGTTAAAATTTGTTGCGCTCCAGTGGCCTGAGTTTGTGGGTTCAGATCCCGGGCACAGGCCTACACCACTCATCAGTCATGCTGTGGCAGCAACCCACATGTAAAGTAGAGGAAGACTGGCACAGATGTTAGCTCAGGGCTAATCTTCCTCAGCAAAAAAAAAAAGAGAGAGAAAAAACCCACAATGACATATCACATCATACCTGTAGAATGGCTGTTATCAAAAAGACAAGAGATAACAAGTGTTGGTGAGAATGTGGGGAAAAGGGAACCTTTGTACACTGTGGTGGGAATGTAAATTGGTGCAGCCACTATGGAAAACAGTATGGAGGTTCCTCAAAAATTTTAAAAAAGAACTGCCTTGTGATCCAGCAATCCCACTTCTGGGTATTTATCTAAAGGAAATGAAATCAGTTTCTGAAGAGATATCTGCACCTCCATGTTCATTGCAGCATTATTTACAATGGCCAAGATATGGAAAAAACCCATTGTCTACTGACAGAGGAATGGAGGAATGGATAAAGAAAATGTGACATATATATATATACACACACATACACACACAGAATAGAATATTATTCAGCGATAAAAAAAGAAGGAAATGCTGCCATATGCAACAACATGGATGAACCTTGAGGCTATTACACTAAGTGAAATAAGTCAGACAGAGAAAGACAAATACTGTATGATCTCACTTACATGTGGAATCTAAAAAAACTGAACTCATAAAAACAAAGAGTAGATTGGTGGTTGCCAAGAGGTGGTGGAAATGGGGAGATGGATGTTTTGCAAACAAAAAGGATAGCATTTACTTCCTAGTGAGGGAGGGAAAGGAATATGTTGTGGGAGGACACAAAGTAAACTTGAGAGTTCCTAGTGATGCTCTCTTCCAAAACTGAGTGGTGAAATACTTGAGTGGTGCTTGTTATGTTATATTCTTTATGTCTTACACATATTTTAATATATTATCTCCTCATTGTTTAAGAAATGAAATAAAATATACAGCAAGGATGGACACTTTTTTGCGGCATTTTACTATACAGGAGAACAGAGCAATAAAGCGTTAGGACGAGGGAGATAAAAGCTTTTTTTTTAAATAGGAGATGTTACATCATGTTGGATACTAATAGGAGTGATGTAGTAAATAGATGAAAAGTTATAATGAGAACGAAGGGGTAGTTTCAAGGACAAAGTTCTTGAGAAGTGTTGCGGCGTACAAATGGTTTGACCCCAGAGAGAGTTCATCCAACTTAATGAGGGGTGGGGAAGAGTATATGGCACAGTTGCAGGTAGGTTGGTAGATTTGTTGAAAGGAAGTGAAGATGATCTCTAGAGATTCTTAGCCATAAATTTAAAATGAAACTAGTCAACATGATTCTGTGCTTTCCTCCAACCCACGTCCGGCTGCTCAAGTGCATTCGGGTTTGCAGTTGGTATAAAATTGGGTTTAACTGGGGTTGGGATTTTACCAGGTAGATGAAAACCAGGTAGAAACAAGAAGGCAATGGAATTAAAGGTGTATGCAGTGAAATAATTACAGTGATGAAATACAGAATCAAAGTTGGACAAAGAAGGAAAAGACATGATGGTGACCTGGACAACAAAAAGTGGATTGGCCCTCTTTGTGGGGTCACTGAACTGCCAGAGTGCAGCTTCTAGGGGGTGAGGTAGATTGTTAGGAGATGGTAGTCAACATGCACAAAGCAGGAAGTAGAGCTCTGGGGTTAGTAGTTTTATTATTAACCTAAGGTCTAAGATGACCAGGGAAGCACATGGCTGTTGTGGGTTGAACAAAGAAGATTTTGGAGGGCATGGAACTGAAAGGATGGAGTGTATATTCATGGTTTTCAACTCTGGCTGCACAAAATCTGAGGAGATTTCAAAGAATATTGATGCCCAGGCCCTACTCCAGACTAATTAAATCGGGATCTCTGTGTGTGGTTTCTGGGGAATTGCTATTTTTTAAGAGCTCCCCATATGATTATAATGTGCATTCAGGGTTGAGAACCATAATCTACATGAATGTTGGCATTGCCAAGAATGATCATAGGAGACAGGGTGGAGAAAAGCATGGTGAACTGGGGGAGTATGAGAGGAAGGAGGGATGAATCAGGATCAGTGTCTCCTTGAAGGGCACTTAGCTCAAGTCATTGCATATAGTATGTGCACTCAATAAACAATAACTGCTACTAGTTTTGTATTATCATCATTATTATTACTAATAGTGGCAACAGCAGCAGCATTATCCTGGGAAGAGTCAGATCTTTTATTAAATTTTCAACATGTCCTTACCAAAGGTTAAAAACCACCAATTGTAGATGATCATCAGGGAGGGTTCCTAATAGAGTTTGGGGGAGAAAATCCCTAGATATTGGCAGTATTTTTCTTTTCTTTCTTTCTTTTTTTTTTTTTTTTTGGTGAGGAAGATTAGCCCTGAGCTGACATCTGCACTAGTCTTCCTCTATTTTGTACATGGGTCACCACCATGACAGGGCTTGGTGAGTGGTATAGGTCCTTGCCCGGGATCTGAACCCACAAACCCGGGTCACCAAAATTGTGAGTATTCTTAACTAACCTTCCAGAGTAATACTAAAGCAAGGAGGCGCTCCATCCTACCATGGCCTGATTTTGCAGTCTGTAGGCATCAGAAGCCTGCAAGAGTTGGATGCAACTCCTTGCCCTTGGGAGCCAAACAGTCTCCTAATAGACCTTATTTTCTCTCAACAAACCTAAAGGCTAAGACAACTGATGAGCATTTCCCCATTAATAAGAACCTAAAAGGCTGTTAGTTGTGTTTCAGCGTTCCTGTCACCAGAGTGGGAATGGGGAAAGGAGACAGACATTAAACATATAAGACTCTAATATTTTATGTTTTCAAGTTACTTTGTGAGCCTCTTTTACTCTTGCTCCCTCCCCCACAAAGGAAGAGTGTTATTAATCAGGGTAACAGTACTGTTTAAAGATAATGTGTATTTCTAGGTAGTTTAGTGACTCTTCAAGATGTGGTCTCACTAAAGAATGCAAGGAATTCTACGAGGTAGAAACTGACAATGTAACATAATCTTATTTTTGTGTTATTGCATACAAAAGCATGTTTTCATGTAGATTCTCTGGATCACTGGGAAGGCTGGCAGACAAACATCTTAGAAAAGATACTATCAAAGAAAGAATTGGGAAATATTACCATTTGGAACATTCCAGATTCTATTCTAGTCTTAAGAGAATGAAATACATTTCTCCCTTTATATCCACCAGATTTTAGTTTGCTATAAAGAAACGTAACCTCTTATGTTTTATTCCCAATCCTCTCTGTCCTCTATAATAGTTCTTGTCAGCTTGTATTACAAATGAATAAAAGAGCTAATTTAAAAACCTACCATCTTATACAGGAAGGCACACTTTTCTCCATGGCCCTGTATAAAACAAAAATAATGATGACAAGGCTAGATAATGACACCTTACAGTAAAGAACGTAATCTCTGTGCAGTCTCTCTGTTGGGTGTGTTAGGTAAGCAAGGACAATAAAGTAAACGAAAGGTTATGTTTTATAAACCAGTCATCTTTTAAATTCCTTCAGCTGTGCTTCTGTCCCCATTTCACACACGCAATCCCCAACTATTCATTTCCTAATTGTGTAACCCTGAGTGACTTCGCTCTGTGAGCTCCAGCCCTGCCTCTGTAAAATGAGGGTAACTCTCTCTCTGCCTTCTTCACGGGGGTGTTATTAAAAACGAATGAGGTTATGGATGTGGAAATACTTTGTAAATTAGAAACTGCTACACGTAATGCTTTTTGTTGTCATTGTCATTCGTTTTCTTGTGTTGTCATTGCTATATTTCCGATCTAAAAGGTGACCTTTAACTTATTTTGATAAGCATAACCAAGACCTAGACAGGTTTAAAACCTGATTTGCCATCACCAATATGAGCATAAGAACTTAGGACATTTAAAACTTATTATTGTGATCCATCAAAAACTTAGAATGATTTATTGAGGTCTAAAAGAAAAATAGTGCTATATTTTCTGATAACCTGTGGGCATTTCCATGATGCTGTTGAGTAAAATATGGCAAGGCAAATCAAGTTGCCTTTTTATTTTTTGGATGGCTATTGTGTGAATATTCCACTGAGAAGAAAGTTCATTATCTGAGGAAAACTGTTACTATCCTAGGGAAAAAATAAAGAGTACATCTCTTACTCAATACATATTCTTCAGAAATCTTGGTCACTGGAGGTCTGTTGTTTCTTTTAGCCTCTCCTGAGAAAATTCTTTTTTCCCCTTTCAGCAAATACTTCCTAAGCACCTGTTCTATGCCAGGCATGGTTCTGAAGGATGGAGAGAGAATACAATTATGAACAAAATAGACATGGTCCACGCCCTCCCAGAGCTCTCAGTCTGTGGGGGATAAAGGAAGTTACGAAAACCCAATACAGTCTGTCCTGTGACCATGAAAGGGGGTGCCGTGGGCCATCATCTGTTGGGTGAAGAATCTCACCATTTCTTAAATATGGTTCCGTTTAAGATGGCCCATCCCATACAGTCAGCTCTTCAGACAGCAGTCTGGATGCACACATTTAAAAATCTATTTAATGAATCTACTTTGCAGACACTAAATAAAGTCTCCTTGCCACTTTAAGAAAGAAAAACACAAGATGCCATTTTAAGCCCCGACTTTTAAAGTTGAGCACTTGGCTGCAAAGTGTGTAGAAGGTCATTTGCTTTGGCATGCTGGTGTCCCTGTCAGGGCCCACCTGTCTATTCTTGAGATTCACTACCAAAATGAACCTCTTTCTTGGCCCAATTAATTGCTCATTGGGTAGTTCTAGAACTCAAATGATTGCTAAAGAGCAGCAGATTCTTCTGTGAGGAATGGTAAACCATATTTTAAAATCAAAGATCTTCTGAACTTAGAGTACTTTTCTTCTAGAGCTGTATGTAAATCTCTGTTTCTTTTAACCCATCTCTGCATGGATTGGCAATGAAGAATACTGTTCTTGTTCTTACACATAGAAAATAAATGAAGGGATCAAGTAAACTGCTATACTTGTGGTATTTAATATTATGTAACATTCTATTGAGCGTTATATTTGGATTGAATTCAAACCTGTTCATAAATATGGGCCTAGTAGGCTGCAGATACCTTAAGAGCCTAAAGAAAGGAGGACTTCATAAAAAGTGGCTGTATTTTCTGCAATGAGGGTTCCTTGCCACCTTGTGATTCTCAGATAAAATCCTTTCCACCTAGGAAAAAAGTTCTGGCTTTGGAGCCAGACTGACCTGGGTTAAATCTCACTTCCACAATTTCCTGAATTGACATTATTTGCACAGCTAACATTCCCCGGACCCAGTAATGTCAATTCTGTAACCCCCAAAACCCTGCCTCCCCCAAACCTCAAAAACCAACAGGGGGTTTCCCCCTAACACACACACACACACACACACACACACACAAAATTTTGCAAGTTTAAAATTGAGGTTTGCTTATAAGAGTAAACTGAATGAGATGACTAATTCTTGGTTTATGACAAAGTGGTCCTTTCCAGCTTGCCAGTGGGAAGGAATGAACGCTTTCATGTAAGACATGAATACTTATCCTAAATTCATAGCCTTCCTCCACCTGACTGAATGAAAATGCGTGGCTGAAGGTGCTTTGGTGACCAATCTTGTTCCCTCTCTTCCTTCCTCTTAATAAGAGGCTGGCACGGCCTTCCCAGGTGTCCATTATGTGGTCACCTGCAGATAAGATCACCCAGAACCTTCGTCTGAATCTCAGAGTGGGAACTGGTTGACAAGAGGGCACAAATTACACACAGTCCAGATTTTTGCCTTCAACAAGCTCCATGCCATAATCTACCATGTCTCCTCTCAAGGTGCAGTTCAAGGTTTGAATTTCAACTCTCATTTAGGACCTGGTTGTTTTAATATAGCTTGCCTAACTATGCTTCTCTGTTAATTATTTTTAATGTTTTGTTAATACCTCTTCTTAGAGGAGCCAAGAGCCTCTTGCAAGACTGACTTCTGGTGTTAATTCCTTCTCCAACATCACTCTCTCACAGCTGTCATTAATTGACATTCACGTCAAAATGACAGCCCTTCTTTGGGTGTGACTTCACCTAGCATGTGATTATGTGGATTTTTTTTCCTTTTATCTTTTTTTCCATTTTAGTTCAGACTGTAAGTTCTCATTAAAGTTAAATCATAAGAATGCAAGGCTGAATTGTAAGTAGGTAAATTTTTTCTTAGGTATCTACCCTTCCCAGGTTTCTGATCCCTACTCCCCCAAAGTCATGTAAGATGCTAGTGATCCAACTAATATATAAATTCAAACACATTCACGTCAAGTGTTAAGGACCCTTTAATTTACTTCTTTTTTACTTTTAATTTAGAAGCAATTCCATATGCTTCTAAAAAGATTTCAGTTTGCACTAAGAGCTTAATTTGTCAATCTGTTATCTTTCTATGATTTATATTTTAAAATGGTGAAAAACATAGGTGGTTTTTGTTTACTACACAGGAATGTCCATCAAAGGTGGATTTTCAGGCCTCTGTAGTTGGGAACCTTCATAGTGTTGCCATTAAATAAACCACACTGTGTGGACAGCTACTTTTATTAAGCCTGATTTCTGCTAGTGTGCCTCACTTTTAATAATGGAATGCTCCTGAAACATTCTACATAAATTGTTGGAGAATAGACTTCTAGAACTGCACTGTCCCATACGGTAGCCACTGTCTACACGTGGCTACTGAGCACTCGAAATGTGGCCAGTCTGAGTTGAAATGTGCTGTAGGTATAAAATATACAGTGGATTTCCAAGGCATAGTCTGAAAAAAGGAATCTAAAATATCTCATTAATAATTTTTTTATATTGTTTGTTGAACTGACATTTTAAATATATTTAAATAAATATTTATTTATATTTATATTTAATAAAATATGTTTAAAATATATTAGATAAAATATATTGTTAAGGGGCCAGCCCAGTGATGCAGCAGTTAAGTGCACATGTTCCTTCGGCAGCCTGGTGTTCGCCGGTTGGGATCCCGGGTGCGGATATGGCAGCGCTTGGCAAGCCATGCTGTGGCAGGCGTCCCACATATAAAGTAGAAGAAAATGGGCATGGATGTTAGCTCAGGGCCGGTCTTCCTCAGTGAAAAGAGGAGGATTGGCAGCAGATGTTAGCTCAGGGTTGATCTTCCTCAAAAAAAAAAAAATATATATATATATGTATATATATTTAAATATACTGTATTGTTAAAAATAATTTCAGCTGTTTCCATTTCCTTTTTTACTGTGGCTAGCAGAAAAATTTAAATTATATATGTGGCTCTCGTTAATTTCTGTTTAACAGGGCTGATCTATGGGGTTAAAGATCCTCTAATCCAAAACCAAATAGAATTCAGAGAAATGAAGGACCCTGCTTTAAGTCACAAGCATCTTAGCATAGTAGTAAAGCTTGAGACTAGAAGTTCCACGCAAATCTTAAGACTATTGCCCTTCTCAGTGATACCAGCTTTTTGTGACTCTAATACTTTAATTGTAAGAGGAAATGTCTGTCCTTCAGAATTCTTCACTGAACCCTTTAGTTAGAGCAAAGACTCTTCCTATAGTGCAAGTAAAACTTGCTTTTACTTTGTTTTATAAATTTGAAATTTCAGTTATTAGCTTTTCTTAAAATGGAGGTAGTTTTCCTTATGACCTTGCAAACAGAACATATAAGGCAGTGGAAATACTTTTTAAATAGATCCAGTAAATACCGTACTAGAGTTTTCAATCTCATTGCACTCTTATAATACAGATACGTCATAAATTTCAAGTCCTTATGGGTTTGCTCTAGGGTTAACACTATCATGTTAGCATCTAACTGGGGAATAATGCTGGTAAGAGTGAGACCTCCAGGCTGTATATTTCCTTGGTAAACTGCTAGGCAACTAGTTATTTTCTCTTGCTAAGCTTTAATACTCTCTGTGTTAGTATTGTGCGAACAGCCTTTATTTGAGCTAACAAATTGCTCATGTGTAGAAAAGTCATCCTGAGTTCAGTTTTTAAGAGCAATATAGTATGGTGTTCTACAGTGTACAGACTGTGACCTTGGACCAGTTATTTAATGTCTGTGCCTCACTTTCTTCGTCCATACATTAGGACATACATGCTACCACTTACCTGTAGGGTGGTTGTACAGATTTGGATGACATGTATGTAAAGCATATATATATGGCATAATATTCCATAGAATCCCGTAGGATCAAATTTATCCAAATCCAAGTAAAAGATAAAAGAGCAAGTGTTTGTTCTTATTTTTAAAATATTTTTAGCTCCTCCCTGGCTTCCCAGAAATCCTCCACCACTGAAGTAAGAGTTCTTGGTCAAATCTGGTTATAAAGACATCTTATTTTCTGTAAATATATAAAAATTCATAATTATTATCTGAGAGATATCACAATCTTTACAACACATAGCTGGAGATATTCTCATTACAAGTATAATATCCATAAAATATCACATTTATGAAATAAAACATGAACAGATGAGACTATGTTAAAAAGCTCATCCAAATGGTACTTGTTTTTTTCCAATTGCGTCAAAAAGAATAAAATACCAGAAATAAATTTAACCAAGTAAGTGAAAGACCTGTACACTGAAAACTATAAGACATTGATGAAGACAGTGAAGAAGACACAAATAAATAGAAAGATAGTCTGTGCTTATGGATTGGAAGCACTAATGTTGTTAAAATGTCCACAATACCCAAAGCAATCTCTAGAAGCATTAACATTGTTAAAATGTCGATAGTACCCAAAGAAATCTATAGATTCAATGCAGTCTCTATCAAAATTCCAATGGCATTTTTCACAGAAATAGAAAAAACAATCCTAAAATTCATATGGAACCACAAAAGACCCTGAATAGCCAAAGCAATCCTGAGAAAGAAGAACAAAGCCGGAGGCATCACATCCCCTGATTTCAAACAATATTACAAAACTGTAATAAATAATCAAAATAGCGTTATTGCTATAAAAATACACATAAACCAATGGAACAGAATAGAGAGCTCGGAAATAAACCCATGCATATATGGTCAATTAATTTATGACAAAGGAGCCAAAAATATACAAATGGGGAAAGGACAGTCTCTTCAATAAATAGTGTTGGGAAAAATAGACAGTTATGTGCAAAAGAAAGAAACTGGCCACTTGTCTTATACTATACACAAAAATCAAGTCAAAATGGGTTAAAAACTTGAATGTAAGACCTGAAACCATGAAACTCCTAGAAGAAAACATAGGCTGTAAGTTCCTTGACATTGGTCTTGGCAGTTTTTTAGATATGGCACCAAAAGCACAGACACAAAAGCAAAAATAAACAAGTGGGACTACATCAAACTAAAAAGCTGCTGCCCAGCAAAGGAAACCATTAACAAAATGAAAAGGCAACCTATTGAATGGGAGAAAATATTTGCAAACCATATATCTGATAAAGGGTTAATATCTAAAATATATAAAGAACTCATGCAACTCAATAGCAGAAAACAAACAATCTGATTTAAAAATGGGCAGAAGATTTGAATAGACATTTTTCCAAAGAAAACATACAGATGGCCAACAGAGACCATGAAAAGGTGCTCAGCATCACTAATCATCAGGGAAATGCAAATCAAAACCACAATGAGATATCACCTCACACCTGTTAGAATGGCTATTAGCAAAAGGAAAAGAGTTAAGTGTTAGTGAGAATGTGGAGAAAAGGGAACCCTTTTGCACTGTTGATGGAAATGTAAATTGGGGCAGCCACTGTGGAAAACAGTATGGAGGTTCCTCACAAAATTAAATGTAGAACTACCATGAGATCTAGCAATTCCACTTTCCAGTATTTATCTGAAGAAAATGAAACACTAGCTTGAAAAGATATATGCACCCCCATGTTCATTGCAGCATTATTTATAATAGTTAAGACATGGAAACAATTTAAGTGTCTATTTATGGATGAATGGTTAAAGAAAATGTTATACAGATAATTCACCCATAAAAAAAGAAGGAAACCTTGCCATTTGTGACAACATGGATGAACCTTGAGGACATTATGCTAAGTGCAATAAGTCAGACAGAGAAAGATAAATACTGTATGATCTCACTTATATGTGGAATCTACGAAAAAAAAAAAAAAAAACTGAACTCACAGATACAGAGAACAGATTGGGGTTGCCAGAGGCCGGGGTGGGTGGTGGGAGAAATAGGTGAAGGTGGTCGAAAGTTACAAACTTTCCATTGTAAAATAAATAAGTCCATGTGATGTAATGTACAGCTTGGTGACTATAGTTAATAATACTTGATTGTATATTAGAAAGTTGCTAAGAGAATAAATCTTAAAAGTTCTTATCACAAGAAAAATAAAGTTTTCTGCAAATACGTGTGGTGATGGATGATAACTAGACATTGTGGTGATCATTTCACAATATTCAAATATTGAATCATTACATTATATACTTTGAACCAATATGTCAATTATATCTCAATAAGAAAAAAGGCACTAGACATGCCAATTTCTCTCCTATCTCAGTGGTCATTACTTATTTGTCTATTTTAATGGTCTATTCTCAAAAAAACCCCAGCCCATCCAAATAGTAGGTGGGTGTTTTTTTCCCAATTGGCTTTTCAAAATCATGGTGAAATTTTGATAATCTTTAGTTATGGTTTGGTAACTATACCGGATGCTATTATAACACTGAATTGAATTTTAAAACTTGACATGTATTGAGAGAGTATTGAAACAAATAATTTGCAATTAATAATTATTTCCAGATTTCAAATATTTTAACCTTAACTATGGCAATTGAGTCACATAAGTTTACTCTAGAGGTTTTTCACTTAAAAAATATATATTTGATCACATGCGCAGTCAAAATTCATTATCTTGCTCCCCTTCACGCCCACCACCCATCCCGTTTCTTCTCATTGCCTGCTGTTCCTTCCTTATAACACTCCCCACAGTTGGATTCCTTGTGCTTTGCCCAATTTCCCCTCTGTACTATGATCTCCACCAAAGCAGCACCATGACTATTTATTCCCCACTCTGTCTGGTGCCAAGCATTATGGCAGACATTGAGTTCCTATAGGAATCCCCACTCTGTCTGGTGCCAAGCATTATGGCAGACATTGAGTTCCTATAGGAACTCAAATATTTTTTTGAATAGATGAATGCAGTTGACCTTCTGGTTCCTAATTCATTTCTTTCCTCTGTATCATACTGTCTTAGCCATTCTTATAATTACAATGCATATTTTTTAACTGCAGAAATGAAGGTCATTATTTATACCCGTTTGGCCAAATTTCTTAAAGTGATTTGGTTTGTTTACATGTAGTTAGAAAATTCTTAAAATGTTTTTAGTTGACAGTCATCTTTTGATATGTTTGAGCCAATATGAATTAAGCCAATGAGGAATTTTTTAACTTATTACTAAATGAGGAGAGGAATTCTTAAAAGTTTTTGAACCCATGATATACTATCTGGCATATCATTTTTTTTAATTATAATTTTTAACACTTATTATTAATTGACTAAATTATTGAAGCCTCTTTCAGCTTGACTAGTTTCTGTGTCAGTTATTTATCTACAGTAACTTTAACTGAATTTAATAGAATCTGTTATGCCACTAAATGTATCAAAATACACTTTATGGGCAATCAGTGTTTCAGTTTGCTGTCTCAAAGTAAAATGACATAGAATTACTGTTTTCAAAAAGAGAACACATTTTAGCAACTTTAATGCATTCCAGTGAATTTGGTAATTGGGTTGAAATTACACAAATGTGTGGTTTCACTGCAGGAAGTCTCCAGTTCCTACACCAACAGTTGGTCTGGTGTCCAAAATGTTCACAGTTTGGTTAAAATTATGCTCACTACCAAATGTGGTACTTCCACCAAGGAAGATGGTGGTCTCAGAAATGACAACAGAGGATATGCTGAATAAAGCTTACTGTTACTGAAATGTTTGTTAGAAGAAGTTATTTCTCTGAGCATTGTTAAAGGAAGAAAAAGAAGTTTATGAAATCTTGACTGGAATGCTGCCTTGATCCATACCACTTGGGTTTGGAAACCAGGAAATCATTATAAAAATTGTAATTGGCTCTTTTCTTATTTAGTCATCACGCTTAATGGAAAAGACAACTAGAAAGTCAAGCCTGCTTTTAGAATTATTAGGTCAATTATCAGTATTTCTGAAGGAGATTTTTTAAAAAGCTATATATACTCTGGCAATTCTGTTATGTTTTACTGCCAGCTTTATTTAAACTGCTTTCTCAATTTGCAAGGATAATAAAATAATTTCTCTTGTTCTTTGAAAAACTGTATGCCAAATTCTTACAATGATGTTAGCCTGCCTGTTATTTAAGTTATGATTAGATTTTTTATGTTACTTGGATTTCTTAGAATAAAGTATTTCCCTTATGCTGAAATTTAGGCTAATACTGCATGTGGTAGACTTAACTGACTTTTTCAAATTTCATGATAGTTGTCAAGGAATAATAACTAAGGTTTACTGAGTACTTACCGTGTTCCAGGAAGTGTATTAAGGAGCTTTACCAGTGTTATCTCCTTCAGTCATCACAATGATGTTCTAAGTAGGTTTACTTACTCCCACTTTACAGATGAGGAAACTGAGGCATATGAAGATTAAGTAACTAAGGTAACATAAGGTAACTTTTCCAAGATCGCATAGTTTGGGAGCCCTCAACCAGTGTGTTTATATTATCTTTTCTACATTTCAACACAATTCACTGCAAAAGCATTTGTGGGGGTGTGCACATATAAGTTCATCCAGAATAAAATTAAGGAATGTGGCCAAGAGGAAGGCCACCAACCAGGGACTATGGTCTCAGTGGATTATGAGGGGTCTTCTGAAGGAAGGGTAAAGGATAACAGCTCAACACTGTTGAGTAACTTCATTGCTCAACACTGCAATATTCATTCATGCAGTTGCACTTGTTGAGTGTCTACTGTGTGCCAGGTGTTCCACTACATACTGCTCATAGAATACTCATAGAATTGACTGGACAGGAACTCTGCCTCATGGAACTTACATTTTAGGAGGAGACACAGACCAAAAACTAATCTAAAATAAAAATAGGCAGACAGATAAAACTATGTCAGGCCATGATAAATATAGTGAAGGAGATAACCTATGGAGTGAGATAGAGAACAAGTGGATGGGGAATCTACTTTAAGATGGGATGGACAGAGCAGGCCTCTCTGAGGAAGTGGTATTGAAGATGAGACTTAAAGAGTTACGAGGATGTGCTTAGAGTGAAGCAAGGAGTGTTAGATAGAAGTGGGGAGCAAAGGCAAATTGAAATATGATACCTTTTTCACATTCGGACTGGGAAAGATGAAAAAGCCTTTAGTTGTGGTGTGGGCAAAAGAAAACCCTCACACCCAGTAATAAGTCTATACAACTACTCTAGAGAGCAATCTGGCAATATCTAGCAAAGGTGAAGATAATTCTGTATATATACTCTAGAACAGTTTTTTTTTTTTTTAAAGATTGGCACCTGAGCTAACATCTGTTGCCAATCTTCTTGTTCTCTTTTTTTTTGCTGTCTTCTTCTCCCCAACGCCCCCCAGTACATAGTTGTATATTCTAGTTGCAGGTCCTTCCAGTTGTGCTATGTGGGACACTGCCTCAGCATGGCTTGATGAGCGGTGCCATGTCCCTAGGATCTGAATTGGCAAAACCTTGGGCCGCCAAAGCAGAGCGTGCGAACTTAACCACTTGGCCATGGGGCCAGCCCTAGAGCAGTTATTCTTTAAAGGAGTCTTAACAACAATGTACCCCCATACACATTTTTAAGATGTCATAAAAATTTTCTATTATAACTTTAATAGTTGCAAAAGACTGAATTTCCCATGTATTATAAATATTGATATTTAAACATAAAACTATTATATCATTCTTTCAAATATATCCAATGAAATTGAGATCCCATAGCAATTTGATACATGACATCATTAAAAAAACACATGAACAAGCTAACAATCAGAAATTTTACATCATTTCTTTTTCTACCTGAACGCAGATTTCCATCCACTTCCCTCAAAGAATTTTATCCTTTATCTGGAAAGTCTTTTATGGATCACCATACCATATTTCTTGGCAACAAAAAATATTGATATAAATTAATTTTTTAAAAAAAATATATTTACTATGACGATAAGGCCAAATGTTAGAAAATTTCTTCAGCATTATTATTTTAATTATTAGTAGTATATAATCAATCAAAACAACATAAATATATTAAAATTTTTTAAATTATTAGATGTGAAAAGTAAATCTTTTTGGAAGGGCGTCTCAATGAGATGGAAGAGCTTGATTTTTTTCCTTCAATTAGTTCATGAATCTGAGGATACTTATTACTAGAATGAAGCTGACAGTAAAATGAAGAGAAGGAATTGGGCCACTAATAATTACAGGGTAGGAGGGGCCTTACAAAGGTGTGTTAGTGCTTTTTAGGTACATTATATGTAGTAGACTCTACAATATTTCTTTCAAGTTTATGTAAATATTTTAGGTTAAATGAAATTTAAAAATGAATATGGATTTATGATATTCAAAAATATGTCAGCAAAAGAATGAAAATGTTTCTTTTATGAGTCTGATTAAGTGTTTTAGAAAATAATAAACACTAACTATGACCAATATGTATTCTTTTTATTTGAAGATGTAGCTTTTTTCTGTTAAAAGTAAAGGTGAAATTTTCACCACGAACCTACTTTTTGTCTCAATAGATTTGCCTATGCTGAATATTTCATATAAGTAGAATCATATGATATGGTCTTTTGTGACTGGCTTCTTTCACTTAGCGTAATGTTTTCAAGGGCCATCCACGTTGAAGCATGTATCAGTACTTCATTCCTTTTTATTCCTCTATTTGCTAAATAATATTCCATTGTGTGAATATAACACATTCTGTTTACCCATTCATCAGTTGATGGACATGTGGGTTGTTTCTACCTTGTGGTTATTGTGAATAATGCTGCTATAAAAATTTATATTCAAGTACTTTTTTTGAAAGCTTGTTTTTAATTCTTTTGAGTACATACCTAGCAGTAGAATTGCTGAGTCTTACAATAACTCGGTTTAACCATTTGAGAAACTGCCAGGCTGTTTTCCAAAGGGGCTGCACCATTTTACATTCCCAGCAGCAGTGTGTGACGGTTCCAATTTCTCTACCTCCTAGCCAGCAGTTGTTATTTTCTGACTTTTTTATTATAGCCATCCTAATGGGTGTGAAGTAGCTCCTTGTGGGTATCTCATGGTTTTGACTTGCATTTCCTTCATGAGTGATGATGTCAAGCATCTTTCTATGTGCTTATTGTCCATTTGCATGCCTGCTTTGGAGGAATGTCTATTTAAATCCTTTGACTATTCTTTAAATGAGTTGTCTTTTTATTATTGAGTTATAATAGTTTTTTATATATTCTAGATGCAAGTCCCTTATCAGCTATATGATTTGCAAATATTTTCTCCCATTTTGCAGACTGCCTTTTCACTTTCTTGATAGTGTCCTTTGCAGCATACAAATTTATAATTTTGATGAGGTCTAATCTATTTTTTGTCATTGTTGCTTATGCTTTGGTGTCATATCTAAGAATCCACTGCCAAATTTGAGGCCATACAGATTTACCCCTGTGTTTTCTTCTCAGAGTTTTATGGTTTAGCTCTTATAGGACTTTGGTACATTTCGAGTTCATTATATGATGTGATATAAGGATCTAGTTTCCTTTGGTATGTGACTATCAAGTTGTCCCGGAACCATTTGTTGAAAAGACTGTTCTTTCCTCATTGAATGGTCTTGGCACTCTTGTCAAAAATCAGTTGATCCTAGACACATAGGTTTATTTCTGGACTTTCAGTTGTATTCCATTGAATAATATGTCTACCCTTATGCCAGTACCACAGTGTCTTGATTACTGTTGCTTTGTAGTAAGTTTTGAAATCAGAAAGTGTGAGTCCTCCAATGTTGTTCATCTTTTTCAAGATTGTTTTGACAAGTCTGAGTGCCTGGCAATTCCATATGAATTTTAGGAGCAGCTTGTCAATTTCTACAAAGAAATCACCTGGGATTCTGATAGGGATTGCATTGGTTCTATAGAAGAATTTGCAAAGTGTTGCCATCTTAATAATACCATCTTCTGATTCATGAACATGGGATTTTTTCCATTTACTTAGATTTTCAGAGTATAAGTTTTATACTTTTTTGTTAAATTTATTCCTAAATATTTTATTCTTTTTGATGCTATTGTAAATGGACTTATTTTCTTAGTTTCATTTTGGGGTTATTTATTGCAAGTGTGTAGAAATACAATTGATTTTTGTATATAGATCTTGTATCCTGCAGCTTGCTGAACTTATTAGTTCTAATAGTATTTTGATGTATTTCTTAGATTTTTCTATATACATGATCATGTCATCCTCACATTGAGATAGCTTTACTTCTTTGTTGCCAATCGATGCTATTTTTTATTTATTTATTTTTTGATTTATTATTGATTGATTGATCACCTCATTGCCCTGGCTAGAACCTCTAGTAACATGTTGAATAAAAGGAGCAAAAGTGGACATCCTTATCTTGTTCCCAGTCTTAGAGGGAAAGTGTCTAGTCTTTCACCAATGTTACCTTGGTTTTTCTGTAGATATCCTTTATCAGGTTGAGGAAGTTCCCTTCAATTCCTAATTTGTTAAGAGTATTTTCATCATGAAAGAGTATTGAATTTTTTCAAGTGTTTTTTTCCTGAGACTATTGAGATGATAATGTGGCTTTTATTTTTTATTTATTGATGTGTTGTATTACGTTAATTGATTTTCCTTAAACTCATGTAAACTATACTAGGGGACAGTACAAAGCTCATGCTACAAAAAAGCATATTGTCTGTACAAATATCTTTTCAAAAACAAATTAGCTTTTTGAGTTGCAAAATAGAAAACTGAAGGAATAGCATCAATTGGGTAAATTTTTGTGCAAGTGAAAATATTTTTGTTTTCCTCTCAGTGATTGTCTACGCAGAATTTTAAAATTATTTTTAAACTTGTGATTTGCTTTACTTTTTCTAGTTGATGATCCTGATAATTTTTATATCTTCTGAAGCAATCACCATGAAGTTTCTATTTTGAGCTACATCACTTTAATCAATTTTTGTTTAGGTTTTAGTTCAAAGCAATTAAATAAATAGGAAATAAAATACACTCACGGGCTTTTTAAAAATCAGCTGTACACTTTGAGCATGAAAGCACCACTTTTATTTCTGCTCCTTTGGGCATAAATAGTGATGATGTACTTCCCCTTTTTTCCTACATTTAAGGCTCCACCCAGAAGTTTGCAACTATATTGAGACCCGGAAATGTTCTCATTCTCTTTTCTTGCCTGTGATATAATCTCTTAGCATAGTTGGTTCAAGAATCATGTTAAGTAGACCCAGATCATGTGTTTGAGCCTGTTAAAGGCAAAGTATCCTCTCTGTTTTCTGAGAACAGGTTGCAGCCCAGGTTCCAGTCACCTGGCACCTTATTGCCCTTGCTCACCAAGTGCCATAGGCTAGAGAATGTGGACAGTTGAATGCAGTCGGTCCCTGTCACTGGACGGTTGGCCACAGAGGGCTTGTCTCAGGAAAAGTCATCTTCATTGAACAAAGGGCAGTATGTGGTTGCTTGAAGTTCTTAAGTTTAACTGGAATATATTTGGCTAAGGTAAAAAGGTTATTTAAAAAAATATATTATTCAGACATCACAACAGTGTTTTTAGGGATTAAAATAGTCTGAACAGTCTGTAATTTCAGGGTTTCTAAGATCCACATAGAATTAGCATGTGCAGCTGGATATAAAAATGACACAAAATACGACACCTCATGTTTTTTCCCTTTTTTCCCCCCAAAATCAGTGTCTTCCACAGTCCATGTGCTTTTGTTTGCTTGTTTTGTTTTGAAATAAAAAGAAAGTAGTGTCACTAGAAAAGTATTCTACAACCCTTTCTGAAGAAGATACTTTTGCTCTTTAGAAACGATTATACCACATTACTAAGGCATGAAGTGAAGTTTCTTTAGACTGTGTCAGATTTAGAGGCAGCATAGAATAGTGGCTAAAAGTGCAATTCCAGAGTTAGACTGAATTCTCTGTGTTTCAGTACTCCCCATCTGATAAGTAGAGATGAAAATAGTACCTATATTATACAGGAGAAATTAAATGAGATAACATAGGTTAGAACAGTGACTGGTAAATAAGTGCTCATTAAATGTGAACTGATATCTGTGGTAGCAAACATAGGTATTTAATAAAATTAGAATCAGTAATGATTAATATAATTTACTTATTAGTATATATCAGAGCTCATTATCTAAACCCTTATTTCCACCCTCTTGAGTAGACCCTAAGTTATTTAGTTTCTTCAGAGAATTCCCATTATCAACTCACGTGTAAAGAAGGCATGGGAGAGAAAGCAGACATTCTGTTGCACTCTGAGTATAGATTCCATACATTTAAGAACCCTTTCGGAAATTACAGGTGTTTATTTTTAGGCCACTTTGGCAGTTGAAGCCATAGCAATTATTTCTAGAAGGCTAAAGGAAAATCTGTACTAGGTTCGGAAAATGGACTACTTAGAAACTAAGGTGAAATATCAGACCTTTGAAAACTAGCGCTCAGCTTACCAAGAACCACCAAGCAATCGGCTGGGTCCTAGAGAGTGTGATGTTCCTTCTTCCTCCCACCCTTTGAGAGACCTTGCTGTTCCCTGGTTCTGCCATCGTGAAAACCAGGCCAGCCCGTGGTGAAGTCACCTGGCGGCCACAAAGGAACTCTATGAAGCTCTTCGCTGTCACGTCCCACCTTCTGTTTCTGTCCGTTAGCAGATGGATTCTGCGCTTTCACTTCTGACAACCAGTCATTCCCCCCTCCACTGAATTGCTTTCTTTCATACACCTACATCTTTCTTAATCCCCTTTTCTCTACCAGATTTTGCCACGAACTCCAGGAAAATTCTGTGTGTCATCTTGCCATTTATAGAATTAAAACAAAAAATCTTGAAGAACACAACTGTCCAGATTTCCTAGAGACATTTCTCATAATAGAAACTCCACAACTTGAAAGTGCTCCGAAGTACTGTTCTTTACCAGAGTTCAGCTCCTATGACTAAATTTGCTTTTTTCAATCACTGATATTCAAGATAATTTTAATGTTTAATGGTTAATTTAATTTGTTACTCTGATCATAATACTATTATTATAATAATTTTCCTATATATATTTGTAGCAAATATGTAGGATTTCATCTCTATTGTGGAGTCATTGACCTGAGAAAATACATTGAGTTCTTAATAATTATATCTGTGGTTTTTAGGCCATAACTTGTTAGAACATTGGCACATTTCTGTATTTTTATTTGACTCCTAACTGTTTGTTTGTTATCAAGAGCAGTGTGAAGTTAAGTATTCTTCCAAGATAGGAATCCTTTTCATAACGTTTGGAGTACCTTCTGAGCTATGAGTTTCTTCTCAGGATATACACCCATCAGTCGATACTTTCTTTCTATAGTTATTATTTATATTGATTGGTGTTATTTCCTTAAGAATTTTTACTAGTGCAGAATATTGGAGTCTGAGTCTACTTGGAATCAGAGAACTTTAAAGCTGGATCATCAGGTCCAATCATCTCATATTTCAGAGGAGTTCATTGAAAACAGAAAGGTTAAATGATTTGCTTAACGTCGCATCATAAGCTAGAGGCAGGAGTCATTGGAACTTGGATTTAGTGCTCTTTCTACTAAGTCTTGCAGATTAATTTTCAACTTGATGTACAAGTAACAGTATATATTCTGATGATTACCTTCCTTCTCCCTAAAAACTTAGAAATCTTGAAAAAGGGTAACTCTGAGAATTGATTATACATTAGTCAACTTCTGTTGTTAATCTGAAAGCATTTTTAAGCCTCACTGTGTCTTTTCCTTTGAGCAATTCCAAGGGCATGTACATAAAGTTTGTTACTCTATTGAGACGTTTAAATTTTTTAATTAAATAAAATTTTAAAAATTTATTAAGATATGTGAATTTTAAATTTTCCTCTCATGATTCTTTTGGATATGATTGTGACTTCTCATTTTTAATCATTTCTTAGCATTGTTTACTCTCTATTTTGTTGGGTAGACTTCTCCCAAGAGCAGGTAATTGTGCCCTTACGATTACACACAAAAGAATTACAGTGGAGCGTTACATTGTGCATGGAAGGTCTGAGAGATTATGGAGCTGTTTCAAGCAGGACTGAAATGCCATCAATTATACTCAGATTTTAATTCATAAAATATTCAATTGGCAAGCCTTACTTTAATTATGACTTTTAAAGCCAAGCAATGTCTGATTATAAAAGTGTACAACTTTATTGTACCTAAACAAATTGATAACACAAAATAAGCAGGAACCATAGTTTGTTTCCTGCAGGCTTTTGCCAACTTGCTTCCACATACTTAAGTATCCTGTATTCCTATATTTATTGAATCCTGACAATCCCTTTGGAATTATTTCCTAGGTTTTCGATCTAGTTGATTTTACTCCAGCTTTAAAATATTGTCCTACAATAGCCAAATGGTGGAAACAACTCAAATGTCTACCAACAGATGAATGGATTAACAAAATATGCTATATACATACAACAGAATATTTTATTATTCAGCCTTAAAAAGGAATGAAATTCTGATAGATGATACAACATATATGGTCCCTGAAAACATTATGCCAAGTGAAATAAGCCAGACACTGAAGGACAAACATTGTATGATTGCATTGATATGAGGTACCTAGAACAGGCAAATTGATAGAAAGTATAAAGATAGAGGTTACCAGGGGCTGGGGGAAGGGAGGAATAGAGTTGTTTAATGTGTACAGAGTTTCTAATTGGGATGATGAAAAAATTCTAGAGATGGATGGTGGTGATAGCTGCACAACATTGTGAATGGACTTAATGCCACTGAACTATACACTTAAAAATGGTTAGGATGAGAAATTTTATGTTGTGTATATTTTACCACAATAAAAAAATAACCTGAGTTAGCCATAAAATGAAATCATAGCACTCTCTTTTTGGGCTCTGAGTGCGCACCAAGAAGAGACTCTGCCTCTCGCCATTCCGAACAGCCCCTTCATTCTCACACTGGGGTGGAGAAAACACAGCTGTATTTACTTTTCCAACCTCATCTTCTATTTTGAAGTACAACCTTTTTGCAAATGAGAGCCAAGGTCGAGTGACACAGCTTTCTGCCCACCTTTTCAGTTTGCCAAATGGTGTTTTTCTAGTGGAGTTCTGGGTTAGGTGCAGCAAGTGTGGGTCACACCATCACTCATAGGCCCTCTGGGTGGAATTTAATTGGCCCACCTTCATAATTTCTGTGCTCAGTGTGGTGTGATGCATTTCCTTTCACTTTCATCTGTGTATGAAAACGTACAGTTGTGTATTCACCAAGTATGGTATTTTTAAGTGTGGACTATTCCACACATCAAATTCAAATTACAAAGAAAATAAGGCTTCTCTTATCCAATATTTTCTCATTTCTTAAAGAATTATTTGTTTCCTGAGATTAGAAACATGTTTTTATGTAGGGTGAACATGAGGTCCTACCGATAATTGTCTTTGAATTCTGCCTCTGGACATGACAATTCTAACTACATACTGAAAATTCTATATTTATGTTTTTGCATAATAATAGTGGAAACAATGACAATATAAACTTTTCAGTATCAATTAAGAGCAGCAAAACAGATTAGCTTTCTGTCTTCAAACAACCACCTTAACATGAAATAATTACATTTTTATTGTTTATAATAATATCTAAATATTTGTTCTTAAAAATATATATTATACTTAGGTTATGAATTTGTCAAATGTTCATTCCATCAAAGCACATGCCAAAAAAAACAGCATGTAGCTACAACTTAGTATTTTTAGATTTACTTTCTTTTTGTATTTCCCGCTAGTATCTTATGCTATTTATTTCCATTTAATCAATATTTTATAAGTGATGTCTATCTAATTATGTAAAAACAAATGAGTATAATGTATTTATATTTTCTTACCAGCTTTAAAAATAGAAAGTATTCCATTTCCTTTCTTATTGTATATACAGACGGTTGAAGTACTTTATTGTTTTACAAAATGAAAATCATTCATTTGAATGAAATTAATATTCAGTGTGCTGAGGAGATGTGCAAGATCACTTTTCATTGTTTTCCTTTGAAATTATCTGGAAAAAATATGATTGTGTTGCATTGCATTCTGAATAAGTTGAATAGATATTTAACATCAATAAAGCTATATAAATGGGAAGTTAAGTAGAATCCAGTGTGACTAATAAGGGATATCAAATTCTTCAGACCTGTGGTATACATAATAAGCTTGAAGAATTCATGCACAAAAGCCTAAGCCGTTGTGTAACCACGGCTGTGATCAGATGCTGTGGTTTTCTGAGCTGTTACATACTGTATCGAGCTTGGCACGTCTAACCTGGAGATAGGATGCTGAGTTGAAGCGGTGCTTTAAACCCTGTTCCTACAGTGGCATAGTCTGCATTTTTGGACCTTCATCTTCCACCTCAGACAACACTTGTCCATAGGGAAATTGCTAAACTTAAGTCCTTTAAAAAAAATACAACCAGAAAAGTAAGCTTTAAAATTATTTCCCTTGATGTTGGCCTTTACATCAGAGGGGAGCACTGGATTCTAAGTCAGGAGACCCAGAGTACAAGTCTCTGCCAATTCTTAGTGGTGTGATCTTAGATAGTCACTAAACTTTAAGCCTCAGAAGGTGAGAATAGAAACAATGGTTTCCCTATCAAATTTAGGGGGTTGTGAGGCTCAAATGAAATAGTGTATGTGAAACCACTTCGAAAACTGCGTAAAGCACTAAACAAATGTTGTCATTTTTCCAAGATTTTGATTAGAACTTTTCTGATCCCACAGATTAAAATGAATTACGAAACCATTAAAATCATACCAGTAAGTTGTTTCATGGAGTACTGTAGGGCATGTACGTTTTAAAAACCATTAGTTTATTATATTTTTAATTTCCAGGTCATTTAATATCTGCATGACTTTGTTGTTTTTGTTTGTTTGTTTTGGTGTGGTTAATATGCCTCTGTTTTTCGGTGTAAATGTTATTGCTTTGGGAAGTAGAAATTGGCTGGGTTTTAATGTTGTAATAAAGGGCATCCCTTTTCCTCACCTGCATCCTGGGCCAATGGAGCGATAAGACCAAAGAGCCAGCAAACAGAGAAACAAGATGATTCGCTTTTGACTAATACAGCCTAGGTTGGAGGAGGCAGCTTAGTGTAGTAGCTAAAAAGGACTTCCACACTCCCAATAAGACCAATAAGGTCACCTGTGTCTACACCTGTGGGAAAGTTTAAGTCAGCACAGCAGACACTCTGACTCTGGCTATTTGTCTCCCTTGGTCCAAGTAGAGAGAGAAGGAGAAAGAGACTCTCCCCAGGCCTCAGGACCTTGGATGGTTTAGCTCCTTCCATCTAGAAACATGGACCTATGGCTGTCATCGACCAACCAGGTCACTCAGTCTACCTTCTTGGGGAGGAATAGCGGGGGGGCAGAAGGCCAAGGTACTTAGAGAAAAATCCCTTTTTATGGAAACCAGAGAAGTAAGAAAGAGGCTTTTCTCTTTAAGAGAGGTGGACAGAAGTTAAATAGAATTTATCTACCCATTCCCTCTCCTACCCTCCTATTGATCTCGGAGGCTTTCCTCCCCTTCCAGTGCTTACCTAGTCCTCCCACCTTGTTTCTGGGCTGTCCCCCATAGCCCTGCTCCCAAGCATAGGCTACACTGCAGCTCCTTGAGACTGGACCACATTTGGAGTTATGGAGAAATACTGGTTCCTGGGAGAGAAGAGCTGTGAAAGGCAGGTTCATGCTCTCAGGGGAACGTGTCTCCCCAAAATTCATATGTTGAAACCTACTCCCCAGTGTGAGGGTATTTGGAGGTGGGCTTTTGGGAGGTGGTTAGGTCATGGAGGGGAGCCCACATGGAAGGGATTAGTGCCCTTAAAAAGAGGCCCCAGAGTGATCCTGGGCCTGCCATGTGATGTTATAGCCAAAACAAGGCAGTCTATAAACCAGGAAGCAGCCCCTCACCAGACACTGAGTTTGCTGGCGCCTTGATCTTGGACTTGCCAGCCTCCAAAACCGTGAGAAATAAATTACTGTTGTTTATAAGCCACTCAGTCTATGGCAGTTTGTAGTAGCAGTCTGAACAGACAGTTGATTAAGGGGAATTTGGAGTAGATAAGGTTAGCTTCTTCCTCTCTCTCCGTGACAGGAGGGTGGGTGTATGGTAAAAATATTTCCCAGTTTCATCTACATTTGAGCAGGACCTCATTGAACTTCCATTGGGAGACATATTTGTGAAGTTGTTCATTTGGCAAGTCAAGAGCAACCCCTCCCATTCTTGAGGAAATAGATGTAGCTGGGGTCTCAAACTACTTTTAAGTTCTATCTGTATTTAATACCATCCATAGTTCACCATGTTGGTGATAATGTGAAAAACAGTTGGTAAAATCTTGTTAGGAAACAAAAAAAAAATGCAGAAATTTAGGATCAACATAATAATGCCTAGCTTATTCTGAATAAATTTGAATATAAAATTTATGAAGAAATTTAAATTATTTAGTCATTCGGTACACATGTGTTGATCACCTATTATCAGCCAGGCATTGCTGGGATTGCTAGGGAAATGGAACTGAAAGCTATTGTCCCTGGCTTTGAGCTGCCCATAGTTTTAGGAGGGTGACACAGAATTCTTTCCAGTATGATCTATGCTGTGAGAGAGGCATACACAGGCTATTATGGCAATACACAGACAGCCACTTGACCCAGGTTTGAGGAGTTGCTTGGGGAAATCTTTCTAAAAGAGTCCTGATGTGCATCCTAAAGGCAAGATAAAGGGAGTCGAAGAAGAGAGAAAGATATCCTAATTTAGGCAAAAGTAATTGAATGAGCCAAGGCTCAGAGCTAGAGAGGCTAGCATGTTTGGATAATAGCAAATAGCTTGGTATGGATGGAGTTGAGGGAATGGTAATAAAAGAAATTGGAGGGGTAAGCAAGGCCAGTCATACCTTATGTGCTACGATAAGGAGTTTGTTCTGTTCTCCAAAGGCATCAAGGAATTTTAAGCAAGGAAGAACATATGGTTTAGCTATCACCAGTGATAGGGAGAATGTTGCGTAGGGGCATACGGCCTGCATTAGGAGAGTGATGGCGAACTTGAAGAGAAATGGATAAACTTGAGGAGACATTAGAAACATCAAAATCAGCAGGACTCGGTCAGTTACTAGATGGAGGAAGTGAGAGGGTGAGAGAGGTCAAAGATAATTCAGGTTTCTGTATTAGGCAACCATCTTAGCAACCTTCACCGATACAGCAAATATTAGGAGAGCATTAAGTTTGTAGTAGAGTTGGGAAAGGAAATAAAGCTAGGTTTAGAACATGTTGAGTTTAAAATCCCTAATGAATATCCAAAAGAAAATACGTAATAGGATTTGAACATCTTGGTTAAGAGCTCTAGAAAGAAATCTGGGTTCGACATTGTGTGTGTGTCGATGCATGCACATATCTCCATTCTTATCTACTTTTCGGGAGTGGAGGAGTAGGGCCGTAGGCACCATGGATGTGGAGAAGCTCATCCAGGGAAGTGCGTTGAGACTAAGAGAAATAAAGGAACAGAAATGAGACCCTGGAGAATACCACCATCATTTCAGAAATAGACAAAAGAATAGACAAATAGAAGGCAAACTAAGTGACACAGAAGCCAAAAAATAAAAACTCAGAGAGTCACCAGTCTTAAGTGCAACAAAGAGGTCATATAAGATTAGCACTTCAAAACATCTGAGTTTAGCAAAAGAGTGATTATTAGTAACCTTGGAGGAAGCAGTGTAGTAGAGGGGCAGAGCTAGAAGGCAGATTGCAGTGGGCGAAGAGTGAAGCAGATAGCGAGTATCAACAGTGGTGTCAGCCTGGCTCTGAAAAAAAGTAGACAGTGTGAGAGCTCAGTGGGTGAGATGCCAATGGGCGATATAGATGGAGGAGAATTCTCGGTAAATGGTGAATTGATTATATGAAAGATTAGCAGTCAGGAGACACCTTTAAATTGATGAAGCCGTGTCCTTGAAAAGTCGGGACAGGATGGATGCGGAGCACCAGGGGAGGGACTAACTTCGGGTAGCAGGAGGGGAACTTGCTCATTGCGGCAGGAGGGAAGCACAAATGGGTGCAAATGCAGATAAGTTTTTTGGGTGCAGCAGGTAGAGGAGATCCTCACCTGATGCTTCCTATTTTCTCTGTTAAGTAGGAGGCTAGCCCCCCTGCTGACAGTGGGGAGGAAGGTGGTGATGCAGGGCGAGAGAAGAGAAAGGATGAAATATGTGCCAGAGAGAATGAGGGAGGAAGGCCTGCTGGGAAAATATGAGATGTCTGGACTGCTTAAGGTTAAAGATCATGAATTTCTATAAACTGACTTTTAAAATAACTTTTTAAAAAATCACTGGAACAGCCTTTTGTATTTTCAAAACCAGCATTAAACAGGATCCCCACATTGAACACACTGTTTCTTGCTGGTTCCTTTCCTAAAATGCTTCTCTTTCCTCTTTCCACTCCCCATCCCCCCTCATCTAGTTGGCTAGTACAGAAGATTTTCCGGCTTTAGTCAAGCCACTTTTCCAAGAATACATGGAACAGATGACAGAAGCAAGTGACAGCCGGCTCACTTCCCCTTCTTCACTTGTATGCATTTAGCTGGAGTTCTGAAAAGAGGAAGTCAGGAGAACTTTTTTTCTTTTTTAAAGAAAGATGGGAGAAGCAGGGAGCACAAGCAGGTGGAAGTACTGAGGGAAAAAAGAAAAGAGAAAAGGGAAGAAATACCGAAAAAAAAACCATGAGCCAAAATGTAAATGATGTCAGAGATCAGAAAGGAAAGGGAGTAAAGAAAATATCTATTTTCTAAGGTAGCTTCTTAGTTTCTATTCAAATATAGAGCTTCCTTGAACCAGGAGCCCAGGTCACATGGAACACATAGGTTTTCAGTAAATTCAGCTTTCTTCCACCTGTTTATCTGTATCAGTGGTAAAGTGTTCTGGCCTTTTGTTTGTTTCTTTGGCTTAACCCCTCAATTTAAAAAATCAAGTGTGGGGTGCCTAGAGTATCTGAGAAACCATGGGACCAGATTCAGTGCTGTTCAAAAATATTTAATGAGCACTTGTTCTGTGCTCTGGTACTATTGTTCTGGGCAGTGGGGATATGCAGAAAAATAGGAAACAGTCTCTACCTTCACAATAAAATTTCTCCCGAGTGCAAGGAGACTATTGCTTAGGACTTATGTAGGTGTAAGAGACCGATCCTTGGGCTTTTATCAGCTAGCCAGACATTTATTAACAGCTAGCTTCTTAGAAAAAATAAGAAGCTTGAGTACTGCCTTAACAGTGCCATTACTTGGATCACCTTCTCCTAACCTCTTGTCCCCTGATGCTTCTGACTCGGATTTGCCCCCCACCCCACCCCCATCAAGATGCTGATGTAATGCAAGCGGATAGCAGCTGAAGCCAGAATAGAATGGATAGTTATCTGGGGAGATAAAGTGACAGTGTTGCCTGTTCAGGCTATTGTTCAAAGGAACATGTCTTTTATTTATAGACATTAGAATTTAAAGGCACAGACAGCCTGAGCTTGCTATTACCTCTCCGTACTATAACTCTGTTCCCTAGAAATATGCGTGAGATAGCTACCTTCTTTGCATGTAAATTGAATGTGTTAGATGGGTGTTTTATACCTGGTTTCATGTTCTTTTAATAGGTTCTCTTACTGTTTGGTTAAGGCTGGTTTCTAAATTTTAATGCTTCAATATTTTGCTTTTATAGGACACTATTTTGTCTCTACTTATCTGAGGCACCAGTTGCAGAAAAAAGCAGGTTTTAAAAGATGCCAAATATAGGTGATGTTCATATTAACAAAACATTCATACTTTAGTCAGGTATGGCTAAGAAGATGAAGTCTCCAATTGTTAGCGGGTTTGCAAAGTTGGCATCCCGTAATAGATTTCATGGTGGTTACTGGGGCTTTTGTGCTAGGAAAATGTAGTTATCTGTTCTTAAACCTGCATTTCCTTGCTTTCAAACACTCAAGAGAGGTTCACAAGGATGCCACTAACCTTCTGTTGCTCTAGGAAAGTGACTTCATTTTTCTAAGCTTTTACTAAAAAATGTTCTGTGCCTTGTGTTCTTGGAGTGTATTTTTTCCTAAGCTCTGAGAAGATTTTACAGATTGAACCTCATGAGTCTTTACAGCCTCTCTGCAAGAAAGGGAGGAATAATGCCTATAAACCTCTTTGAATTATTTGAAATAAAGATAATGGAATGTGAGGAACCCAAGGTAAACTTGGCCTATCCATTTTTGAACAGGTTAACTGATGAACAAGAAATAATTTTTATACAAACATGACAACATAATTGTTAACTTCGTTTGTTGTAATGATAAAGATAGGGAAATTTATTTTCTCCCTAAGATTTAAAAAACCATTCTGACATGGTATATTCATATTTAAACCATGTAAGGGCAAACGCTAATGTGAAAACAAGTATTAAAGTTAGATTATATGAAGGAACTTATACTCAAGAGCATTATCATAGCAGCATTTCTGTGAACAGGATTAATCACAAAAATAATGAATATGCTTTATGAATATAATATTTGAAGTAATTTTTAAAAATCTGGCTATTAACCATAAGGTTAATTGATTCTTTTCTTTTTGCTCCATTGTGGTTAACATACTCATTCTTCCCTTTAAAGACCCATTTTATTATGCAAATGAAAAATTGAAAGGCTTTGTGTCTGAGAGAGGAGCTGCTTTTTGCAGGGGAACTCGTGCACCTGTTTCAGCGCTCAGCCCCCACCTCTGCTGCCACTGGCTGCCAAGCTAGAGACTTACTGATCGGGGTTGGTGGGTGTGGGGTCCTTGAATTTTGACTCACATTTTCTTTGTGACTTACTCTTGTTTTGCCTTATAATTCCTCCCCTTCCAGCTCTCAGCATGCCAACAGCAGCTGCATCATGGCACTCACCCTGCTGCCAAGAGGGCAGGCAGCCTCCTTGGAGACTGTAACGTTGCACTCTAGCCAACTGTTAAGAGATAGATGCTGGAGTCATACATACAGCACAGCTGAAATTCAGATCCTTCTAGGAGGCATTTGGTGGAACATTTTGTCCATGGTATTTTTAAAGTTAATTTAATTTTTGGAAACTTTTTACTATGGAAAATTTTCAAACATATACAAAGGTAGAAAGGCCACTATAGCGCATGCCCATTACCTTCCTATCGCTCTGTTTCGATAATGATCCACTCAGACAATCTTGTTTCACTGTCCATCGCATTTTCCCCATGGTTTATCCACACTACTGGGTCGATTCATTCCCAGGGATAAATATCTCTTAAACTACGGTTGCTTTTCCATCCCTTCTTCAGTCTCAGATCTGTCACCTTAATGATTTTCTCAGTCTTTTCTTCCTACAGGTAAAAGATAGAATCTTTTTTTCCTTCTAAATTAAGCCAGGATATGCTATGTTAGTAACTCATTTTTTTTCTAATACTGTCCCCTAAATTTTCAAGGCCCTTGTTCATTCAGCCAGCCAATCTATCCAAAGCATGTCTGAAGTGGGCAGGATCTTAGAATGCAGAGCATTAAAGAGCACTGGGTTCGATTCTCAGTTTTACCACAGACTAGCTGTGTGACCCAGGACAACTTCCATAATCTTTCTGTGCCTCAGTGTCCTCTTGTTTTTAACATGGGACTAATAATAGAACACCTCCCAGAGAGCTGTTGTCAGACTTAAATGAGTGAAAACACTTAAACAGTTTAGATGAAGCCTGGCACAAAGTGAGTGTTCAATCTCTGCCAGTCGTTGTCTTCATCATCATCATCTTTTGTCCCTCACCACTCATTTCACAGAACAGAGAACTGAGGCCCAGGTGGATGAAGCAGCCCCCTTCAGATTATATGGTAGTTTTATCAGGAGAACTTGAACCAGAAACCACATGACTCAATTCCTTTATTATCCTAGATAGTCTTGTCCTTGAGGAATTACGCTCTGACAGATAAGAATGATTTGTGAAGGAAAGAAAAGAGGATTAATAAAAGCATGAACAAAGGAATAAATGTTGCTGCCAGAGAGTTAAACCTTAGAAGTTGTGTATTTGGGAAGCAAAGTGCTACAGGTCCTCTTTGTGGAGAAGGTGAGATTTCAAGAATGCTTTTGTTTAAGAAAGGAGATGATTTGGCTATTGAAGCTGGAGAACATTCTGTGCACAAGAAAGAAAGAGAAGAAAGTTCAAGTATGAGATGAGACTAACAGAGCTAGGGAACATTTGCATATGAGATTAAGAGAGAAGGCAAGATATCAGAGGAGAGGGGAAGGTAAGATTATTTGAACCACCAGTGAATGTCAAAAACAAAAGATGGATCCTCAACTTTATCTAAAGCCAAGTGGGATGTGACATTCCTAAAGTTTTTATTTATTCACTTATTTTAACATGTGCTAAGCATTATTCTTCCTGCTTAGGAACATTGGTTCATTTAACCCTCATAACAATCCTATGACATAGGTACTATTATTGACTTCATAATACAGCTAAGGAAACTGAGGCACAGAGAAGTTAAATAACTTGCCCAAGGCCATTTGCTTATTATATAAGCAGGAGACCTTGCATTTGCACCCAAGCAGTCGGGCTCTAGAATCTGAGCTCTTAAACACTCTGCCGAGCTGCTCCATAGTAACCAGGGCCCTGGTGCATCCGTAATCTTGAGGAAACTTGTGTCTAGTGATGTGTTTTACCGAGGCTGGAATTGTGGCATCAGTACTCACTGATCCCAGTGCTCTCGTCAGACCAGGGACACTCGGCATTTAAGTCACAGTCAGGTTTCAGGAGGCAGGTTCTGTCCATTGCATACATGGGCCTTTCTAATAAGCTTTGTCATAACAGGGTGTGGTTACACTTGTTCTAGCTGCAGTCCTAAGAAAGTACTCTGGTGTGTTATTTTCAAGTGAAGTTAAAGACAGCTCTTGGCAGGGATGTGTTCGGAAACTTCATTAATTTGAAGTCATTCACTAAACAAATATTTCCTGCTGGCCTCTGTTCTAGATGTTGGGGGATGCTTTGTGAGGAGAGCAGTTCTTTCTCTAGAGAATCTCCACGAAGTTCTCCTTTCTTAAGAGCTTCCTCACATTAGCATATAAACTACCATTATTTCTCCCGACTTAAAAAACAAAAAGAAAAATCAAGAGAAACCTCCCTTGACCCCACATCTCTTTCCAGCTACTCGCCCATATCTCTTTTCCCATTTACAGCATAACATGTACAAAAAATTGTTTGTTCTCATTTGTCTTCACTTTCTTTCCCCCATCCTCTTTTTTTTTTTTTTTTTAAGATTGGCGCCTGAGGTAACATCTCCTGCCAATTTTTTTTCTTTTCTTCTTCTTCCCAAAGCCC
Organism: Equus caballus; assembly: GCF_041296265.1. Taxonomy (NCBI): domain Eukaryota; kingdom Metazoa; phylum Chordata; class Mammalia; order Perissodactyla; family Equidae; genus Equus; species Equus caballus. The sequence continues at coordinate 45,784,790 of NC_091687.1, forward strand.
CCAGTACATGGTTGTATATTCCAGTTGTAGATCCTTCTAGTTGTGCTTTGTGAGATGCCGCCTCAGCGTGGCCTGATGAGCAGTGCCATGTCCGTGCCCGGGATCCAAACCAGCAAAACCTTGGGCCGCCAAAGCAGAGCATGCACACTTAACCACTGGGCAACAGGGCCGACCCCCCTCCCCCCATCCTCTTTCAAACACACTCTAAGGAAATTTTCTCCACCAGATCTCACCCAGCTCCAGACTCAAATTGTATCCCCCTGCCTACACTTGGATGTCTCTTAGGCACCTGGAACGTCCAAAACTGAATTCTTGATCTTCCTGTCCAAGCTGGCTTCCCCAACACTCTTTTCCATCCCTGGAGGTGGAGACTCCATACTTACTGCTCAGTCTAAAAACTTTGGCTTCATTCTTCACTCTGCTCTTGCTCTCATACCCCACCATCCTTTCCATCAGCAGATCCTATTGGTTTTATCCTTAAAGTCTATCCCCAAATCCAACCATTTTGTCTCACTTTTACTATCATAACCCTAACCCGAATCCACGTCACCATCACCTCTCCTTCCCAGGGGTCTTCCTGCTTCCTTCCCTGTCCACCCTTCTCCCCGCTGTCTGCTGTCAACACAGCAACCAAAGTGGTTCTTTTAAGATAGTCAGAATGTATCTCCTCTGCGACAATATGTTCTTCAAAAATTTTTTTAATCCCACATGCAGCAATGTGGATGAATCTCATACATATAATGTTGAGTGAAAGAAGCCAGAAACAAAAGAGTGCATAATGTATGATTATCTTCATTTAAAATACAAAAATAGGTAAAACTAATCTATGCTGTTAGAAGTCGGGATGGTGACTGAGGGCGCAGGGGGCTGATCGTGACTGAAGGAGGCACCAGGAGGGCTGCGGAAGCTGCTCATTTCTGTTTCTTGATCTGGGTGATGGTGGCTCACAGGTGTTTAGTTGGTTAAAATTTAGCAAGCTGTACACTTACAGTGTACCGTTTTTCTGTATTTTACACCTCAATAAAAAGTTTTACAAAATTGTTGCTTTTTACACAGAAAATCATTCTCCTCTAGACTTAAAGAATTTATCAGCATTTATAACCATTAGGCAAAAGTCATGTCTGCTTTCATCCATTTGACAAATATTTACCGAGCACTAGACACTGATCTGGGCATTTGGGATACAGCAGTGAACATGAGAGACAAAAACTCCTTAAGCTTCCAAGGGGTGATAATCAGAATAAATTATATAACCTAAGGGCTGTGGAAAGGAAAAAAGCAGGAGAGGGAGACAGGCTGTGCTGGAGTGGAGGAGGTGAGGGGCAGGATACGGTTTAAATAAGGTGGTCAGGGAAGGCCTCGCGTAGAAGGTGACATGAAAGCCAAACTTGGAAGGAGGTGAGGGAAGCAGCCCTGTGTATATCCGGGAGAAGAACCTCCTGGGCAGAGGGAATGAAAAGCAAAGGTCAAAGCAGGCTGGGTGCGCCCCAGCAACAGCATGGAGGCAGTGGGACCGGCAAGGAGCGAGCCAGGACAGACTCGCTGGGGATAAGGGCAGAGAGGTACCGGGGGCCAGAGTGTGAAGGGCCTTGTAGGCCTCTGTAAAGACTCTGGGTTTTATTCTGCGCGAGACCAGGTGGGGGGCGGGAGTAAATTTTTGCCTAAGCTGGTTTGAGGTAGGTTTCAGCCACTTGTAGTGGCAGGTCATTTGTTCTCATTGCTGTAAATACTTCTGTTTATTATCCAGTCTGCTATTGATGCATACTTAGGTAGTCTCCAGTTTTGGGCTTGCATAGAGTGCTGTTACGAACACCCTAGTACATGTCTATTTGGTAAACTACTGTATCCAAGATGTACCAATTTTAAAGAAATTGAACAAGATATATCAATTCTTCTTATCTGAATAACTTACGTAACATGTTAGTTCCAGTGAAAGTCAGGCACTCACTCACTACTTAGGGCACACATTAGTGGTAAATTCTCAAATACATATTAGGGTAAAGCAGTAAAGTGTGCAAAGTGGAGAATACAAGGATATGTCAAATGGATTGCTTGCCCTCGAGGACCCTAGATTCTAGTTGGGGAGAAGACGTGCATATGAAACAGCAACTAGCAAGGACACATTTAAGAAATACCAAATAATATCCTAGGCAATTTGCCCCATAATTGTTCTGAAGTGGGCAAGGTCACTTCGGACTATGTTGATATAAGACTTCACAGGGAAGCTGGGAATTCTCTAGAGCCTGAAAGCTTATGTCGGATTTGGAAAAGCAGAGACAGGCTTTGTAGATAGTATCTGGGCTGGGGCACTAGTAAGAAGGCCCGTTTGTATCTGAGGGGGCCATGGGTCGTCAGTCTGAGTAAGAGTAGGGTTTAGGATTCATTTTAAATGGAGGTATTTCTCAAGTAAAGTAAATAGTTGCATTCTAATCTGGGAATATTAATGTATTCCACATTTCTCAATCATTTTGATATAATAATGCCACATTTACCATTACTAAACTTCAAAGTCCATAAGGTCTAAATGACTTAAATATATATGTATTTTTAGACCGGCAAAGAAAACTCATCCAGTGTGACTGTAGCAGGCCCCGAGATGGAAAATAAGGCAGGCCAGACTCTGGAAAACAACTCATTAATGGCTGAGCTTCTGAGCGACGTACCCTTCACCTTGGCCCCGCACGTGCTGGCCGTGCAGGGCACCATCAGTGACCTTCCAGACCACTTACTCTCCTATGATGTCAGCGAAAACTTATCACGGTTTTGGTATGATTTCACTCTTGAAAATTCAGTGCTCTGTGATTCCTAATTGTAAGTCTGTTTGCACCTTAACAGCTTTAAAACAAATGTTTGCCTGTTTAACTTGTTTGATGTTCCTTGCCATTTCGCTGTTTAAAAACCCTCAGAAAAGCAAGGATCATAAAGCAAAGAAAATAATATTATGTTCATTGCTCTATTTTTTAGAATAAAGTGTATTTGTATAAAAACTGAACTTAAGTTCTACTTCCTTTCCTCCAAATAATAAATATAAAAGTTAGGCTATCAAGGTTTTATGAAAGGAGTTGATTCCGTCAACCGATCTCTCAAAATATAACACCTCAGAGGTATCTTAGAAGAACTGTGAAAAAGAACTGTGGCATTTTTCTTAGTTACCACAACTCTGAAGTCTACGCTCAGAGGGAGTGTGAATTCTCTTCTCTAGTTTGGAGGAAGCTCGAATTAATGTTATTCCTTTTCTTCTTCCACAGTGTTTATGAATGAATTCAGAAAAAAATTTGCCTGTTAGCTTAACTTCTCCTGTCTTGATTGAGAGATTGATGTGGACATTTTAAATTTTTCCTAAAAAGCAGTGGTAGTTTGCTGATACAAGAATGCCATCACTGCTCTGGACGCTGTTTCTTTTGAGTGATAAATTTCGGTTTCTGTAAACCCGTGTAGTCCTTTCCACCTTCAGCGAGTCCTGTGTTCTGCCTTTGTTTTCTGCCTCGTTGCTGCTTCAGAGTGCGCTCTCTCACCAGCTTTCCGAAGAACTTTCCCTGCTTCTGCCTCACTTGGCATTTGCTATGTTCCCCATTTATGAAGAGATCGGCATTTCCTTTCAACCTCTCTGCCTCCTAAAAACAATCACCCAATGATAAATATTATTGCTGATAAGACCCTTATTTAAAAAGTTGTTGGCCACAATGCAGATGGAAATGTTTTACTTCTAGAAAAACTGAAATCAACTCATTTCCAATTAAAGTGTGGGCAGAACAACTAGATAGAGCCTTTAGTTCTTGAATAGCCATTATTTATTTCAACTAAAAGAGAAAAGAACTGCCACTGGTCAATAAACTGTAAAGGGAAGGTAAATTGTGATACAGTACTGACTATGCCATGGAAAATTTAAATCACACTTGTTTTGATTAGGAGCAATACAATTTATTAATTCTGTGCCAAATTTTAAGTATATTTTTCAAAGATAGAGTACCATAGCAAAACTAAATACTGTGCATAAAGATACCTGAACTATTCAAGTTTTAATGTTATGCATGTTGTATTAATAAATGTAGCGTGGTCTTGATAAAAATGATATACTACTTAAAAGTTAAATGAACATTTCTATTGACAAAAATATGTTTCACTTACAAACAATGTCACCATATGAGGTGAATGAGTCAATTAGATCTTTACATAGTTTTCACAGAACATCAGTCTAGGAAATGTGACTTATTACTAATGCAAATGTGAACGTTTTATAGCAGTTTTTGTAAAAGCACATCCTTTTCAATATCCGTGTTAATGTACCTTAAAGCTAAATGTAAACATTTCATCAATTTGTCTGTGTGTTAAATTTTTCTAAAATACTCATACATTTCATTTATATTTATGTCTAACAAACATGTTATAAATATGCATATGTGTTTTAATTTGTCAACAAAAAATTATTATATTTAAATAAATGTGAATTAAAATAAACTGATATTTTGATTATTTTTAGATCCAGAAAAATGGTTTTCTTTTCATTATTCATACCTGCATGCAAACAGTTTGTGTAGTGCAGAGAAAAGTATGAAATTTCCTCTTATAGGTAAGTTTTGAGGAATAAAATTGAAAAATGGTAAGATCACTAATCCTGGCTTAATAGGACTGGAGAGATTTGGGGGTATCACATGAACATCTCTGGATAGATCCCTATCATCACAAAATTTAGTAAGGGCCAGTGTTAATGACCTATTTTTAACAAAAATATTATGAAAATGGCTGTTTTAATTTTCTTATCCTGTATAAAAATCAATGTTGCTATTTTAAAACCGGAAGTAACATTAGAAATCAACCAGCCAACTCCATTTTACCCAAGAGAAACGTGAAGCATAGAAAGGTTAAATGCTTTAAGTCACCTAGTAAGTAATAAATAAGCATTTACTTTAACAGTGTTAATAATTATACTATAAATTATAACAAAGCTGTATGCTCTGCTGGGAAAGTGTACAGTCATTAAGGCAGCCCGAAAGAGTTCGTAATGGCTTCCTCACTTACAAACTGAGACTTTGAGTCAGTCCCCTAACTTCTGGTGTCCTTAGTTCCCTGGCTTGTCAAATAGTAATTGTATGTGACCTGTAGGGCTGTGTTGGGTTTTAGATGGTATATGTCAAATGCCTGGCAGCATAAAGCTTGACACACCATAGGTGTTCTGGGAAAGGGAGCTCTTATAATTCTCATTACTAACCACACAAACACACACACAATAGTCTAATGAAATACAAAATGTGTATTAACTGAACTTTGTAAAGAGTAATGTAAAACACAGCTACCTGTACTTATTGTAGATCCCTCCCACCCATTTTTTTCCATATTAAATACCTCATTATGAAAAATATTCCTAAAATATGTTGGTTAACTCTTCTGCAATTCCTTAGTTAAGAATTCCATAAGAAACACCTTTTTTCTCTATCAAGCATCATAATCCCTTTCCTTAACCTAAGTTATCATTGCGAGGTACTGTAGGTACAGGATGTCTAAGTGATTTCACTGAATCTTAACCCTAAAATATATTCAGGAAGTTGCATGTATTCTTTTTCAGCTTTCTTTTTGTGTGTGTGAAGAAGATTGGCAACAGATGTTAGCTCAGGGCTGATCTTCTTCTTTTTGCTTGAGGAAGATTGTCCCTGAGCTAACATCTGTGCCAATCTTCCTCTATTTTTTTGTATGTGGGATGCCACCACAGCGTGGCTTGATGAATGGTGCATAGGTCTGCAACCAGGATCTGAACCTGCCAACCCCAGGCCGCTGAAGCAGAGTGTGCCAACTTAACCACTATGCCACCAGGCTGGCTCCTTCTCAGTTTTCTTTAATGGCATTTGTATCCTTTCCTAAAAACAGAATTAGAGAGGCAATTCTGACCAATTTATTATTATGGTTAATTTTATTTTGATTAACTGAACTTTTAAAATTATACCATTAAATGTTAACAAAAGCACATTTCTTGTTAACAATTCTAGAAACCCACAAGTTTTTTTTTAAGAGAACATTCATTGACACCGCTTTTTTCCCCTTTCTCAAAGTAAAATGATAAATTGAAAACATTATGAAAGAAATCTCTTCTAAAATTCCCAGAGACCTTTTTTCTGTTATTCTAAGGGACAGATATGGAGTAGCAAAGAATAACCTCATCCATGTTCTAAAACAGGGGTACATCAGACCTTACCTTACTCCTCATGATAACAATTGATCAATAAGTGAACCTGCCCTCAGTAATCTAGCAAAGAATATGTTACTTTCAGAGATTAATACATTGTCTTATTAATCATGTCATTTATAACATTCACATGAAATATATGTGTGTTGGATAGTTGGTTGAAGGATGTTACATCTTTTAAAGCTGTTGAGAAATATGGGTTGTGGACATTATCTTTTGAGCATTTGTGTCATATTACTAAGGGCATGACCTAAATATTATTGGAAAATCTAAAACTCTCAGAATATGTCTGACTCCATTCATACTGCATTGCCTGAAAGATAAAGTGTGTGAAAGAGTATGTGTGAGGAAAATGACTCTTCATGCCCTCTGGTTTGTTGGATAGGTATAGGTGGAAAAGAGAAAGAAAGAGACGTATTGATTGATGCATAGCAACTCTGTTACAGTCAGTATAGCCATATGTTAATCATCTTTTTAAAAATTTAAATAAATTTTTTATTTTAGAAGTTTTAGATTTATAGAAAAGTTATGAAAAGAGTGCAGAGTTCTTAGATACCTCTCACCCAGTTTCCCCTATTCTTAACATCTTACATTACTATACTACACTTGGTACAATTAAGGAGCCAACATTGTTACATTACTATTTACTAAAGTCTCCCTCTATTCAGATTTCACAGTTTTCCCCTAATGTCCTTTTTCTCTTCCAGCATCCCAGCCAGTAGAACACATTACATTCGGTCACCATTGTCTCCTTAGGTCCCTTTTGGCTGTGACAGTTTCTCAGACTTTTCTTGTTTTTGATGACATAACAGTTTTGTGGAGTACTGGTCAGATATTTTGTAGAGTGTCCCTCAGTTGGAGTTCATCTAATGTTTTCACATAGTTTGACTAGCGTTATGGGTTTTTGGAAGATTGCAAAGGTGAAGTGCCCTTCGATGAGATCATTTCATATCAAGGGTACATGCTATCAAGATGACATTACTGCTGGTGCTAACCTTTATCACCTGGCCAAGGTAGTGTTCTCTAGGTTCATCCGCTCTAAGTAACTCTTCTCCAACCCCTTTTTTTTTTTTTTTTTTTTTTTAAGATTTTTTTTTACTTTTTCATTTTTCTCCCCAACGCCCCCCGGTACATAGTTGTGTATTCTTCGTTGTGGGTTCTTCTAGTTGTGGCATGTGGGACGCTGCCTCAGCGTGGTCTGATGAGCAGTGCCATGTCCGCGCCCAGGATTCGAACCAACGAAACACTGGGCCGCCTGCAGCGGAGCGCGCAAACTTAACCACTCGGCCACGGGGCCAGCCCTCTCCGACCCCTTTTTTATACTCTACTCTTTGGAATTAAATCATGAAGCATAGCCCACACTCAAGGGGTAGGGAATTAAGCTCCACTTCCTTGAGGGATGAGTAGCCACATAAATTATTTGAAATTTTTGCATATGACAGATATGTCTCTCTTAATTTACTTACTTAGTATTTACTTATTTATACTGAGACTCATGAATATTCAATCTTTTCTTTCCCAAATCTAAATGAGTGGTGGCCAAGAGACATATTTACATTTTTATAAAAGTTAGTAAAGGAAATTTGGAACATCCCACATGGTGCAGATGAATACCATTTGATGTTGGATATGATAATATATTCTATAATTTCCTTAGAATTCATCTTGCTATAAATATCAGATGTATTTCTCCTTAATTTGCGGGGACTACACATGCAGTTTGTACAGCATACCTTCCCTGTAGGGCATGAGTGTTGCATTGTACATGGAGCCCTCTTAGATACCTGGCCTTTTCCTCCCTTATTCCCATAACGGTTGCACTTAACACATGGTGTCATTCTTCCGCAAGTCGTATAGAGGCCACGTTATAGTGTAATCATTTTCCTCTTTAAAAAACCAAGATAACTCATGATACAAAGTGCTCATCTCTACAATAGATGAGACTTTTTTAGTAATAGCAAAAACAAAGTTGTAGCACCGTAAGTTTCTAAAGAAAGAAATGTTACATTTTCAACCTTGAAGAAGTAGTTTTAAGAAGCAGTATGAGGAAACTCAGTCTTCTTTTGGAGGGGGGAGGTGCCCAAGAAACCTTATTTTTACTTCTGATTAACCAAAACTCACTGTGTGCTAAAACATAAAGTTGATCTCATCCAGTTTCAGTTGGGAATAAAAAATCAATCAAAGCAAAAAGCATCTTTTGTCCTTGGAAGAAACCTGAATATAGTTCTTTGTCAAGAATTTGCCCAGTCCCAATTTTCACCCCTACAAAGGAAATAAATTCCTTACAATCAAAGGTAAGGCAAAGGATAATTGCATCCAGAACAACGCATCAGAAGGCTAACTCTGAACCAGCCCCACAGACAGCTTGTTAGTTGCTAGCCAGGCCAGAGAGGGAGGTCAGACAATAGACCATTTCAGAGGTCAGTTAAGGAGACAGCCTCCCACTTAGGACTGCTGCCAGGGATGTACAATCCAGTGTCTGACATCTGGGTTCTGCAGCTGCCAAGTCTGCCCCTCGTGTGGCCACAGGTGTTGGCTATAACTCTGAGACACATGGAAGAAGGAACAGGGTAATGTCAGTTTCATTGTGTGAATGTGTTTATGTGTATGGTTTTTCTTTTTTTTTTTCAAGAGGTACATAATTTATTTTGTTTCAAAATTAATGTATTTCTGCATAATGGCAAGGAACATTTGGGAGGCTAACAAAGAAGCAGCTTTTGTTCAAGAACAAGGGCAAAACAAAGCCGAGTTCTTACACCTACAGGGTACGCTGGATACTCACATGCTGTGTGTGGCATTGTTAGCTTAGTTGTTTAAATAGGCCTTCTCAGGACCAAAAAGAACTAGATGCTGACAAGCAGACAGACAGTTGGTCTAAGATGAAGCCTAATACTCATTCTCTCCCCGTAGACTCCCTACTCATCCTTGTTTTGGATCTTCACAGGAATTTGCGTTTATCAATATGTATTTTTGAGCCTGGAACAGACTGTATTTAGTTTTCTATCTCACACTATAGCAGCTGTAACCATCAGTTAACCCAGCTTACACAATAACATGAAGCTCTCCTCTTCCCCTTGCAGGGTCTAGCTCCTGTTTATGAGGCAAATCTAGAAGTTTCTACCTCAGGTAGATATTTGAGGTTCCTAACCATAAAGATATGGGCATCAGTAGAAATGAAGATTCCACTGCTGCTAAGAACTATGAAGAACCAATAATCAATAGCATTTTTAAAAATATATGTCTGTATATCTGTAATTAAATACACACTTCCTCCTTGTTTTGCCTACTTCATAGCCTGAAATTAGGAATTGAATTTAATGGAGGAGGGAGGAATCTTCAGATTTCATCTTCTTATTGAATCTCTTCTAAGAAGAAATGCTTGAATCCTTAGGCCTATGTTTCTCCACCTTTTAAAGCTAATGTGCCCTACAATGTTTTTTTCACTGTATCCTCTATATATATTCCACCAGCCAAGAAGATTTTTGATAGGTTTTACTTTGTATTTTCTATCACAAAGACAATAAGTAAATTGAAAATGCTTTTTCAAAGTATAGCTACCAACCCATTTTCCTTAATGATCTGTGCTCTCGTGTTAATGTTCTATCAGACTTATGCTTAGCACTTAATAAATCCTCAATCAGGGTTTGTTAAATGAGTAAACCAATGAAATAAATCATTAAATTATCTATAAATGAGACTTCCCAAAAGTAAAGGAACAGAATTTCAAAACATCTGTAGTTTCTCAGGCCCCAGTAAGTTCCCCAAATTGTCATGCTGTGTTTATGCAGCTGAAAATAATACTTAGTTTACCAAGGCCTCTACAAATTGTGCCTCTTGTCTGTTTTGGGTGTTCTCCATGTTTTTCAGGTTGTGTTTTCCCCTACCCATAATGACTACGTATGTCCTCAGGATGAGTAAGAACTGATTCTAGACAATAAAGTATATTTTCGTGCTGTGGATTAACTCATTTGAGGTTTTATCTAGCTGCCAAGTTTCCCTCGTGTTCCTGGTTATGTTTGCGTATTGTCTGAGAATTTATTAATCGTATCTGACCTGTCCTTGAAAAATGTTTTCCTTTTTCATATGCTTTCCTTTAAGCACATTTGGGTATTTTAAATAATTTTGTTTTAGTAAAAGACATTTTTCTAGGATAATAGTGCACCTTTCTTCTGTTTCTCTGTCTTACATCTCCTACTCAACCCATTCTCTTCCCTTGTTATATAAACATCTTTTTAGATCTTTCCCTTCCAACTCCAGCTATAAACTTGTTTTCTTTCTCTTTAGAGTCAAGCTTCTTGAGAGAGTGGTCTATATTTGTGTCTCCACTTCCTTACTTTCTATTCACTCATCAAACTTCTGTAATCTGATTTCCCATCCCTGGTTAGAACCTCCACTGAACTGGTTCATACAAGAACCGCCTCCAATCTGCCAAATGCCTTATATTTATTTCTTTGAGGCAATTTTCACTATTGATTAATTCCACTCTCCTGAAATTTTTTTCACCCTTCATTGCTGTGACACTGCTTTTTTTGGTTTTCCTTCCATCTCTGTGACCATTCCATCTTAGACCATTGGGGACTTCTTTTCCTCACCCCATCCCTAAAATGTTGGTGTTCCCCAGAATTCCATCTTTGGCTCTCTTCTGGTCCCTTTCTGTATTCTCCCTGCACAGGCATATTCATGCCTCTCTGCCACTGTTCACATCCAAATCTATCTTTAGCCCAGAACTCTCTCAAGTTCCATACCCATATCCAGAATTTGCTCTCAGACATCTCTCTTGACACTTAATCTCAGCTTCTAGAGCAGACCATGGTAGCTGTGGCTTTTATTTATTCCACGTTCTTTCTCACCCCCTGCCTTCTGCTCCCTTTTACTTTGGGGAATTCCTTCTTGATTTCATGTGGTTCTGATGGGAAATATCATACTTGGTATCATTCCTGCACCCCAAGAGACAGACACACAACCTGGCCTGGTCCAATCAGCATCCCTCCATCAACTGATATTAGATGTAAGGAGAAAGCAGCCCCTCTTTTGCTGATGTATTCCTGACAGCCATCCTTCCCTCCACGTTTCTAAGTACTGACCATATCATTTGAGGCCCTGGATTACTTACACAGGAAATCTAGGAGTCTATCCATTCTTCCTCCTTACTCTCGTCCATACTCAACTGATGATAAACTTTTGTTAATTATATATCTTAAAGATTTGTTTCTCAAACATGTATTCTCTTCTCCATACCTACTGCTCCTACTTCAATCCAGTCCTTTATCATTTCTCCTAACTGATTTCCCTGCATCCAGTTTAGCACCACCCCCATCCATCCATCCTCTACACTAGAGCCAGAAGGAACTTGTTAAAAAACAGGTTAAATCCTTCAATAGCTCTCTGGTATCTTCTGGAGAACTGATGCACTGTAGGGCAAAAGGGGTCCCCCCTGGCTCTCTAGCCTCACCGCATGATATTCCCACTCACGTCCTCTGTGTTCTTGCCCTAATGAGCACTGCCCTGCGCTGTTGCCATACCTTCTCTCACCATTCTTACATTCTGTTCTTTTTGTCTGAAATGCCCTGACCTTCCCTTCATCTTCTTTTTCTTTTCTTGTTTGTTTTGTTGTTTGGGGTTTTTTGGTCGCAAAATATTTATTAAGGTATACTTTAGGGAGTAGAGTGAACATAAAATTTAGGACCACAATATGAAGCAATTTCAATCCTCTGCCAAGTCAGCGCAGCCTCAATGCTCTGCAGATATAAAACCACCGGCGGGGCTTCCTAAAGCAGTTTGACTAGTAGAGAAGAGGCTTTTCGTGAACATTGACAACTAAAGCATCTCAACACCTCTTTTAAGCGCAAAACCTCAGCACATTACACTTATGCAGCAACAATATATTCATATTGTCCTCATTAGTCATTAGTAGTCAATTTGCATAAAACACCAGAAAAAAGCACCATGGAGCTCACAAAATGGGCTAAAAAATGAACCCGTCCTTGCAAAACACACACTATAAATGGAAGAAGAGACATTTTAAAAAGTATTATGCACACTACAGAAGCTGCATTCATTCCGGCAATCTCAAGGGACCCAATCTGTGGCTAAATTCTTTTACGAGGCTTCACTTATCACCTCCTCTGGGAAGCCTTTCCTTATTCCTCCTAAGCCAGACTGAATGTCCTTCTATGTTCTTATACTGTCCTGTGCTCTTCTCTTCCAAGGCTCTTGACCCACAGTATTGTAACTGTTTACTTGTTTACTTCATAACTCTGTGAGTAGATCCTAACATATACTTCCATGCTTAACACGATGCCTGATACATAGTGTGTGCTCAGGAAAAGTTTGTTGAATGGCAAATGATTGAATCACCATTTTTTCAAGGAAATGTACATGGTTCTTATCCCATCTACATTAGAATTTGCCCTTGAGTGTGTGTTGGAAGCCTTTCGGCAACCTTTTAGATGTTCATACTAGAATATGCGACATTTCCTTAATGCTCCCGAACTTATTTTGTATCCAAAATAATTTAGCTGCTTAAGTTTTTTGAAAGTAGAAATGTACCTTTGTTTAGTTAGCTGTATCAGTACCAATACAATAAAAATATTTTATTGTATTCGTATTAGTGACTATGAATCTACCTATTGTAACTTGGGTTTTATTTTTTGGTCTTCCTTAATGTACACATAGAGGGAAGTTTTTTCTGCCTTCTATTAAATCAGCATTGATTAATGCTAATTAAATTATATGGCTCTTTTTAAATCATGGATTTGTATAGATTTAAATATATACCATAAAAATTGAATGCCTGATGTTATAGTGGACTGTGGCATTTTGTTTTTATGTAACCTAACCTTACTGAAGGATTTAGAAGTATTAACCTTTTTGGTAGTGGTGGACTCTTGAAGGATAAGCTCATTTTATTTTTGAGGAAAAACAAATAATTATGTGAGGAAAGAAGACTATCAATGTTGATTTTTCATGCAATTGCAGCAGGTTCTAAAATGTTTTTTATCTGGCTCATTCATTTGGTAGCCAGTTTAATGCATGAATTCAACTTTTTAATTTCTGTAATTGATTTTAATGATTTTGTACAGTATCAGTCAATTGAATTTCTAACAAATGTGGTCACCACATGCATTATCACAACCGTTAGTTTCACATTTTCATGGTACTCTTCCCCCTAGATGCAAAGATGCAGATAAACATCATTTTCAACAAATGAGGAAAACAATAGTAGCCGAGCTTTTAAAACTTTCATTTAGCCTATAAAAAGAAAAAATCCCTGTTACATTGGTTAACAAAATTCTGCTTTTCTGTTGTCTAAATAACAACTTGCAAATACTTATAACATCAAGAAGTAATAAAATTTTTCATTAGATGAGCTTTTCACCAAAAAATAGTCTCCAGACCTAAATTCAAAAAGTTCTTAATCTTTATTACCTTCTTATTCTTGATTAAAACATTATGTTAAATGAGTATCAAAGGTCAGTAGTTTCTCCCCCCAACGCCCCTAATTGAAACACTATCTGCTGAAACTATCTCTCGTCTTCTTAGGTTTACCACCCTAGTAATTTTAAGTGACTCTTAGGGTCTACGCTTGGCAATGTACACCTCTCAGAGAGTGATTGTAGGAATAAAACCCATGTTAAGGAAAGCAGTTGTCTCCTGGGTGTAGATTATTTCCATTCAGGCTTTTGTAGTGTTCCTGGAGATACACTTCAGGCACTATTTCTTTTTTCTTGTAGGTTGTGATAAGAGCCTCATTTCCCAGTGTAATCTTTCCCTGCCCTACAGGTCGGAGACCACTGGGCTTGCTGCCTTTGTTGTGCTCGAGGACAGCAGAGGTGATATCCTTCGGCCTGGGCATGCTTTGTTATGCTTGTTAAGTACAAAGTGCCAGAAATGTACCTGGCACTTGGCAAAACGTAAACAAAAGACAAGGGCTCTATTCTCACCACTTGTCATTCCAGGATATAAAATAGCAGGTAGCAGTAACAGTATCAGGTTGACTGCCAAAGACAGGTTTGATCATTATGAAATACCCGGTAAGTAAGCCAAGTGAAACAAAAATCATGTGAAGAGGTGCCTGGGAGGGCCTGTGGTGGTTATGTGGACGAACCCAAGAAAATTTATTGGGAGTTAGTTTATTTTTTTTGAAAAATTAATATATATTCACCTTGTCTAGAATGTGTGATATGAAACACAACAAGATATGAAAAGAAAGGGCAAGGGTGGGAGCGGTGAAACAGAATGAGAATCTACAGCACGTAGAAATGAAGCCATCTTCTCTTGTGACAGCCTGAAAAGAAGGAGCTACTTAGTGCCCTATATTTTTTGGCACCACTCTCACTACGAACCTTGCTTCCCATGGGGGCCTGCTCAGGCCAACCTTCTTACTGCCTACTCAGGTACCATGTCAGAACCCCTATGGTATTCTGATTTTCTCACTGTTTCTTCCACTTGTTTTCTGAAGGTATTTGTGGTGAATCTTGACTCTCTAAATAAATTGTAAGATACATTAGGGCAAGCCGATAACTATTTTATATTACAAATATAAATATATTTTATTATAAAATTTATACAGAAGGTGCTCCATGTATACCTGACTTCCAAACATTATTCCAGTTGTTGATCTTAAGTGATTGACCATCCACCCTCGTCTAAGAGATTTTCAATGTCAAAGTAAGATTTGCTATCACCACTGTCCTCAGAGGTTTGTTACCCTTTCCTCCTCCTAACTTCCTTCCTACTCCCTGTTTTAATGTGTTCTTCAGTATATCCACCCACCCCATATCAGTTGGCCTGCTGTGGACAGACCTTTAACGTCTACTCTCTGCCTATCCCTGCTACTCGGAGGTACAAGTTTGTTTTTCTCACTTAGAAAATAGTACTCTTCCTGGTACCAGCCATGACAGTCCCTACAGGGAGCTTTTGTTTTGTACCTTTGGGACTGAAACATTAGGTGCAAAGGATGAAAGTCAACAATATTTATGAATGAGTTTAAAAAGTGCCTAGCAAGATGAGGACTTCATGAGGCGGGTGCCTGGTTCATTGATAACTTTGGAGAAATGACACAGTACAGTCCTAGAGAAATTTTTGAAGCTCATGATTGATTGTTGAATTATTTCATCGTCACCAGAAATGTTTATTAAACACCTCCTTTTCTTCTTTGTCATTTTCAACAATTTAATTATGTGTCACTTCAGCTTAGGTTTGAAGCATAATATTTCTCCCATAGGAGGTGCTTAATAAATTCTGAACAGATGCATGAACGGATGGATGGATGGATAAATGAAAATGGGGTGTTGTCCATCATACCTGCAGATGGTCACAGAGCCATGAGAGCATTGTTTGCTTCGAATTGTATTGTAGGTCCTGAGCATAGTTTTATGTCAGTGCACCCACATACTACTACATTCCTCCTTGGAACAAAGGACAGTTCACAGGGTGAATGTGGTGGGATGGTATCTAGTGATAGTAATAATTTTAGGTTACATTTGCTGAATTCTTCTTAGGTACCAAGCACTGTTCTAAGTGCTTTACGTATATTATTTTATTTTACCTTTTGAAACCCTATTATTGCCAAAAGGTGGAAACTCAAGCATCCGTCAACAGATGAATGGATAAATAAAATTAGGAATATACATACAATGGAATATTATTCAGCCATAAAAAGGAATGAAGTTCTGATATATGCTACAACATAGATGAACCTTGAAAACATTATACTAAGTGAAATAAGCCAGACACAAAAGGACAAATATTGTATTATTCCACTTGTATGAAATAGCTATAATAGTCAAATTCATAGAGACAGCAAGCAGATTAAAAGTTACCAGGGACTTCGATGGGGCAGGGGGATGGTGGTTATTGTTTAATGAGTACAGAGTTTCTGTTTGGGTGATGAAAAATTTTGGAAATAGTAGTAATGGTTGCACAACATTGTGAATGTAATTGAAGCCACTGAATTATACACTTAAAAATGGTTAAAATGGCAAATTTTATGTTATATATATTTTATCATCATAAAAAAATAGTGGGCAAACCCTATTATTAACCTAATTTGAAATTTGAATATATCAGGAATGTTTAAACAAGTATATATTCTTAGAGTTATATATTCTAACATAATAAAAAGCATAGGCAGGTGATAATGGCATTGGTTCATGGTCTCAACAATATCTAGGCCACCCTCTCTTTGAATCTCCTGGCTTTCCCTAATGATAACTAGATGGCTGCTGCAACTCTACATATGGCTTCTGTGTTCAAGGCAGGAAGAAGAGAAGAAGGGGATGATATCAGTCTAATCTTTTTCTTGTATCAGGATAAAACAGGAGCTTTCCTCATGCCCCTAATAAATTGCTACCTATATCTTACTGGGCAGACTGTGCCTCAGGGCTATCCCTAGCTGCAAGGCAAGGGAGGCTGGCAAAATGAGTATTTAGCTTTCTGAGCCTCCAGAGTGGAGGCAACAAAGAGATGGAGTGGAAATGTCTGTTAAGGAATGAACACTATCTGGCACAATGACAAAAATGGGAACAGAAAGCTTAAATCAGAGTTTTTCAATCTGGCAGTTAACATTTAGACTGGATAATTCTTTGTTGAGAGGGGCTATCTTGTGCATTGTAGGATATTTCACAGCATCCCTGGCTTCAACCCACTAGATGCCAGTAGTCTCCAACCCCCTAATTGTGACAATCAAAAATGTCTCTAGACATTGCCAAATGGAGCAAGGGGCACAAAATTGCCCCAGTTGAGAACCACAGGGTTAGATGAGTGGCCAGAGTGTCATTGCTGAGAAGTAGTGGAGCTGAGGTTTGAACTGAGGACAACTGGCTTTAGAGCTTCTCCTCTTAGCCATTCTTCTCACCAGCCTATGTAGTCGAACAAACGGCCTTGTTGTTAACAGGAGCTCTGGATCAACTGAACTAACTTGCCACAGACATAGTTAATGAGACACCCACGAAATGCTATGTTGACTATCCACATGCTTTTCCTAAGCACTTGTTATTTAGTCATATCCCTTTACAGCTTAGAAGTAATAGTCGGGGGCTGACCCGGTGGTGCAGCAGTTAAGTTCACACGTTCTGCTTCTCAGCGGCCTGGGGTTCGCCAATTCGGAACCCAGGTGCGGACATGGCACCACTTGGCACGCCATGCTGTGGTAGGTGTCCCACATATAAAGTAAAGGAAGATGGGCACGGATGTTAGCTCAGGGCCGGGCTTCCTCAGCAAAAAGAGGAGGAGTGGCAGTAGTTAGCTCAGGGCTAATCTTCCTTAAAAAAAAAAAAAAAAAGAAGTAATAGTGGTTATATAATGGGGGAGCAGGGATCAAGTAGCTATAACCCAACATTCTCAACAGGGCAAATTGATTCTTGGGAAAGCGAAAGTGTCTTAGGTATTAAATGGTTTGTGGCCCTCTAATACTCAGCCCTACTCAACAGATCTTATCTCAGTATTTAATTTCTGTATAAGGGAGTATTTAATTTTTTTCTCTTTGAGGGAGAATAAGAATTTCAAAAAGGTTGAGAAACACTGCTGCAGCCTAAGGAACTAGGTGGAGCAAGGAGTATGTTTCAGAAAAGATGAGAAATGCTGTTACCTACAGTGAGATGATGTGGGATCTCTAGAATGTGAATGGTGAGTGAATTTTAGGAGTCCTGCTGGGCATTTTCATTAGGTGCATCCCTTTAGCTATTGTTTCAGTCTCTAGTCATCCCAATTAATTCACTTTCATGTCTCTCTATTCATGAGTATAATAAATTTTTATAGCTGTCTTTTTTTATCATCACATTAGTTTCATTGGAATATGCCTTTCCAACAAGTGAATTTCCCCCCTCTTCTTCATGTCATTATTCAAAGAGGCATCTCTCCAATGTTTTCTTTAAGAAATAAAAGTGTCTAGAAATACACTCACAGTATTAAAATGTCTTTGAATCATCTGCTGATTACTTACATAATAGAATAATAAGTAAATATAGTGAGGCAAACATGTTTAAAAGCCATAAAATTCAATAGATCTAGGTTGATTCCTTGACTTTGAACAAGTTATATAACCTAAGTGAGCCTCTATTTTCTTCTTTGAAATGGGCATAATGTTTACTTCATAGTGTAGAGATGAAAATTAAAGGAGGTATTACACGTCAACTGCTTAGCAGAGAGCCTAACGCATACTAAGTGGCCAACATGTGGCAACTACTAGCAATACTGTCCGTACATAATATTTAGTAAAGCAATTTTTTTCTGATACAAAAAACAGATAGTGGTATGAGAGTGTACTGGCTCAAATTAAAGTGAGCTAAGAGGTTGCTCTTCACTCAGTGGTTGGCTCAGGAGAGTAGGCCGGGATTGACTGTACATGTTCTGAACCAAACGATGGTTCTTGTCACCACAAAGCCAAGATGCCTAAGGTCTGTCTAGGAGAGAGGCAACACTTGACCCTGTCTCTCTGATACTTCTCCCTGTCCACCACTCTTGGCAAATCACAACATCCATTTATCAACATCCTCCTTTAACAAAGTACTAAGATGGTACCTTTTTCTCTTCATGAGATTGTTGGTGGAGATCAAATCCATTCATTCATTTATATCTATTCTATGCAAGGCAGAAGAAGGCACAGTCTCTACCCTCACAGAGTTTACATTTGATCCATTGGCCATAGGATCTTTCTTATTTATTTAAAACCCTTTCCTTAGTGCTTAACTCATAGTTAACACTTGAAAAATAACAATTGTTTGTTTTTTTATTTTCCGAAATATCAATTTAAAATGTACCTTAACAATGTGATGCTGACTGATGACCTTAGGAAGGTGGTTGCCCATTGTTGTCTGGGTATCTGAAGTAGGTGGTCTGTATGAAGAACTAGCTAAACTCCTGGATACACAATTCAGTTGTCTGTTGATTTTGGATAATAAAGTATTCAGGGAATACCTGCTTTTTATAATGGATCAGGTAGAGATGGAAACTAGATGACTTTTGAAAGTAACTGTTGTTCTTCCCATTTTTTAAAATCTCTTATCTGGAAATAACTTTACTATTTAGTTAGGATTTCTTCTTTGAGTTACTAAAGCTGTAGATTGGGGTTGAGAGAGAGGGGATATGTAATTCTTTCTGAACTCTATATTTTTGACACTTTTTCCAAGCTGTTAAAATATATGTGAGATATTAACATTGAAGAGACACAAGAAAATAATCCATAGCTTTATTTTATATTTATGACTTCATCTGGCTGTAAAGCAAATGGCTCATGGAATATAGCAGTCACTTTCATACTGACTGTACTAGTTTAAAATCACCATAACTACTAACAATGACTTCATTTGCTAGACAGATACATATTCTAGACTAAATTTTGGCCTAGGGAACTGTTATTACCTCCAACAAGTGAAGAGTCAGAGGATAATCTTACAAAATGTTCATAGCTAAGCATTGGTTTTGGTCTTCTCAGACACTGTCCCAGATTCTTTAAAGAACCCCTTCTTGCTTAGAGGTGGCTGGTACAAATCCTCCAAGCATTTGACTTGAAATTGTTGTTGGTCCAACTATTTGACTTGGAAATCTTACTACCTTTTAGCCATCATCTCAAAAACATAATCGAATATGTATATTCATCTCTTCTGAAACATCATTTTCCTTCAAATACACCTAACTTCTTCTCCCATCCCTTTGTGGTATTAATTTTATCAGATATCAGCTTTTTAAAATTTTTTTAACCGCAGGAATGGAACTGTCTGACTATAAAGTTGAAAGCACAAAAGCCGTGAAGCACTAGGCTAAGGCTCTTCCAACAACGATAAATCCTCCTTCTGGCCCTTTCTTTGCACTCTAGTTCCCATTTAATAGCCCGACTAGTCATCCTCCATCCTTTATGGGAAAACATTAATTTTTGGTTTCCTGGCTTGCATGATTGTGTTCAAGTGTTTCTTTTAATTTGGAATTTCTGGTTCATTTTTTTTCTTTCTACCTTATCCCTTTTATTCTAAGGCAAGGTGGGGTTGGAGATGATTTATACTGAAGAAGAAAAATATACCGCCCCAAACTGAAATTCCATGGGATTTGAGGCAGGTTTCTTTAGACCCTGGGATGAAACTCTTTGCCTAGATTTATCCATCCCTTTTGGTTTCTTGGCTATGGTAAGGAATCCTCACATCTCTGCCATTGGCCTTTGGGATCCAGTAGAATGAATAGAGACACTCAGGAAATGTCTCCTAAATGAATACAATAATAAGTGTACCTTAAAGTGTCTATTTTATTCTCATGTCTTATATCATTTGGCACATCATGCAGTTTGAGTTCTACCTGGTGGATGCCAGTGCCTGGGTGGTATCATTCTGGTTAGAACTTCCTATAGGCATGGTATCAACCAAGCCAAAGAGCAATCATTTCCTCCTTAGAAAGTAGAACTTTATTGTAGCACATAAGTACAAACATAAACAAACATTCTGTTTAATTAAAAGTCACGTAATAAAACCTACACTCTACATTTTAAACACACATTAAAAAAGGCATATATAGAGCTCAGGCTAAAAAATACATGTATCTAGGCACGGTTAAGTACCTCACTAACATTTAGCCATTCTCAGTCACTGTAATCCACACTCAGTATTTCCCTGGGCTTAAGTAGATCCCACCTTAAATATAGAGCCTTCCGGGGCTTGTCCATCTGAAGCTCTTTGAGGAAGTTTCTGGAAAGCCTTACATGTCTCTCTAGTAATAATGATCTTTGCCTGCTTGTTCTCAATTTAAAAGGAAGAAAAAGCTTATTTGCCATTCCAAGAATAAAGATCCGTTTGCTTTCCTAAGTTGCTACTTTCTCATCTAACCTAAAATATACAAAAAGTCCAAAAAAAGGTGATACCACTAAATGTAGTCAGAAAGGAATTTCGCTGCCACTTCTCAAATCCCCACAACTTCCTTCTATCTGCTCTGGCTTCAGTCTGCCTTATTTTAAGATTAATCTTTTTCCTCTAAATCCTTCACAAAAAAAAAAAAAACTCACTCATGCACAACATTCCATAGTATTAAAGTCAAAATATGAGGGTTTTTTTTATCCTTTCCTGTCGTGTTTATAGTGCATTTTATATACCAGAGTTGTTGAATAACTTATTAAGCTTATCTTAAACACAGATCCTTAAAGATATAAAAAACCTATCCTAATATAAGCCCTTCCTAAGGCAGTGACAGCAAAATTCCCCAAAAACGTTGCCTGCTTGGAAAGTCACCTAAAAGTTTAGTGCTGAGGCAGTGACACTGAGTGTATGTAGCTTGGAACGTGCTCCTCCGGAGAGGAGCATGTGCTGAGTTGGCAGAGGGGACCTGGACAGGCATCAGAAGCTCCTCCAGCTCACTCCACCTCCACTCGGAACTGGAGGTCTTGATGGGAAAGGCGCGTAGTGAAACAGGAAGTGGAAGGAGCTGTGGCTGATTTCACACTCCTCTGGCTTGCCTTTCCTACTCCAGGCACAGCCCAGAGATGTTCTGGCAGGAGGGAGAGCAGCTGGATAGATTAAGAAAGGCCTTTTGTCTCTGCCATTCCCTAATAGACCAGATGTGAAATAGACAGGCAGGACTTCAGGCAGGTCCAGAATAATCTTAATATTCTGAAGCTTATTCCTAATTAGCAAGCTTTAAGTTTTAATAGTTTGGAATATTTTAGACAGAAGTAGATGGGTTTTCATCCTGTGAATGTTTTGAGGAAATCTTTACCCCCTCCTTCCAATAAAACACTTAACTTTCATTTTAATACATAACACTAAACGCTTTTATTTCACTTTTTTTTCCTTTAAAGAAAGATCGTCATTAAGAATGTCTACAAGGAAATCATGGGAAATCACAAAATCTCTCAAAATCTATTTTTATATGCTGTTAGAAACAACCACGTGATTTTTTTTTTTAACTCAATCATTCTGGGAAAAAAGTGTAGCCAAGGATGATGTGGAAAAGTTCAACATTAAAAATAATATCCTAAGTAATCCAAAAGGGAAATTAATTTTTGCTTTGAAGGTGTTCACTAGCACAAACACTAAAATAATGAGTAAACTGGTTCTCTTGAGAAAATGCCAACTGTCGCCTGCTGCTTCCCACTGGGCTCCAGGTGTAACAAGCCTCTCTTGCTGCCCTAACTTCTGATGCTGTGTCAAGAGACTTCAGAAGGACATCTCTTCAAGCAATTAGAAACAATCTATTGTGTTGTTAGATACTAACTTCTCCCATTGTTTAGTCACTCAGAATTGGCTGATTTCTTTAACAAGTGAAACTGTCATTACTATTAGAAAATAATAGTAACACAAGGAAACTGAGAGTGCAAAGGATGTTTAAGTTGGTGATATCTCATTTTACAGCCCTCCAGGGGCATTAACTGTGGTGGAATACCCATTCACACCCAGAAACAGAGCCCAGTCCTCTAGGGGATGGCTTTGTTGGAAATTTCAGGGCAATGAAATATATCAGTAATTTCATTCTTAAACATTAGAGCAGATTTGAAATTCTGTGTAATATAAATAATTTAAATTCATCTTCTGGAATGTTCCATGTTAGTATATAAAAGGTAGAAGTTGAAGAAATGAAGGTCCTGAGCAATCCAGTAAATGAATAATCATTTACTGAAAAATTGGAAGTTGACTCTGGGAATGCCAGTTATGGACTTGGCGTGTTGAAGCCACCTTCTTCCATGTCTCCTTCCCTCCAAACCGACTTATCCTAGTGTCTCCTACCATTTAAGGGGTGATACAGGCTCTGCCACTCCAAGCTCCACACCTTGAGTCTCACCCATAAAATTCATAAAGACCTTCATCTGCTAGTGTTTTTCAAGAGTAACAGCAGATGTGGACCATGCTGTGAACAATCTTAACACTACAAATTTTTTAAAGGTTCACAGTTCCTCCAAAAGAAAACACCTCAGCATAACTGTATTCAAACTACTGTCACATTTGACTAGAACAATACCTGCTTTTGATAAGTGGAGCTACATGCCTGAGGTTTCCGAAGTGGAAGTTGGGGTAAGAGGGATGGAAAATCAAAATCTGAATAGGAGAGAAAGTCAAAGGAGAAAAAGACAAGTACATTATCTTCCCTTGCAATGTTAAGGTGGAAATAAAAATGAGAGATACTAAAATGCCCCTGGGGAAAAAATCTATGAAAACTTTTAAAAATGGATATAGGGACCAGCCTTGAGGCGTAGTGGTTAAGTTCACACACTCCACTTTGGCGACCCGGGGCTTGCGGGTTTGGATCCCAGGCACAGACCTAGCACCACTCATCAAGCCATGCTGTGGTGGCATCCCACACAAAATAGAGGAAAATTGGCACAGACATTAGCTCAGTGACAATCTTCCTCAAGCAAAAAGAGGAAGATTAGCAACAGATATTAACTCACGGCCAGTCTTCCTCACACACAGAAAAGGGGGGATATATAATCATTTACATGGCTAACTCATCTAAAAGGAACTTTAAGAAACATCTGTCCACTGCCAACCCTCAAAATGTCTAAAATGAAGTTTAGGACATTAACTCAATTATTTTAACTTTAAAAATACTTCTCCTAAACAAAACTAATAAGATAGAAACTATCAGATAGGATTCGAGAAATCCCAAGTATGCTTCTAGCAGCTATTCATAACTTTGTTGGAATGCTGGTATATCCGAGCGAGAGTGTGTTGCTAACCCTTTCCTCTTGGGTTCTCTGATAGCAGGCTTCCCTAAATTGAAATGACTCCTTTATGATTGCCTCTAGTTTTCCCCCTTGTTCTCCCTGGACTATATTATTAATTTTGTGCTATGCTCATGACTGTTTATGTTGACAGATTTCCCAAGGACTGTTGATGAGCACTACTCACAAGGAATCCCACTTTTTCTCGTCATTGGTGTATTCACGTAATTTATTATTTTAACCGATGAGTTAACTCAATGGAGAAATTATTTAAAAGGCTGCTTGAGATGTAGTATAATGTAGATTAACATAGCTAATCCAAGTTATTATAATCTTTACCAGAAATTATTCGCTGTTGTGCGTAAGTAAAAACAAATATTTTATGTGTACAATTATTTTGATCTTAAAGGCTATGCTTATTAGAGAAAGTCAAGGTTAGGATTCTGTAGTTCCCTTTAGCACTCCCAACGTATCTTCCTTATAGTCATGCCTGTCTATATATTAAATTGCCTTTATAATAGTTTCTATATAGGCTTGGATTTATTTATGTACATATGTGATTATAAACATGTATGTAGACTGGGTATGCATAGACATAAAAATAAAATTATAGACTTTGTTATAATATAAACAATTAGAAGTGTAATTTAACATGTCTTTTAAATCAGGCCTAAAGAGTATTAGAAGGATTTATTGAAAAGACTACTGGATTGGACAGAAAACATAGTTTCTAGTCCCCTTTTTATCACAAATTGGGTAAGTCATTTAGCCTTTTGGGGCCCCAGTTTCTTCATTTGTAAATTGAAAATACAAAAATAATTATAGATACTTGACCCTGTAAATCATAATAGGGCATCTTGTGCTGTGAAAACTGAGACAGAAGGGTCAGCACATGTGTTTTATTTATTGAACTTCACAGATTAAGAATAGAACTTCCACTTCCAGCAGTAATGGCATACAAGATCTTCTCTGCTGGAAACCAATTAGATCCTAAATGAAACATTTTGGTTTGTTGCTGGACTCCCTGGAAGTGGGTAAAATAATCTCTAAGCCCAATCCTCCTCTCTCCCACTCCCCAAATAAAAAGGAACAAGATGAGTCAATATTGGAGTTTGGCAGCAAGCAGACAAATGTGCTGAGCAAGAGCAAAGGAAGGAAACTGTGTTATATTGAGGGAAAATGCCAGTAGGATTCTATAAATTGCAATCTGAATACTGAACCTAATAGTCAACAGCAAGAAAGGGGAACTGAACCTGAGCTTCTGCATTAAGCCAGGACTCTCAAAGAGAACTAAAGTGGCCGCAGACTGGTAGTCTTCCCAGCCCCTAGGAGAAACAAACCAAATCTCCATACGAAAGCATCCTATGATATAGCACATCAGATTCCCACAATTTATAGGCAGGCAAATATTAGTTCACAATCAAAGACAAGCAAGTACACCAGGAGATAAGCCATCTATGCCAGAACTGTCAGATACAGAAGAGCTGCTTATGAAGTACTTAAAGAAATAAAGTATACAATCAAAAGAATGAGCAAGCAACAGAAAACTATCAGGAATGATCAGGCAGTTCTGGAAAATAACTAAATGGAACATCTAAATATAAAATATGTAAATGTTGAAAGAAAAAATAAGACATGTTAAAAAGTAGGTTAGCCACATCTAAAAGAGAATTAATGAACTTGAAAATAGAAATGAATAAATTAACCAGAATACAATCCAGAAACAAAAAGGACTGGAAAATATGGAACTAATTTAAAATATTTAGGATAAAATGAGAAGGTCTAACATATGTCAAATCAGAGCCACAAAAGGAGAGAATAAAGCTAATCAAGGAATGAATAGCTGAGAAATTTCTGGAAATGGTGAATCTACTAATCCACAATTTCAAAAAACACAATATTCCCAAGCAGGATAAATAAAAAGAAAATTAATGCCTAGATTTCACATATTAGTGACTGTAGAACAAAGACAAAGTTTTTAAAGCAGCCGGAGAGGAAAGACATCACAAAGAAATGATCATTTCATGGACAGCAGACTGCTCAACAGTAATAATAGAAAACAGAAGGCAATGGAATAATATATTCAGTGTTGAGAAGAAATAGCTATTAACTATCAAACCTTAGAGTGACATAAAGAAATTTATAGTTAAACAAAAACTGAGAGCGTATCATCAAATGACTCATACTAAGGGAACTTTGAATCTAAAGTTTACTCCTTAGAAAGATAGTATGCTCTGATGACAATTTAATCAATATAGAAATCAATAGCAAAAAGATATTTCTAAAGTCCTCATATCATTGCAAATAGGACACTTAACCGTTCATTTACAATTAAAAAATCATAATGAAGTTTTAAATACTTAGAGCTAAATCATAATGAAAATATAACTTCAAAACTAATATTCTTAGGGTAATCTGGCACCCATAATGCTTACAGTAGAAAAGAAAGAAGTCTGAAAATGATCTAAGCACCCATCTTAAGTATTTAGAAAAGAACAAGAGAATAAACTCAAAGAAAATAAAAGGAAAAAAAAAAAGAAAATGAGAGCAGAATTCCGTGAAACCGAAAACAAAACTACAATAGAAAGATCAATAAAGATAAAAGTCAGCTTTTTGAAAAGACTAATAAAATAGACAAATCCTTTGGCAAGATTGAAAAAAAAGAGTACACATAATATAAGGACTAAAAGGGGATGTAAATATAGATACTGCACAGTTAAAAAGAAAATACCGTGAGCAATTTTATGCCAATAAATTTGAAAACCTAGATAAAATGAAATAATTCTTAGAAAAAATATAACTTACCAAGGCTGACTTAATAATTAAAAACCTTGACTAGTCCTAAACCTATTAAAGCAATTGGATCAATAGTTTAAAATCCTCTTACAAGGAAAGACTAGGCCCATGGAATTTTATAGGTGAAATTACTAAACATTCAACAGTTAATTTCTGTCTTTTACAGATTTATGCAGCAAATAGAAAAATGAGAAATAATCCCTAAATCATCCTGCGTAACTTGGGCACCAAAAAGAGACAAGTGCAATTTGAGAATAAAAATTATAGGTCAACCTCACTTAATAACAAAATATTACCAAATATTACTCAAGAACCTAAACAAAATATTACCAAATCCAGTGGGTTTTTTCTTTTATCATGACCTAGTGGGGTTTATCCTAGGAATGCTGGAATAGTTTAACATTAGAAAATCTAGAATTGTGATCCACCCTAATAGATTAAAAGGAAAAACCTACATATAATCTCAACAAAAGCAGAAAAAGCATTGGACAAAGTTAACCATCGATTCAACATAAAAAGTCTTAGAA
Source organism: Equus caballus (assembly GCF_041296265.1). Classification (NCBI taxonomy): domain Eukaryota; kingdom Metazoa; phylum Chordata; class Mammalia; order Perissodactyla; family Equidae; genus Equus; species Equus caballus. The sequence continues at coordinate 45,811,926 of NC_091687.1, forward strand.
AACTTTGAGTAGAAGGGAATTTTCTTTACATGAATGAAGGTATCTACCAAAGGCTTAGTAAACACCATTCTTGATGATGAAAAGTTAAAAGCATCCATTTGAAATCAGAAATAGGACAAGTTTGCCCACTATCACGTTTTGATCACCGTTAAAGCTGGAGGCTCTAGCCAGACAATAAGATAGGAAAAGCAAATAAAGGCATAAAGACTAGAAAGGAAAAAACCCATCATTAGTTGCAGATACTATGATTATATACATAGAAAACCACAAACAATCAAGAAAAAACTTATTAGTAATATTTAGAGAGTTTAGCAAGTGGCTGGCTCTAAGGCCAATATACAAAAATCAGTAGCCTTTCTAAACAATGATCATAAGCATTTTTAAAATATAATATTAAAAAGGAACAATTTATAACTGCAACAAAAACATAAGGTATCTGGGAATAAATCTAACAAAAGGTATACAAGCTTTGTATAAAGAAAATAATAAAACTTGATTGAAGTCATTAAAGACCTAAATAAATGAAAAGATGCGCCATGTTTATGGATAGCAATACTTTGTAAAGATATATATTCTCTCAAATTGACATATAGATTTATTATTTTTGTATTTTTTTAGATTGGCACCTGAGCTAACATCTGTTGCCAATTTTATTTATTTTTCTTCTTCTCCCCGAAGCCCCCGAGTACATAGCTGTATATTGTAGTTGTGGTCCTTCACACTGTGCTGTGTAGGTGCCACCTTAGCATGGCCTGATGGGCGGTGCCATGTCGGCACCCAGGATCCGTACCAGCAAGACCCTGGGCTGCTGAAGCAGAGTGCGCGGACTTAACCACTCAGCCACGGGGCAGCTGCTGATGTATAGATTTAAAATCCCAGCAGGATTCTTCATGGAATGGGCAAGCTAATTCTAAAATCTGTATAAAAGAGCAAAATGCTAAGAATAACTGAGACTCCTAAAGAACTGAGTGTGACAAACTGTGCTGAGTATGAAGACTTTCTATAAAGCTGTAAGAATTAAGCCAGTGTAATTTGGGCAGAAAGTTAGCAAAATTGACAAATAGAGAGAAACAGAATGGAACAGAGAATAGACCCAAATATGTATAGAAACTTGATCTGTAACAGAGGTGGGATTGCAGATGAGTGATGGTGACACAATTAGGATATGAAGAATCAGGGGAGGAGGGGATTGGAAGTGACTGCTAATGGGTACAAAGTTTCTTTTAGGGGTGATAAGAATACTCTAGAATTAGAAAGTGGTAAGGGAAGCACAACTCTGTCAATGTGCTGAAAGCTGTTGAAATATGTACTCTAAATGACGAACTTTATGGTATGTAAATTATATATCAATAATGCCATTAAAAATGAGTGCTCTGTGGTAACACAAAACAACAGGGATGGATCTTTAAAAATGTTAAGTTGTGAAAAAAAGAGTTCCAAAAGATTATACATAGTATGATATCATTTTTACATAACTCAAAAACAAGCTGAATAAAATATTATTTATGGACATACACATACATGATAAAACTATTTGGAATATTGCAAAGGAAAGATAAATGTTAGGCAGTTGCTCCCTCAGAAGGGAAAGAGGGAAATGGACAAGGGAGGAACTCATAGGTAGATGCAACGGTATTGGTGATTCTTTTAGTTTTTGAGCGATTATTTAAAAGTTTTGATTTTATTTATAATTTATATATTTTATATTTAATAATTTAAATGAATCAAATATTATATTAAAAAGGTAATAAAAGAAACGTGCCTTTCCCCACACCACCCTCAAAACCAAAGACAGTGAAACAATGTCTACAGAGTTCTGAAGAAAAGAAGCATGACTTGAAAATTTTGAACCCAATCAAATTATCCTCCTAGGATAAATGCACAGACAAACATGAAAGAAGAAATCAAAATCCATGAGCTTTTCTTGGAATAAAAAATTAATTAATTAAAAACTATCATATGACAAAATCTAGGCAACCAAGTAGATGAATCAAAGTCAAGAGTGCAGAAATGAGAAGCCATGGAGAAGGAGAAGGTGTGGTGGTGAGCACCAAATCATTGAAAATAGAATCAAGAGTAAACAACTATTTGAATTATGGTTTCAGGACAGAATATAAATATTATAAACCCAAGCATTGTAAATAATAATATAACTAAGCAAAAATGGGGTTAGAAGGAGAGAGGTGGAAGAAAGTGAAATGGTATCTGTTTTCTCGAATTCCATAAGGAAGTCAATAGATACTATGCAAAATTGAAACAAAATTTAACAAATATATTCACTCTACCTCAATGTTTGTCACTGGGGGAATTATTGACATGTGGGGTGGCCATGTCTTGGAGGTGAGGACTGTCTTGTGCATTATAAGATGTTTGGCATCTCTGGAGCCCAGCCACTAATGCCAGGATCACCTCAGTTACTGTGACCTGTAAAACCATGTCCATGGATTTCTAAATGCACCCTAAGAACTTGGCACTGCCTTGGATTGAGAAACATTGGTCTAACCTCTTAAAGTTTTTCTCAGTATTTTTTTCTCTTAAATTTAGAGCAATGTTAGAGAATCAAAATGTCTTGATTTAAAATCACAAAAAGGATCATTTACCTGAAATTCACTCAATTTCATGTTGGTGTCCCTTTCTTCTATTAAATTAAAATAAAAATAAATTTAATACAGAATAAGCCCTCTTATCTAATGCAACCATTTGTAAGTTAACAAAAAATAATTGTTGAAACAAGGATCTGAAAAAATATACATACTTACTTTGCATATTTTATTTTTGTATTGTGATAAAATACAGATAATATAAAATTTATGTTAACCATTTTTAAGTGTACAGTTCTGTGACATTAATATATTCATATTGTTGTGCAACTATCACCACTTTCCATCTCCAGAACTTTTTCATCTTCCCCAACTGCATGTTTTAATATAAACCCTATTTATAGTCATTTGCCAATCTTTTGATTTGGGCCCAAGATCTTTTCTTTGAGAGTGGTCCCCTGATTGGAATTCCCCCTGGCCATCTTTTTTGCATGAATTACACCAATAATGCACTCTCCAGGATTTCCATTTCAGTTTCTTTAAAGTGAAACAAGAACTGAAAGATACTTGGGAAAGAATCTGAGTGCAGAATCCTCCCAGATCCCCTTCTACCTCTCAATACTTTACCAGAGTCATGCTCACACCTAATTTGAAAGCAAATTTTGAATTACCTTACATCTATCCAGTCGTCCTAACATACTCAACCTAGTCTTTATGGAATTCATTCTTTTTGCATTGGTATTACATCATTTTTCATAAAATTTAATTAAGTTACATGATTTTAAAAGTTTGGGTTCAAACACAGTTGACTCATGGAAATATCCAGCTGAACCAATGGAGACAGAAATGCAGGGGCATGGAGAGAGCTGTGTGCTTACTGTGAGCATTTTAAGTGAAGGATGTCACTTATGAAATGATCTGACAAGGATGTTATATTAAATTAAAAATAGTACGTGTGGTTAATTTTGTGTGTCAATTGACTGGGCCACAAGGTGCCCAGACTTTTGGTCAAACATTATTCTGGGTGTGTCTGTGAGGGTGTTTTTGGATGAAATTGACACTTGAATGGGTAGACTGAGTAAGGCAGATTGCCCTCCCTAATGTGGGTGGGCCTCACCCAATCAATTGAAGACATGAATAGAACAAAAAGGCTAAGTAAGGAGGAACTCCTCTTGCCTGACTGCTTTGAGCTGGGACATTGCTTTTTTTCCCCGTCTTTGGATTTGAACTGAAACATCCACTCTTCCAGGGTCACCAGCCTGCTGGCCTTCAGAGTGGACCTATACATCAGCTCCCCTGGGTCTCCAGCTTGCTGACTGCAAATCTTGAGGTGTTTTAACCTCCAAAATCATGTGAGCCAATTTCTTAAAATACATCTCTTTATATATATATATATATATACATATATATATGTATATATACATCCTATTGGTTCTGCTTCTCTGGAGGATCCTAATACAATACCTAACAACTAAATGCAGTGTGGACCTTGGAACAGAAAGAGCACCTTAGTGGAAAACTGGTGAATCTCAAAGGTCTTGAATTTAGTTAATAGTAATGTACCAATGTTTTTTTCATAGTTGTGTTAAAAGTACCACGGTAATGTAAGATGTTAACAGTAGAGAAAGCTGGGTGAGGGGTATATGAGAATACTCTGTACTATCTTTGCAACATTTCTGTAAATCTAAAATTATCCCAAAATAAAAACTTTTTTTAAAAAATAGCATGCACCATATGATCCCCCTTTCTGAAACCATTTCTAATTATCCTATCCTTCTACTTGTATTTATGCATTCTGTTTACCAAATATTAGTAATCTTTACTTTGGGTAATTACTTCTTTCTTTGTACCTTTTTGTATTGCTTGAAATTTTTTTAAACAATAATTGGACATACATATTTCACTAAAATGATAAAATCATTCTTTAAAACATTTGAGTCTGACAAGGTAACTTCTAGAAATCATCAAAACCCTAAAAGCCCTATGATGTTTGATTTGATGTCAGTTTTTAATAACATGGTTTCATCTATAACACTCTCCTTGTGGACCCAAAGATGATTTTAAGCTGAGGCTCTAAGATTAATGCTATGCCACAGAACTAGAAAAGTGGTCAGGTCATGTTAATATACAAATATGTTGTCTCTGATCCATACACAGCTTAATGGTTTATGTCTCTCTGTTACTTTTGCTTTTTGCCAACTGTAAGCATCATAAGGGAAAAAGAGGCTATTGGTTGCAGTTCTACGGTTCTGTTCAGTGGAGCAGTGAGGGAGTGAAGAATAGTCAGGGATCTGTATCTCCAATCGGAGCAGAGCTTGCCATTGAGTAATTGGAGAGATTGAAAGGACAGATTCCTAAATGTTCAATACAAATAAAATTGTTTAATGCTCACTCTCTTTATCCTCCCATTTCTCCTCTTTTATGTTTGTTCTCTTCATCCTCTCTCTACTGTCACTCCTGCCATCCAGCTTCTCCCTTTGACTTTGACTATTAGGTCCTCGTAACTTCTCAAAGGAGATATTTCTTTTCTTTTTTCACTCCAAGACTTTGAACTCTTGACAGACAGGGAGAATATCTTCTTCATTTCTGTGTCCCCATCACCTAGCACAGTCTTCATCCATCAATCCTGGTGAGGGTTGTTGAATGAATGACTTTGAGACTGGAGGTGGTGGTGATGTCTATGAGCTGAACCACAGCTGTAAATGGAACGTCTGGGGTTTTCTAGTTCCTCCTACTCACCAAGGTTTTATGTCTCTCTTCCTCCCTATTGTTTGTCTTTCTTGGCACTTTTTATTCTTATAATATACAGCAAGAAGCTTGTTGCCTTTATTCTGGCACCTTCTGAATGTGCAAACTCTGAAGTCATTCTGCTCTTTGCCTGAGGTTGGGTCTTCTCCTTAACTTGTGTTTCTAGAAAGTAATACTCTATACCAGTGGTTTTTAAACTTTATCAGGCATCAGAATCACCTGGAGAGCTTGTTAAAACACAGAGTACTAGGTCCCACTCCCAGAGTTCTCATTCAGTAGGTCTGGGGTAGGGCTGAAGGATTTGCATTTCTAACAAGTTCCCAGGTGATGCTGATACTGATGCTGCTGGTTCAGAGACCACACTTCAAGAACCCCTGATCAGGGGCAGGGCCAGCCTGGTGGTGCAGTAGTTAAATTTGCATGTTCTGCCCCAGTGACCCGGAGTTCACTCGTTCAGATCCTGGGTGCGGACCTAGGCACAGCTTGTCAAGCCATGCTGTGGCAGGTGTCCCACATATAAAATAGAGGAAGATGGGCACAGATGTTAGTTCAAGGCCAATCTTCCTCAGCAAAAAGAGGAGGATTGGCAGCAGATGTTAGCTCAGGGCTAATCTTCCTCAAAAACAAAAGAGAGAATCACTGATCTGTATCTTACAGAAATAGCAGCCAGTTCATTGTCTAATCTCCTGTGCCAGGGAGAAAAAAAAGATAGAGGTGTTCATTGTCTAGAACTTAACCATGAAATAAAAATAACAGAAAGAATATGCATGTTTTGTTTTAAACCCAAGGTAGAAAGGTTTTTTTTTCTTATAATCATCATTCTTTAATTCAAATCATTCCATAGGCCATAAGTAAAGTTAAAACTGCTAACAGAGAAAAGACTACTGATATTTCTATCAGAGTATATAAAAAGGTTAATTATGGTGTGCACATCTTAAAGATCTCCTTGCCTTGTGAGCCATCTCCAGAAATACTTGCCATAGAACTGAAATAGAAATGATTATATGAGTAAATTATCACCCACACTCCTTGCATGCATCATTTCATACCACAAGCCTTTTCTCTTTTCAAGGAATAATGGTTTTACATTTTACTTTGTGATGGCACTCTAATTGCTAAATATAATGGGGGCATTATGCTACAAAGTTAAAAGATTCTAAGTGAAAAGATAAGTCAAATATAGTAATCTCATCCAGCCAATGATTCTTTAAAGTGTGCTCCTCTTTTTTTCCAGCTGTCCCCCAATTCTGAACTCCCACAGGATGATTTAAACTGAATATCATGGCAGAAGAAAGCTTAAAGGGATCCTAGAATTCATTTAGTCCAGGTGTCTGCAACTATGACCCACTGGCCAAATCTGGCCCACTGCCTGTTTTTGTAAATAAAATTTTATTGGAAAGCAAGCGTGCCTGTTTGTTTACACATTTAAATGGCTGCCCTCACACTACAATGACAGAGTTAAGTAGTTGTAACACAGACCATGGGATCCAAAGCCTAAAATATTTGATACCTCATCCTTTACCGAAAAAGTTTGCGCCTCCTGCTCTAGTCCAACCTACTCATTTGGCAGGTGAGAAAACTTACCCCAAGAATGAGAAAGAGGCAGCTCAGGGTTACACACTCAAAACAGACACGGGATTGCAGAATGCCAGGCGTCGTCCTCAGCAGCAACCATAAGAGCCTTGGTCCCCAGAGAGTCAAAGCCATCCTTCATGTATTTAGAGTAGAGGACATGGGGTAAGTTTGCATCTCATTGCAATTTTCAAAGATCCCTCCATATGACAAACCCAAGAACAGTGTGACGGAAGTGTGCTTTGATGTTAGTCCAAAATGTATAAATGGCATCATTTTTTTCACATGTGTACAAAACACATTAGCAGCCTACCCTTTAGGGCCTGTTTCTAATAATGAAAAAGTCTTTTCTCATTGATGAGAGAATCGTTAGGATCATCTTGTCTTTCAGAAAACATTCTAACATCCTGTCATGTAATATTCTCCACAGTGTCCAGAGCTCTCAGGAAAACATGCCTGATGGTGTGAATTCTTATTTTCTTAAGTCATTAGATTCACCAAATTGACAAAAGCGTGTGGGTGAGAGTGTGTGTGTGTTTATATAAGTGTTTTTATGTAATTTATATATCTGTGTCTAAAATAAAATGATACAATGATGCCAGGTGTCATTGGTGCCCCAATCTCTCTTATTTGTATGTTAAGAAAAATATGTCTATTCTTTAAGTGAACAAATATGTCTATTCTTTAAGTGAACAAATATGTCTATTCTGTAAATCAACCCAAATTCCATGTTTTCAGGTAAGGGCACAGAGTTGTATAATAAATTGGAGTGTTTTCACCAAAAGGACGATCATTCTGTTTGTTCATTCATCAGTGCTTTAATGAGTATCTCTGTGCCAGGAACCCCCTGTGTTGAGACTGATACACAGAGAGTAAGAGGATCTCACTGTCTGACAGGGGAGGTCATGATCTGAAGACACGTGGTACAGGACCTCTGCAAGTTCTACCATGGAGAAAGCACTGGAAGAGACAATTGAGCAGAGCCTGGAAAGATGAATAGGGGCTTACCATACAGATGGGCACATTCCAGGGAAATGAAAAGTCAAATTTTAGTGTTAACTCTCGCAGGAGACATTCTTGTCTCCTCAGTCTTATTTGGAGATCCCTCTTTTGTGTTCCTATAGCAATCATGTATCATAGGACTTTTCCCTCTCCCTGGCCTTGAGTAGGTATTCAGTAAATGAATGAATGATGAGAGAGTGAATGGATAGATGAATGAGCAAGTGAGTTAATGAACATACAAAAGGCAGAGGTGTGAACCACTATGGCCTGTTCAGGGAACTGCTTATATGGGTAGAAGATAAGCCATGGGGAAGAGGGGACAGGCCTGCTGGGAAAAAAGGCTGGAGAGGTAGGTCAGGGTAAGATTATGGAGGACCCTGTATACCAGCTTAGGAATTTGGGCTGTATTAATTATTTCAGCAATTCCTAGTTGGCCCTACTATGTGCCAATCCTGTGTTAGGCTCTGGAGGTACAAGATATGTCTCCTGCCCTTGTGGAGCTTACTGCTTCACTGAAGCAATATTAATCATGGATACTCATGGATACTCTGGATGCAGACTGCCTAGGTTCCAGTTTTAATTTCCCCTTCACTAGCTATGTGGTCTTCAATTTCTCAGTGCTTCAGTATCCTAATCTGTAAAACGAGAGTAATAATAGAACCTACCTCATAGTTCTTGTGATGATTAAAATGAGATAATGTATATAAAACTGCCTTGTACATAGGAAATACTCAATAAATATTAGGCACTCTTATTATTGGGGAAAATAGGCATTGAACAAAGTGAGTTGGAGAGCTACAGAAGGTGAGGCCCAGAGTGTAGTAAGAGTGTAATGGTGGTGGGTATGGGGACGGCTGACATGATCTGGAGATTCAAGGAAGGCCTGTCTAGGGAAAGAGTGGGTAGAAAGATGTTCCATGATGAGGAAAACCTTGTGAAAAGGGAAGAGACCACTGTGAGAGCAAAGTAAGAAGAAAACCAGTCTGGCTACAGCTTTTGTATTGAGAGGAGTGGGGAGAGAAGAGTGGCTGGAACTGAGGCTGGGGAGGCAGGCTGAGGCCAGCTCATGGAGTATCTTATGAGTCATGGTAAGATTTTGGGCTTTGTCCCAAGTTAGTGGGAACCGCTGAAGAGATTAAGCACAGAGTGACAGAACGAGAATGTTTTTAAAATATGGAGAGAAGTAGACAGATTTATGAGAACATAGGAATTGAATTAATTGGTGATATAAGATGTGAGAGAAAGAAAGGTGTAAGATGTCTCCCAGATTACTGGATTGAGCAGTTTAATGAATAGTGTACCATTTACTCAGATAGGAACATGGGAGGAAGAGCAGACTTTCAAGGTCAAAAGATGACAGCAGTTGAAGTTGACGTGCCAGGAAGGATGGTAATGGAGTTCAGAATACAGATGAGCATAGGAATCTGGGTTTTGATGTGATTGCCAAGGAAAATATATGAAGTGAGAAGACAACCAAGATGGAATTCTGGAGACTAAGCAGAAGTGATCAAAGAGATCAGTTAAAATATAAGATGTCGCTATCACAGAAACAAAGGTAATTTGATAAAGGAGGATATGGTCAACATTATCAAATAATGTCATTTTTAATAAGGACTGAAAATGGCCCATTGGATTTGGCAATTAGGATATTTCTGAACAGGGTCATCTAAAACTTTCCTAGACATTGAACATGCTGATTTTTGAGATCCCACCCCATATTATAGCAAACATTAAAATGTACCAAATTCCACATTAAATTTATATCATAAAAAAATTTAGGGGATTAAAACTTTTTCCTTTTGAAATTAGTACTACTTAAAATTTTTTAGTTCTCTTTTTGTATTTAAGCCAATCAATTTTTCTATAGATCTGAGACATTGTATAGTTTCTTGAAAACCCAGAGGACCTAGGCTCTTATCAATGATAACTGGCAGTCAGAGAAGGCTACAGTGGGTTATGGAGTAAGTGAGTGATGAAGTGAAGACAGTAAGTATGGACTTCTCTTTCACAAGCATATCTAGGAAAGAAAGGAAAGAGAGGGAGAGAGGCAAAGGAGGGCATAAAGTCCAGGGATGGTATGATTTATTTAAGAGTAGAACTTTTCATACAGTTTGGAAGAGAAAAGCAAAAAAAACAAAGTTTAATGATGCAAGAGAGACTTGCATCATTATTTGATCAAATTGCTACTTGAGGAGACAACAGCTAGGAGGGGACCCAGAACATAGTAGGATTCACCTTCTTGAAAGTCCCATTCTTTGAATCCAAATGGAAGGAGAGAAAGACAAGTGGGTGGATAGATGTTCATACCCTATAGCTATTATTAATAAAACATTTAAAATCAAGACTATCGAGTAACTCCAGTACCACCATTCAGCATTGTTCTTCTAAAGATCAGAGAATACAAGAGTGGCACTGGGAGGTTATGGCAGTTAACATCTCTGTTTCATAAATAATCCCAAAGTACTCAGTGATTTAGAGTGTGTATAGATGCCTATTGGGGTTTGGCTCTGGTTCTTTTATGAGCCAAGAAGATGCAAGTACTGTCTGGGAGTAAAATGTCCACCTGTGTCAAGCAAATTGACTTGTCAAAGGCGTCATCTGATAGATTAGTTGATTTACACAGAGAAAGCAGGAGGTATATGGAAAGTGCATTAACTCTTTGGGGCCACTGGGGCAACATTAGTAAATCATTGCTACAGTACTAAATGGTTCTCCTAATGGCCCCAAAGAGTAAATGCATCTCCCAAAGAGTCTCAGATGGTCCCAGGTGGTCATTTGCCCTCTGAGACTAGGAGTGATTACAAGTGCTTTTCAAGAGCTGGGTCAATGGCCCAATTCCCACTTTACAGATAAGGAAACTGAAGTTTATTCTAGGCCACTTGGCCAGTTAATGACAGAGCTTAGATTAGATATTAGCCATCTAAAGTGGTTAGCTAATAATTAGTACTGCTGTTCTGATACCAGTAGGCATTCCAGTGATGATCTCAGCAACAGTTTATCATTTAAAATGTAATTGTTCACAGTGAAATATTCCATATTTATTCCCATGGAGTAGGCAAGTGATTCCAATAAGATGGAAATGAATGGTCTTTTGCAAAAATGTTGTTTTAGTTGTGGCTTTTTGTTGTTGTTAGATGGTTGTCAGCTGTAGAAATATAAATGAAAACTCAATAAAGGAGGTGGGAAGTGTTTTCATAATAGATATTGGAAATGGGTGCTAAGTTCTGTGTGTTTATCAGGCTCATGCATTGAATAAATTGGATCATCTTTGGAGGTGTTGCTTGACAAGCCATGAGTGTTTCAGAGCTAAAGGGGCTTTGAGATCCTCCACTCAGAGGCTCTTATTTTATAAATAAAAACAAAAATGGCCTCAGATTGGCCCAGCTAGAGCTTTGCCTTAAGCTTACAAAGAAAGCCTAGTTATCTGAAGGCAACAAGGAAAAGGGGCCAGGGACTCCCCAGACTTCAAGTCTAGGGGCCACTTCCAGAGAGGTGAAGAGAGAGAGTGTTGTACATGGTCATTATTATAACGCAGATTTATTATTAAAAAGGCTACCAATTCTTTGAAAAACATAAATTCAATGACTAGGCCTTCTCCCCCTTCAAAGGAAATGACAAAGTATGTAGGAAAAAAAGGCAAGAAAAATTTGTTATCAAATGATAAGCAAGTAAAATTTGAGTCAAGGAAGTTCCATTCCAGGGCTTATCCACCTCTACACCTCAAAGCCTACTTGCATGGCCAAGGGCTTCTAGGAATTTCCAGATGCCCAACTGTGAATTTTCTAAAAAGAGAAAAATAAAAACTGCAGCAATAAATTGTGCCCGTGAGCACAATTAAATCTTGGCTATTTTTTGTGATGCTTCCTGGTATATTATGAATGTGTTATTATAAAGCTTACATACAAGAGCAGTGGTCTGGGTAATTTTTGCCTAAAATGGTAGTTTTTTGGTCAGTGGGCCAAGAATGAGAGCAGCTCAGGGTTCTGGGATTGCATGCAATGGGACCTTGGTTTACTTTGTTTTGTTTTGTCTTGCCTTTGGTGATTAGATTTAGGACATAAGTTCCAAAATAGCCCATTTTAATCAACAGTAGGACTTCCCTGTTGATGTCTTGGCTGAGTTCAGTGAGTTTTGCAAACACAGAAAAAGCAGACTTGAATATAGGCAGAAAGGTGACTCAAAAAGGAAATTCATCAGCTTTCTTGCCTAAATAAGAGACATATGTGATTACTAATCAAAATAAATATAAGGGTCAAATAATTATAATTGCATTAATCTCTTTCCAGAATGGGGACTTCTCTGGTATCTATAAATTAAGAATCATATTAGCAAATTCATTAATTAATAATAATACCTTGCACTATATATGTCATCTTATTTGTTACAAAGTGCTTTCACCTATTATGGCTTTGATGTTCACAACAAATGTGACATGGGCAGGGCAAGTGTTCTTATCCTCATTTAACAGATGAGCAAGTTGAAGCTACAAATGGTCCTGAGCTCTTTCCATTGACAATACTGCCTCTAAGGTCCTATTAGCAGTACCTTTCATATTTTTTATGAATAATAACTTCTTTGCTCAAGTAAGAGCTGAGTCTTCAAGCACGACTGTCATTTAATATAAATGTTGACTGAAGATGTGCCCACCCTGCCCTGGAGACATAAACAGTGTGCCACTGACATGTCTTTATGAAATTCAGCCAGGCTACCTTTTTCCAGCAATAAAGATTGAAATAAATTAAGGAGAGTGCAGATTAGACACATGTTTTAAGTTGATGGTAGGAATGTAAAGAGGATTAATTAATGAATTTGTATAATGGCTCTTCCTACTTTGCTGGGTACCCAGTTATCAATGCCAATGAATTCTGGACTGGGGTCATAACATTTATCTGTTTCTCCAGAAGCCATTTTCATTCATACTCAGTTAAGGTTATCCAAGTTTCACACTGCACTTTTGCCAGCCTGGTAGAGTTCTGAATGCCCCCAGACTGGTGCTCCCTAAGAATCTGTAAAATCTTCTTTGCATGCCAGTTGTTGTGTTCCTTTGATTCCCCAATCTGCATGTGGTACATTACTCAACAAAACAGTTTTTCTTTCTGTTTCACCAAATGCAGGTGCACAATCTTTCTGTGAGAGAGAGCTCTCATAATCGGCCGTGTAAATTACCCCCCAGGTCCAAGGTCTGAAAAAATCAGTTTTTCATAAAGATAATGAAGAACCACAATATTTATACTTTATTTGTTTTTCCAGTCTTCTGAACGAGTCTTTTTCCTGCCCATAGCTACCTCACAAATGGCACTAGTCATTATGGGAAGGGTTTTTTTAGCTGGTGAGGTTTGTAGAAAAAATTTTTCTAAAACCCTAAATAAGTAATGAAATATATTGGCTCACTTTGCTTTCTGAAAAAGCCCACCAAATTTCTTTTATATTTACTTTTAAAATCTTCCCAGATACTTAAGAATTCTTGGACTTTATGTCTTCTTAAGATTATTTTTTTCTTCTGCAGCCATTTTCTATAAAAATGTCCTGGTCTCACCCTGAGAAATCCAAACTGAAACTCAGGTGGAAAAAGGTTTTCTTCCTTCCACAGTTACACTTATGTGCACAGATGCTAACTGGAGTAAAATAAAGGGACTATAAACCTTTAGACATTATAGAAAATCTGGACTTCTTAAAATATGGAGCGTCTTTAGCCTAATTCAGTATTACTGTATCTAGAAGTCTTAAGGATATATAAGGTCAAATATTTATTCTGTGTGCAAAACAGATTCCCAATAATAGTTTATCCTATAGCTCTTTTAAAATGTCAAAAATTACATCACATCTCATATAAAGAAAAATGTGTGATTTTCATGCAAGCTAAGAATTTCATTAATAATTCAGATTGCACTAATCATCAAATATAAAATGCTTTTGAACTTATTGTTTCCCAGTAAATATAAAATAAACTTTTATTGATATGAATTATTGTTTTACTCCAAATTTTCAAAATCATTAAATAAAAATATAAAGAAGGAACACAAACATTTTCTCCAAATGACTCCTTTAGAAAATTCTTAAGCTTTGTTCAAAGCCTAGGCCAACACTATGAAGATAAAAAAAAAAATCCTTCTCTGCTTTTTGTTTCAACTTAGTTTCCAAGTCAAATTTTATAATCACATTTAGGGTCACTGAACTTTTAATGTTTACATATTAAAGAAAGAAAAAAAAGAGTATTATAGTTGGTGTCATTTACACCCCAAATAAGGCATAGTAGAGCCTTAAGTTGCTTGCAGTAATCATTAGATCAGAAGGAAATGCATCCATTTATATTACGCAGTATTCTCTTGGCTAAATTCAGACTGCCAACCTCACTTCAGCTAGCCAGGTGGATCGCTTCTCAGGATGTCACTAAGTAGCCTGTGCTGGTAGAGTTGGGGACCCTGAGACAAGAGAACTCATATACCGACTTCAGGCTCTGACAGACTGGAGGATGTTCTAGTCCCAATGGGCTTTGCAGAAAAAAATAATTTTGTGCCATAAACACAGGCAGTTGGTCCAAATTCTTTCATCTTAACTATGTCTTCTGGTGAGCTCTCTTTGCTTTCTATTGATCAGGCCATTGGGAGAAATAAAAGGATTTTTGCAAAGTATTTCTCCTTCCAGGAGATTGTATTCTGGGTATGAAAATATATAACCCCATACCCTTTCCTCAGAGCCTACCGGTCATCTTCCCTCACTCCTCCTTGCCTGGAGCTTAAGTCCCATGCGCCTTTTATGCATAGGGCCTGTTTCTGATCCACTTTAGATTGTGCCAACTTGCTTCCTTCAGCAGATTGTTGGTGCTAAATAAATGGTGTGACTTGTAGTAATAATGGTGATGATAATGAATCTTAAAACACCTAACTAATCCGAGTGAACTCTCTGTGATGTTAAGGCTGTGGAACACATGGTTGACTAACAGTGATAATGACTGAAAATGAGGTGATAAATTACTACGTAGATTGTTGATGGCCTATAATTGTCTCAAAAGAAGGACATTTCATAACAGACCAATCCCATTTAAACAAATATAAGTGTAGCGTTATAGACATATAGGACTGCATCTGTACAGTTTTTTAGAGTAAGCTGCTCCATAAAATACAGGGACACCAAACAACTTAGACAAACACTCCTCAGGTCAAGGGGCATAAGAAGTAAGAATTAAGGTTGCGTTTGCTCTTTATTGAATGTTGCATTGTTCCTGGATCTGTAAGCATAACTTTCAAGACTCCACCAATATAAACACAAAACTACCTAGTTATGAGCCTGTGTTTACACAGTCCAGATCAAAAACACAGACAGTCACTCAGGTTCATTTGCATTTGCTGCCAAAAATGTCCGAATTCCTTTTTTGGAAAGTAGCAATGCTTCATATTTTGATGCCATTTACTCTCAAGGTTAATTTATATTTACAAATTTTATAAAAGGCCTCATATTCTTTGCCGTGTTGCCGGTACTTTCTTTTCTTTGGAGTAGCATTGTTCTTTTCTAAGGAACTGATTGTGTGGCAGATCGTCGGATCATTGCAGGGAGCACAGATGAAAAGCCTGTTATTCCAAAGGATTAAATTACAATTCTTAGTGAACCATTGCCAAGCTATTTTTTTTCCAAACCCGGGGAGGATTGGAAATAGGAAATGTTATGCCTTGCAAAGGGGTGGGAACGGTTGAGTGGATGAGGAAGAATAACCATCTTAGTAAGTGTTATTAAATTCTCTTCAAGTAAAATCATGAAGCAAAAAAAGATGATAAAATCTGTAAAATATCCAAGTGATCAGGAATAATAAACAGCTGAGTTTGTAGGAAGTAGTGATATCATGGAATGGATTTTTATTGAATTATAAAAATGAGTAAGGAAAAGAATCCAATAGAGGTAGCATGTACACATGAATACACAAAAACAATTAAGATCCCAACTTCACTTCAGCATCTTCAGGGTTCAAAGAATATCGGGGCAGAGGACACAAGGTTTTCAAATCACTGATATCTTGCACATGAGCTCTCTTGGGAAAGATTATAAAATATAATGGGACACAAAATGAAAGGGAGTCTCTACCAAGGGTATTTGGAGCAGGATAAGTGAGCACTTTCCCCAAAATCTGACTTTCTAAAACCAGGAGGAGAAATTAGTTCTGTCTGATTCTGAGATTCTAAACAGCAGGGAAGTATCGTGTAACCTGGGAGGGGATAGGATAAATAAATTTGGGAAAGAAAACACCATAGGGAAGAGATGCTTTGAAATTCAATTCCGAAACATATGTTAATGCATTTGGAGGAAGATAAAGGATTTAGGTACCCAGTGGCATGGAGAGACTGAAGAGGAGGAAAAACCCCAACAATTAGCTGTGTGCTGTCTCCAGGTTGCCATTGTGGTGTCTGTCAGTGTATCACTGTAAGAATCAGGAACAAACTCCCGGGAGATGCTGTAAGGAAAAGTTCAAAAATATGCACTGAGGGGTTCCCATGTTTCAGGCACATAGCAAGTATGATGGTAGGTGCTTGGGATAAAAAGATGGATAATCCCTGCTCATGAAGTGTTCACAGTATTTTGAAGAAAAGCGAGACACACAAGCAGATGATCTCAGTAAAAAAAATGGAACAAATAGGGGGCTGGCCCCGTGGCCGAGTGGTTGGGTTCGCGCGCTCCGCTGCAGGCGGCCCAGTGTTTCGTTGGTTCGGGTCCTGGGCGCGGACATGGCACTGCTCATCAGACCACGCTGAGGCGGCGTCCCGCATGCCACAGCTAGAAGGACCCACAGCGGGGAATGTACAGCTGTGTACTGGGGGGCTTTGGGGAGAGAAAGGAAAAAATAAAATCTTTAAAAAAAAAAAATGGAGCAAATACTACAAGGATATGCAGCACAAAGGAAGCTGAAGAGCTACAACTTGCTTTGCCTGGAGAAATCAAGAAACAGGAAAGAGGATAACTTTTGAATTGGATCTTGAAGGATGAGTAAGAATTCTCCAGGCACCAAGAAAACAGATGCAAAGAATAAGGTGCATGCAGCGTGAAGGGTTCAAGGTGCATAGTTGGGGGAGGCTGCTGATGAGGTTGAAGGATGGTGGGGTCAGACCGTGAAGGGCCTCCTCCACTGTGCTGAGGAGTTTGGCCTTAACTAGGTAAGTGAAAGAGAGCATTTCCAGCTTTAAAACATGGGAATGACCTGATCTAATGTGTGTCTCAGAAGGGAAACTCTGGCTGTGAGGAGTAGTGTAAGGCTCCAGTCTGCAGGTAGTAGTCAGGAGGCCATTGCAAGAGAGACAGAGGGGAGATGAAAGGATGGATTCCATAGATATTTTGGAGATGGCATGAATAGATATTCATGAGCTATTAAATGTTAGGAGTGCAGAAGAGGGAAAAATGGAAGGGTCCCCAGCTCCTCAGATGGTGATACTATTAACTGAAATGGAGAACACTACGAAAGGAATACACCATTTATGCCTGTGGCAGGGCGACATGATGGGCAGGGAAGGTTGGCAAATCTGTTGTTAAAATCCTCCTTGTATAGTGGAGGAGACTGCAACTCAGAATCAGCAAGAAGTGTCCTCACTCTGCCCCACCCTACTGTGTCCCTGAGGAGACTCAAAGGGTCAGAAAACATTCTATTGAATTTTACTTAATTTTTAACTATTACAGAACTATATTTTTAAAAACGGGCACATTCAAGTGTGTCACATAGCAAATGCTATTACAGTGCAGACCAACACCATGCTTGCTTGTCTCACCAGGTTAACTCTCTTGGTACAGGCCTCAGCACAAGTGACGCTCTCTCTTGCTACTTATAAATGGAATCGTATCCTGAGATGACAAGGCAACTTGTTTAAAAACTATATTTTACTATTTCCAAAAGTCTATCTCTGTAATCAAGAAAATCTCAATACTATGCAACCAATAAGAAATCACAGAATAAACTGGCTGCTGAGGCTCACATGAGATGACAATTGTCATCTAAGCCCCTAATTTTAATTTTTGGTGTTCGTCAAAACAGCCTTGTTTTTTCATTAAATTTGAATAAATGTAATAAATTTGAACTGATGAAATGTTTACTAAAAATATTATGTTTTATATATTTGTGATTCTTCATAAGATTCCTTTAAACAAATTTTTTAAAAAACTGCATGTAAAGTGTATTAAACGGCATCTATTTCTGACTTTTATTTCTGAGATTGTTAAGCAATTCTTCAATTTATTGGACTCATTTAAAATTCTAAAACCATCCTTTCACTCTCTTCACACACATCCATATTTTTCTCCCTGCTCCCCACTTCTCCCTCTGAGCATGGTGTTTGTGTAAGACAATAAAAGGAACAATCAGATTTGGCAGGATAATAATCAACCAAAATGTGTCTGTTCTGTTTTTCATTTTGCTTGATTACAACATCAAAATGCAAGAATGGGTGGACGGACTATTTTGAAGTCTGAGCTTTGAAAACACCTGTTTACTCATGTGGATGTGTGTGAATTTCATATTTAACAATAATAGAACAGCTCACTCTGTCATTTTCACACTTCTATTGCAAAAACAGTGGCCTGGACATCTCCTGGCAAAATACATTCAAAGATTATGGTAGCAGCTAAAATTTTCATGGAAAAATTAAAATGTACATTAATACAATTTACACTTATTTTATTAGTTTATGCAGTCTTATATAAGCACTGATCAACTCCTCTGTCATACATAACTTTTTAATGTGTTATTTCAGCTTCATCGACAGCTTCTTGATTGGGTCTCGAGTACTAATCAGGCCCCTCACAAGTACTGTCAGAGGCCTAAACATCTTGCATCCATCATGAAGAGTAAGTAGGATCATAACAACTAATCACATTAACATAATTTAAAAATGCAGAGCGTGAATAGCTTTTTTCCCCAAGATTTGTAGTAAAAACATAAGCACAATAAGACTGCAATGATTCATTACACCATTGGCTTGTTTATGTTATAATGTATTTATGTGCCCCGCAGAAGGAAACCATAAAACCGCCATTAACAAGTAGAGGAAAGAGGTTCTTTTTTTAACTGAATTACATGAATTCAGGATGAATATTAAAAAAAAAAAAAATTATTTCTAGGAAGGGAAACTGCTATCTTTTTATGTTCTCTTAGGACGTTACAAAACCCAGTCTCACTATAGATCTTTTCAGTAATCTACATTTTGTACTTCCCACTATGAACCAGTTTCTGCCCAAAAAGACAAACAATGAGTTGCAGGTGAAGTTGCTGCACGTCACTGAAGCACATTGCTAAGGGAAATTATTCTGAGGGAAAAAACCCAAAAACACCTTTTTTGGAAGATAATCCACTGGGAAATAGTATCATGCCACCCTACTGGATATAAACTCACTGCCTCCCTCTCAGGATGTTGGGGTGTCCGCCTTAACTCTGAATTGGTCTGAGAAATATTAGCTACCGAGTGCCAGGCCCCTGAGCAAGGTGCTTTGGATACAGCTATGAAAAATGACCAACACAGTCCTTGCCTACCATCCTAAGTCCTGGGGCTTACCATCCAGTGGGGGAAACAGAAAAGGAAACAGATATTTAAATTATACTATCAAGAGTTCTGCCATGGAGGAATAAACAGGCAAGGCGTCCTGGAGGGTGTCATGACAGTGTTGATACCTGGATGGGAAGCAGGAGTTCGCCAGGTGAAAGAGCACAAGGGTGCAGACAAAAGTATTCCAGGCAAGGGTAGTACTTTACATGGAATGTTTAGGGAACTGAGAACAGTTCTTTATCAAATAATTATTGAATATCTGTTGACTGCATACAGCTAAACCATAGATTACAAGGGAGAAAGTGGCAAAAGATGAATCTAGAAGGAATTCAGGGGGCCAGATTTATTCACTTATCAAAGA
Source organism: Equus caballus (assembly GCF_041296265.1). Taxonomy (NCBI): domain Eukaryota; kingdom Metazoa; phylum Chordata; class Mammalia; order Perissodactyla; family Equidae; genus Equus; species Equus caballus. Next base: position 45,831,662 of record NC_091687.1, read on the forward strand.
TTCCGGGGCAAGGGATCTCTCAGTCTGTAAGCTAGACATGGCATCTGTCCTTACGGAGTTTATAGTTTAGTAGGGGAAACAGATAAAAACTAATCAACGTAATAATGTCGAATTGTGATTGATACAATGAAGAAAACAAACAGGGTGCTGGGAGAGAGTAACAGGAAGAACCAACCTTGGATGGGATCAGAGGGGACATCTCTGAGGAGGTGAGATTTGAAGATTGAGAAGAGGTCAGATCATGAAGGGCCTAGTGAACCTTATTAGGGAGGTGGCGTTTTATCTTGATGGTTATCCACGTTTAAAGGCCTTAAGCAGGGGAGAGATGCAATCAACTTGCATTTAGACAAGTCATTCTGGCTGTTGTGTGGAGTCTGGAGATGAATGAGGTAGGAGGTAGGGAGCTCAGTTGGATGGCTTTTACAGTAATCTGGGTGAGAGATAATTTCCTGGTGCCAGGATATCTTAGTAACAGTGGTATTAGGCAGAGATTATTAAAATATTTAACAGTTTGGCAAGAATAGTAACTCATCAGGATGGATGCTAGCCTCATCACTAAGTAGGGTCTGCAGGCCTCTCTCTGCTGGGCCAGGCTGATGGGCATGTGGATCCCAGAACAGGGGGCCAACATGACTGGGGCTTAGGCCAGCAGCTCTTTACAACCAGTGTGGAAGTATTTCAATATTTTAGCAACAGACATAGCTGTCCCAGCCAGGGAATTAGGTTTAGAGAGCCAGGGAAAGATTGGGGAGATGATTAGGAAAGGGAAGGCTTACATTTGAGTGATGCATAAGGTGAGCAACAAGGAGGAGTTAGTGATTAGGCTCTGGTTTCTGCTTGGGCAACCAGGTAAACTCATTTATTTATTCAATTATATTTATTCAGCACTTTACGTTTAAGACATCTGAGAGAACTGAAATGTCAAGTGGGCAATTGGATATGTGAGGAAGGAACTGGGGGACAATTTGTGCTCAAGAAATAAATATGGGAGTTTTCAACATAAAGCTGTCGTTTAAAGCTACAGAATGAATGAGGTCACCCGGGGAGAGAGTAGAGAGAGAAGCAATAGAACCCAGGATGGAGCCCTGAGCAACTCCAACACTTAGAGTTGGTGAAGAGGAGAGGAGTATTTGATGACTGAGGAGTGGCTACTGCTGTACAAGGAAGACCAACTGTGTGAGCCTTCAGAAGCTAAGGGTGGAGAGTATTTCCAGGAGAAGGGAGTGGTTGGCTGTGTTGAAAGCCATGGAGAGATTAAGAAAGAAAGGACTGGAGTATCTAAGGGATTTAGCAACATGGAGATTGTTGGTGACCTTGATAAAGGCAGTTTCAGTGGGTGTTGAGCAGAGATCGGATTGTCTAGCAATGAAGGTAAATCAGAGATGGGGAAATAAGAGATGGTGACTCCAAGACAACTTTTTGCAGTGATGTGTGACTTCTTTGATTTTTTTCGGGGAGAGACTTGAGCAAGTTTAATTGCTAGTGGGGGAGGCAGGAAGGTATTTTGATAGATTCCAGGTGTCAGCAGACTAAGGCTCCTTCCTGTTTTTGTAAATAAAAATGTATTGAAACACAGCCACTCCCGTTCATTTATGTATTGTCTATGACTGTTTTTATGCTACAACAGCTTAATTTAGTAGTTGTGACAAAGACCTTCTGGCCCACAAAACCCAAAATATTTACTCTCTGACCCCTTGTAGTAAAAGTTTGCCAGCCCCTGGATTAAGCTAAAGTATTACATGCCCTAGGCCATTTAATTTCCACAGGAACCCAAATAAATTCATACAAATATAAATGCATACATAAATACATAAACCAACCAAAAGTTTCCTAAGTCAAAAGTGCTATGGAATTCTCCCTAGTTAATCAATTTATCAACAAAAAGGACAAAAAGACTGAGCTATTGCTCTTCTGCTGATAATATATATCTGTTGCTGACAATATAAATAAACACATTTTATTCACTACTACATACCTACCACCTGGTGCTGAGCCTGCCACATGGTAGGTGTCCAATAACTATTGGCTGAAGCAAGGAAGGAAAGGAACCAAGTGCTGTACTAGAGAATCCTCTGGGGCAAGGGGTAGGGGCTCTTTTTTAGATTTGGGTAGATGGCAGAGGATTCCCTGGATAAATGAACTTATACGGAACCACCCCAGTGAGGTTTATGGAGGCTGCAATGAATCACATTCCCCTAAAATTAATCTGGGAAGTGAGGGAGAATGGGTTGGGCAGATCTGGCTACAGCTAAGGAGTATCCTTGGTGTGAAAACAAAGTCACGAAGCAGCAGTTTGGCAGCGGGGAAGGGCAGTCTCAACCATTCTTTATTTGTTGTGATGAAACAGAAAGCAGAGATGAGCTGAATTTATGTATAGTCCAAGCCAACTTATCCCTCAGGAGCAGAACTAGGAGCTGGTCTGTTAAAAAAGTAGGTTAAAGCAACAAATCACAAAAGGATGTTTTCTACAAACATTTTGCTTAATTGAAAACAAATAAGTAGATATCAATTAACCAATCTTTTGACATAGGGGCAAGGTCTCTGAGCACAAGGCATTGCTCTTGAAGAAAGCACACCTATAACGTATTAACTGAGATTTCACTCTTTAGAGGAGGGTGAAAACTTATACATGGGAAGCGATCTGAGCCCAGCATCCTTCTAGATTTTTCCCACAATCTGTTGCAGCCATAACATTCACACTTTATGAAGCTTTCAACTTGTTTTCATAGAAACAGCTCTTTCCTTTGTCTTCGTATTTCATCTATTTATATAATATTTAATGAAGTCACATCATTATAATAACAAAATCAACTGTCATAAACAGATGTAGGAAACAACTGCTTCTCAGGGAGCTTACAATTCATATCAGAGAGTATGGAAGCCTTAGGATACAAAGGGAATAGTCAGTGATTCTGGTGAGCCCAGGAAAGGGAGGAGAGTTAAGAGTGTTTCTCTGTGAGGGTGGTACAATCACGTTACGGGCCCCAGCTGGTGCTCCTTGAGTCACTGACAAGCTGCCAGCACGGCTGGGTCCCCTGAATATTGACTCGGGGCAGCTGTCCCAAGTCATCACACTCTAGGGACCGTGGAGTATTGTGTGTTGGAAAGCATGCATTAAACACTTGCTTTAGCTTCTTCTGGAATGTAGCGTGTGGAATAATAGATGACTTCTCTCAACAATGCAACTTCCAGAGAATTACAACTGATGAGAAACCAGCCTTCTCTAGCCCATAGCAGATTTAGCTCTGCAAGGCATATTTAACATTCTCAAACTGCTGAATCTAGACAGAGACAGTAAAATCTCGGTAAGCATATTCTGGCAGCATGTCACCTGGTAACTAACAAAGAACACCCAGAATAGTAGGCAGAGATCACAGAACAGTATAAAAGTCGGGAATCAAAGCAGTGGTTAATATATTACTGTGAACTGAGACTGGGGAGCCCTCTGTTCTGCAGCAAATGCCTAGCCAGCTTACTAATTTATTTTATCCAAAAACTGGGTTGACAAAAAATGATCCTATTCTGTCAATACTTTGGAAAATTATTTCCAATAGTTTGGAAATGAGGAAAATAAGGTTGCTCTGTGAGAATTAGCTGTAAAGTCAAGAATATCATTGATCAAATGTAGATATGCAATATCCCAAGGAGAGAGACAGAATATATCCAATATGAGAGCTTTCATAATACTAAATTTTCTATGTCAAAACATTAATTAATGGTAGAACTTGAAGAGAACTAAATAGTCCAAATATTATGACTCAGAAAGGTTATATGATTTGTTCAAGGACCCAAGGCCAGTTGTGAGCTAATCCGGCATACAGCCAGGTCTACCAGGTCCTAGACTATTGCTTTTCTGATTATAATATCCTCTTCTATATGGAATTTTCTGATTAGTTGGGGTCACTCCATCCTTAGTGATCTGGTTATAATAACTGAGTATCAAATTACCCTATAACTCCAGGTTGTAAAACAACCATTTCTGATGCTCATTGCATCTGTGAGTCACAGATTCAGATAGGGCACTGTGGGGATGGCTTGGGACTGGGGTCATCTGAAGACTCACTCACATGCTGGCTGCTGATTGATGGTGACTATCGCTGGGACCCCAACTGGGGCTGTGGGCCACAACACCTATAAGTAGCCTCTCCATGTAGCCTAAGCTACCTCACAACATGGTGGCTGGCTTCCAAGGGTGGGCATCACGAGAGAGAGCCAGACACAGGCCATATTGCCATTTATAACCCAGCTTGAAAGTCATGCAATGTGACTTCCACCCCATTCTTTTTTTGTGGAGGCAGTCATAAAGTTCTACGCCAGTTCAAGGGGAAGGGAATGGACTTCACCTCTTGATGGGAAGTGGCAAGGTTCTGGAACAGTATATGGGGTCAGAAACATTGCTGTGGCTACATTTGGAAATTGAAATCTGCTGCAATTAGAATTAAAAGCATTCTTTGCAAGAAGAAAACTGGAGGGAGGAAAGAGGCAGCCGAACAGCTAACAAATCACACCTGAAGGCTGACTGTACCCGCTCCCGTTCCTTTCCCTCTGGGGAACTTTGCAATCTGTGCTTATTGCAAATTGAACAGAAATAAAGCATTTTAACTCAACATGATTGAAGCTTTTATTTCATTTAACTGTCTAGTTTGGTGTATTGGAAAGTATGTTTCTAGGCTGTATCCCTAGCATAAAAGACTTCACAATGAGAGAAAGGGGAAAAATTATTTTAATTGAAGAGGTTATTTTTTAAAAATAGATCATGTGCTGGACTACAAAGAAAACATCAATAAATCTCCTAAAGCACAAAGTGCACAGACATATTCTCTGACCACAGAACAATAAAACTACAAATTAGGAACAAACATTTAAACAAAAATTTCCCACCCACTTGGAAATTTAAAAATACTCTTCTATACATCTCTTGGGCATAAGGGGAAATATGATTACAATTACAGAATATTTAGAAAATAAGAATAATGAAAACACTACAAATCAAAACTCATGGAATATGGCTAAAGTTATATTTAACAGGCATATAAATCAGTAAGGAGAGAATATGACAGCAGCAGCAGCAGCAATGGCTGACTTCATGCGTCAGGCACTATTCTAGGAGCTCTACATGTATCAACTCATTTGATCCTCACAACAACCTATAGAGAGATGGTATTATTTTCATTCTCATTTTACAGAGGAGCAAATTGAGACACAGAAGGGATGAATGATTTGAGCAAGATCATGCAATTAGCCCCTATAATATGCCAAGCAATATTCCAGGCATTGGGGCTATAACTTCGCCTGACCTAGGCAGGCAAAGTCCGTGCTCCTCATTACTGCTGGGTAGGAGCACAAGGTGTCCACTGATACCTTCCTGGCTGGGAGGGGAGGCCTCATTACTGCTCCACACGTGGCCTCATTACTGCTGGGTGGTGGTGAAAGCCCTGAAGCTCCACTAGGCCTCCTCTGACAGCACCCCATTAGAGAGAAGAAGGGGGCCTTGTTCCTGCTAGGTGGGAGTAGAAGTCTTGGCTCCCCATGTGGTCTCCACTGGTTCTGTGGAGCGGGGATGCATCATTACTGCCTGGTGGGGATGAAAATTCCAGCTCCCTACTTATCCTTCTCTGACGCCACCTTGGCAAGTATGTTGGGGGTGCCTTGGTGCAGCCTAGCAGAGGGTTGAAGTCTAGGCTTCACACTAGGGCTTTGCTGGCATGGTTGGGAGTGGGGCCACAGTTTTTTTCTGCGGCTTTTGGCTGGAGTAGAGCAGTTTAGAGAATTCTAAAAGTTTTCTATTTTGCTAGGCTTTTGGTGGGCAGATGAGGAGGCTCTTTGCTGGTTCTTTGGCTAAATAGAGCAAGCTTTTGTTGGGGCTTTTTTTGTCTGCGCCTGTTGGTGTTTGTGGGTTGCCAGCTTCTTCAGCTCCAAGCCTGGGATATATGAGGCAAACAAACAAACAAACAACATAGGGAACTAACCACTAAGACATTCCTCAGGTCCCAAAGTCACTAGCTGGTCTGCCTTCCTCTCCACCTTTCAGTCTTCTTATGTTTCTCTTACATGTAATGTCCAAGGGTTTTAGTTTTACTTAGCTGGAGGAATATGAAAAGGTATATCAGCTTCATCTTCACAGAAGAAGAGGTTTCCTGTTTTGTTCAGGAAAAAAAAAAAAATCTGACGGCATGTGCCCATTCTTAGAGCAGGAAGAGAAGCATAATGACAGAGAATCATTGATGGAGATGGTTTGATGGAGAAAAAGGGGCAGGATCCTCTGCACAAGTGGACAGAATGGCCTTAGATATGAACATGGATAGTTCATCCAAAGTCACAAGAGAAAAGCTGAGGCTATATCACAAATGCGGGAAGTTTGGTGGGCAGATGAGCGTCTCCAGTGTTAGATTCCATTTCATTCCAATGAAATAAGAAGGGAAGCCATCAACTGAGAAACAGGGGTGGGGTCAGGGAAGGCTGGGAGTTTGCAGAGAGAAGTTACTTTGAAGGGTGGTAGAGTGAACTGAATAGAGAAAGAGTAGGATTGCTGAGCATGCCAAAGCCACATAAATTTAGAAGGAAACCAGTCAGCATAGTTGCTTGTTTTCCTCCAGAACTAGGTACAGAGTAGGCAGATAGATGTGGGTTTAATCAATAACTGTTGCCAGATCAGATGTTAGAGGAGGAAAGAAGCAAGGACATAGAGGGTGTGTGTAAGGGAGTGATTATGATGGTGGAACACAAAACCAGTACCATAGCATGGCATAACTCTGGAAGGCACTATTTATATTGTATTTTGCAACACAAAGACCTGGCATAGACTTTCATCTGGATGAGGATGAACCTGAGAAAATGGACAGTGAACATTTGGGGGTGATCGGATTGGGGTCCTAACATAACTGAAGAATTGTTAAAATAGGACTGATAAATCAGAGGCACTCAAAGACAGGAGATGATGGCCATAGAGAAGACATTTGAAGTTGAGATTTAGGAGGTGAAACAGATATTGGAAATGAAAAGATATAGGGTATAAGAAGGTGTAGCTGAAGAGGGGTAGATGGAAGATTATTGGCAAACTAGATACCTTTAGCAACCTTTCCATTGAAAACAACTTAAAATGATGAATAAAATATAGAAATATGTTGTTAAATGCATCAATGAACTGGTAATAAAGTTTGGCCAAATTGAATTCAAAGCAAGGCCCTAGTGAGATGACCCAGGCACTGATGCTGGTCTTTCACTGAGGACTTTTGACAAATCAGGGGATCTTGAGTTCCAGTGTTCACAGCCTTGGAAAACATGGATAATAGGTGACAAAGTCCTGGTCCAGCCCAAAAAGAGCAGTCTAAAAAACAACATCCTACATAAAGCTCGAAAGGGTATACTAGAAATAAAACTGCCCCCACAGCAGACAACAAGGACATTTGCTTAACTTAAAATTTGGCACTGGGTAAAGGGGAAGAAAAATCTTCCCTGAAAGTTTCTAAGTACAAGCTGGCCCTTATGTATGAGTTTGGCTGCCTGAGTTGCACTACCTGAATGGTCTGGAAAACCTTCAAGCTGAGAATTTAGTTTAAAGTGGCCCTCCTTCAGTAGTACCCATGGGCACCTGGCAGAAACAAATGCAAATCCTTTTTAAATGAACTCTCTTCAATCTAGGCTTCAAAGAATTCCCATAGAAATATAAATCAACAATTAAAAAAGAAAACCACCATGAGTGAGACCCAACAAAAATAACAAGCTACTGACTATTGACCACAAAAACTTTAGTCAGGTATTGGAAGTATCAGATGGTAGAAAATTTATATACAATTACAATGATTATAGACATGGAAACTAGTGAGTCTTCATTTGCAGGAGATAAGATTTTTTACATAGAAAAAAACCACCATGAGTGAGACCCAACAAAAATAACAAGCTACTGACTATTGCCCACAAAAACTTTAGTCAGGTATTGGAAGTATCAGATGGTAGAAAATTTATATGCAATTTACAATGATTAGAGACATGGAAACTAGTGAGTCATCATTTGCAGGAGATAGGATTTTTTACATAGAAAATACAAAAGAATCTATACATAAATTAGAATTAAGATTTTTTTAGTAAAATTGCTACTTACAATGCCAATATTTTTAAATTGCATTTCTAGAGCCAGCCCTGATGGCCTAGTGGTTAAAGTTCAACGTGTTTCATTTCAGTGGCCTGGGTTCAGTTCCTGGGCATGGAAGCACAACACTGGTCTGTCAGTAGCCATGCTGTGGTGGTGGCTCACGCAGAAGGACTTACAACTAGAATATACAACTATGTACTGGGACTTTTGGGAGGCAAAAAAAAGAGAGAGGAAGATTGGCAACAGATGTTAGCTCAGGGTGAATCTTTCCCAGCAAAACCAACAACAAAAAAGCATTTCTATATATCAGCAACAATTAGAACATGTAATAGAAAAACAGATGTCATTTACAATACTAGAAAAAATATTAAATACCTAGGAATAAATGTAACAAAATATGAGTAAGACCTGTATATAGAAAATCATAAAATTATTGAGAGAAATTAAAGGAAACAAATAAATAGGAAGAGATACTATGTTCATGAATAGGAAGATTCAATGTTATAAAGTTGTCACTCCTTTTCAAATTGATCCATAGACTTATTTTACTATATTTAAAATCCCAACAAGGTGTTTGTTTAGATGAGTGGGCATTGATAGTGGAACTCGGCAAGTTGATACTCCAGTGTATCAGAGCTGACATTAAAAATCAGTTGAGAAAGTATTGGCTTTAAATAAATGATGCTGAGACAACTGGTTATTCATATAGAAAAATGAATCTGAACCTCTACCTCATCCCACATGCCAAAAGTCAACTCTAGGTGATGAAAGACTCACTATTAGGTAGAGCTTTAAAACCTTTTGAAGACAATATAAGAGAATGCCCTTTTCAATGAAAAGAATGGAAGAATTTTGGAAAATTCTTAGATTTTCAGAAAAGCACAGACATTAAAGGAAAATATTATTAAAGTCAACTACATTAAAACTAAGAACTTCTATTCATCAAGAGATACTATAACGAGTGAAAAGATGAGACATAAACTGGGAGAGGGTTTGCTCTACCCATGTGACAAAGGGTTAGTATCCAGACTACATAAAAACTATAAGCCAATAAGAAAAAATACAACCTATTTTAAATGGGAAAAACATTTGAATGGGTACATCACTGAAGAGAGAACAAATGGTAAATTAACATATGAAAATATTCTCAACTTTATTTGTAATCAGAGAAATGCAAATTAAAGCCACAATGCATATTATTTCAATCTCAGTCTGACAAAAATTTTTAAATGTGAAATATCAAGAATTAGAGATGTGGAGCCACTGAATTCTTATACACTGCTGGTGGGAGTTATTTCAACCATTTTGGAAGATAATTTAGCAGTATCTGTTAGGTTAAAAATAGGCGTGCCCTTTGACCCTGCAATTCCACTCTCTGATGTTTGACCTAGAGAAACTTATACACACATACTAGGAGATAGGTACAAGGATGTTCATGGTAGCATATTTGTAACAGCAAAGACTGGAAATAACCAAAATATTTACCAACATACAATGGATTAAAAATTATGGTATGTTCATATAATTGAATACTATACAGCAATAAAAATGTATAAACTGTAGTCAGCTGTAACAACATGGATGGATCTCAGGAACATATTACTGAGTGGAAAAAGCAAGGCACAGAAAGATCCATATAGTAAAACTCCAATTATATGAAGTTCAAAAGTACACAAAATTACATGTTATATATGTTCAGGCATATATGTATATGTGGTAAAATAGAAATAAAACAAAGAGAATGATGAGGAAGAAAGGATGGGATTAGAGACGTGCCCATAGGAGCTTAAATGCTTATGTCTTAAATAGGACAGTGGGTACACAAGTGTATTGATACTTTATTTTTTCCTTAAACATTTATTTTATGTATGTTCTTTTGTATATGTTCAATATTTCATAAAAATAAAATTTCAAGGCTCCTTGGAATTGAGGAGGTAAAAGAGGTTTATCATAGTGTGATTTCAGGCTGGAAAGTTGGAAACAGCAAAGGTCCCCCATAAGAGTCTGGTTAAATAAATTAAGGTACATTTATACAACAAAATAGTTAGCATCAATGAAGGATCATGAGTTAGAAGTGCATATACTGATATGAGAAGATGTTCCTTGTATAGTAGGTAAAAGAAGTTTCAGAACAATATGGTATCCCATTTGTATCAGAAACTAAAAGCACACGTACATAAGAATATAAAAAGTGCTTAGTCAGTACACCAAAAAGCTAACAGTGTTGGGATTTGGGCATTAGCTATTAGGATTACATATGAATTTTTTTCCTTCTTGATTTCTCTTATTTTTTTCCCCCAGAAACATATATTACTTTTATACCAAAAAAGAAGTCGGAGAAAGAATAACAAAGAATATCTAAGAAACATCAGAAAGAAGAATGTAATTGTAAAATATTTGGAAATGACCTTCACAAAATATGCTTTTTTTTTAAGAAAATGACTATACTTTTCTTAGAGTTAAAAAATGAGATTTGAAGATAAATGGATCTATCCATCTATCTAGTTTCTGGCTAAAAGACTAAATATAATAACAATTTAAATTCTTCCCAATTTAATTTACAAGATTAAAACAATTCTAAACGAAATCTCAATGAAGTTTTTTAAAGAATAAGTGGGGCTATTGATAATAGAATTCTGAAAATTAAGAATTAATAGGTTAGATTTGTTCTTATCGATACTAAAATGATGAAGCGACAACTGCTGAACCACTCTGATACAGCCAAATAGGAAGCTCTTAAACATCTAACAGAAAGTGCTCAAACGTTTCTTCGTACTTTTAAAAACAATGTATGATGAAGGAAATAACAGTAATTGAGAAAGTGATGAACTGTTTAATAAATGATGTTGGAATAATGGCTAAGGAAGGGTAGTTAATTTTTCACCTTAAAAGGTATTCTAAAATAAATTTGATGTGTTTATCTAAAATAAATTCTAGGTGTAATTTACATTAATTATGTAAAAAATTTAAAGCATTATAAAGAAGGGAACACAGAAAATATGTAACAGATTCACAATAATGTAAGTCACTAAATCCTGACTTTGCAGGACAAATTGATAGTCTTGACTACCAACGCTCTTTTTCTTCCTTTTGCTTCCTTTGGCTTCCGTGACAATCACTGCCCTGATTTTTCTCCTACCACTTTGGCTACCACTTCTTCAATTCCTTTGCAGGATTATCCTCCTCTGGAGGCCATTGTGTGTTTGAGTTCCTCAGGGCCACTCCTTGTCTACATTTTCTCCCAAGGTATTCACATTCATACCCATGGCTCCAATTACCACCTCTACTCAGGTGACTCAAATTTAACTCTAGCCCAGCCATTTCTTACTTATCAGTATTAGTCAGGGTCCCTGAAAGAAAAAGACGGCACACTCAAGATGGTAATTAAGAAGATTTTAGTTAAGAGATCATTTACAGGGGCCAGCCTGGTGGGGTAGTAGTTAAGTTCACGCATTCTGCTTCAGTGGCCCAAGGTTTGTGGGTGCAGATCCTGGGCGTGGAGCTACATACTGCTTATCAAGCCATGCTATGGCAGCATCCCACATATAAAAGATAGAGGAAGATTGGCACAGATGTTAGCTCAGAGACAATCTTCCTCATGAAAAAAAAAAGATTATTTACAAAAGGTTGGGGAAAGCAACAGAGGATAATGGCACAGTATCTCAGGGAGCTATTACCACCTAGGCCTAAAGAAGCAAGGAGATGGAAATGATTCCTGGATGAGAGAGAGAGAAAAGAGGAAGAAGTGGCAGAAAGAAGGGCAGGAGAAGGAGGAGGCAAAGGAGGAGGGTTTGAAGCAGGCGGGATGGAAAGAGGAGGAGGTGGGGAAGTGGGCAGGAGAGGAAGGGGAAGAGAGAATGCAGGATGTAGATAATATGGAATAAATATTTAGCCTTCACTCTCTTCCTTCAGTCTTCTGCCTGACCTCCCATTGGCTGAACCCAACAAGAAGCCAGAGAACGTGGACACCAGGTGCTGGGATACGTGGAATCTTGGTGCATTCCACACAGGTCAGTCTCTCTGGACACAAAGAATAGAGAGGGGTAGACAGTGGCTCTAGATGGACAAGCAGAAGATATCTACCTAATATTCACCTCCTACTTGGCTTCTTCTCCAGGAAATCCCGAGGGTATTTCAAACTCAAATGGGTCCAAAATTGAACTCCTGAAGGGCCCACTCCATACCCTCTCCTCTCAAAAACCAAACTAACAAAAAACCAAACTGGTCTTCTTTCAGTGTTTTCTATGTCATCAAATGGCACCAAGGTCAGGTCTATGTTTTCATAACCATATAGGAACGGATTGGAGTGTGGCAACGGTAGATGCAAATAGATCACTGAGGAAGCTATTCCATTAGTCCAGGCAGAAGTGCTGATAGAATGAGCTAAGGAAGGGTTGACTTGAACTGGATAGATGGAAGAGATATTTAGAAAGCAAAATTAATAGGACTTGGTTGGATTGGATATGGGAGGTAAAGGTAATGTGATTATCAAAGATGATATCTTCAATGATTTCCCATAAATCTTCAGGAGGAGGCACAACTCCTTAACAAGGACTTCTTGGCCCTGCCTGGTCAGCATCCCCCACTGCCTACCCTCTGACTTTTTCACCTTTATCTCATACCAGGCCCCTCTCAGGATGTGGGCTATACTTACATTCTTTCAGTCCTTCATATTTCCTGTGCTTGCCCCTGAGCAGGACCTTTGCATCTGCTACTTCCACTGCCTGTAATCCTCTTACCGGCTACCCAACTCCTCTTTATTATTCATAGCTCAATCACCACTTCCCCAGGGAAGCTTCCTCTGACTTCTCTAACTAGATCTAATTCTCCTATTAAAGGTCTCATATATTGTGTCCTTCCTTTTGTAGGATCTATCCATTAGCAGCTCACACTCATTTGTGTGGCTTTTTAGTTAATGTCTAACCCATTTTCAATCCCCTACTATGACATAAACTCCATGAGGACAGGGACTGTGTCTTTATTGGCTCATGTATATAGTCTTATTGCCACTCATAGTGCCTGGCACCTTGTAGTTCATACATACACACATTCTTTAATGAATGAATAAATAAAAGTAAAAGCAATGGAATAAGTCACAAAGAAACACACTGACGGATTTAATAATTTAATTATAATCTCTATATTAAACAAGAGAAAAGAGTAGATGATAAGTGATAAACTTGGAGACATATTCATAATATAAAGACAAGTAAGATTATATCCTCAGTAGAGTTCCTGCCACATCAACAATAAGTATATTAATAATAACCAACAGGAATCAACAAAAACAAACAAAAACCTCCCCAAATCCCATAGAACAGAAAGAGTAATGAGAACTTGTCCCTGTAAAAGTCGAAACTCTAAATCAAACTGACCTAAACAATAAGGAAATGTGTTATCTCAGGTAACCAGAAGGACAAGGAGGGCTTCTCTTAGGATCATCAGATGGTACCCAGCAACTACTGCAGGCAACATGCTCTCTTGTTCATTTCCGTCAGAAGGGAGATAGAACCTCTTTCGTAGCAATGAAAGACAAGTCCTTCTCTTCAGCCTTATTGAGTCAATCTAGGACCACCTGGCTCAAACCTGCTGTCAGAGGAATGCCATGTTCTGATTTTGAACCATTCACCAGCAAGAGAGATTGGATTACCGTGCTTGGTTTATGTTAATCAGTACCCATTCCTGATGCGGAGGTCAGTTCCAGAAACCACACTGGTATTGAGGAGCCAAATACAATGTCCACTAATATTGGCCACAATCATAAGGGAGAAATGGTCAACCTTAGGAGTGAGAAAGATACGAGAAAATAAAGTCATAAAAGACATAAAATAAAGCGAGGCATCATGTTCAATTTTCAAATTTAAAGGTTGGTTGCTTTTTAAAAAATTTTATTACTCATTGAAAATGGATTATAAATTGATTTAACCTTTCTGGAGGGCAATTTGGCAATATATGAAAAACTTTTAAAAAATAACAAATTTTGGAAAGTATACGTGTGTGTACAAATAAGAAGGAAACACACAAAAATGTTCATGAGGTTGTTACTGGCTGGTAAGGATATGAGTGATTTTTATTTGCCTTTAAATATTTTTCAAATGTTATTTAACAAGCCTCGTTTCATTTGTTTAAACACAAAGAATATAAAATAACCTGTTATTTCAGAACATGGACAACTTTTAGTCGGGAATGTCCTCTGGAAGCTTAAGTAGTGGGAAAAGTAGTTTCAGGGATTCATTTGCTCTCTTAAGGTGATGAAAAGAAAATAGCAATCAATCTGAATCAAAGATTTTAATTATGGAATTCTTTGCTTCTGGAGTTCTAGTTTAGCCAGACTGGTCTGGAATCTAGAAAAAAAAAAAGAGATCAGGTATAAAATCCTGCAGAAAAACACGTAGTTGTAACCGAACATTTAGTGTAAAGCTTGTTCTTCTAATTCAACGTTTAATTCAACTCCACAGGCCCTTGCCTACTGGTCCTAGTGAGTAAACAGTTGAGCCCACATGACCAGACTTAGCTTGATTTAACGTCACTTTCATTAAGGAAAATAGGTTGGACCTTTTTAAAAATACAAGCATAGGAAAACATCCAAATTCATGTTTAAGTTGAGTCTGAACACCTCAAATAAAGGAATGTGTGTTACTGACCTAGGTTTTCCAACAGATATTTAACCCAATGTCAGGATGTTAATTAAATCAGTTTTATTCAGTGATGAGGTTCTTTCTTCAGATTTAATTTGATAATTTGCCCCAGTTTTTCTCAGACCACTCCCTTAATTCTCTTTCTGCCTCTACCATCACGACTATAAGTGACCTTGGACAAGTCATTGAATCGTTGCTGTATCCTTCCTGAAACAGGCCTTGTCATGGATTTCCCTCTGTGTAAACATCTCTAAAGTTTCATTCAAGTGGAAGATCAGTAAAATCTCTCCACCAATTTGGGTAGCCCCCAGGCTATGAGGGAGTATTGTCCTTTACACAGTCCTCCTTTTCAAGGCTTACAAACAGATCTTTCACCTAGATAACAAGGGAAGATGCCAGCAACAGATTCTACCCCATCCGTCTCCCAGCAGTTACAGCAAGCCAGCAGCTCAGCCTGTGCCTAAATTGGCCATGAACAGACAAGTGAGGACAGCAGAGAGGCAGGAAATGGGGTTAGGTTGATTTCCATCTATTAGCAGCAGCTTAAACTGGCGTTCTGGGCAGCTCTGTCTCCCATTGGCTACAGCTGCTGAGAGCAGCAGGATGAGGGTTGACCTATATCTGTCGGGTGTAAGTCAAACCCTGAATTTGTTTGTAGCAAACTTCAGTGTTCCAGAACGCCAAGTTTAACTTACGCCCAACCACATACAATATTTTTATCAGGAACCGTGGTATCCTCCACCTGCGAAGAACTGACATCTGTGGGTTTCCCCCCCTCCCAGATTCTTTTGCATTCTCACTGCCTCTCCCTCCTGTCACCCTCTTACCATTTTTGTCCCCCTGCTTCTGTGTCACAGCTGTGCTCCTTCTAGCAATCACAGTAACAGCGGCCATTCTCTGCCTGCCCCCGTTTCCACCTGACCAAGTTGTGCCCATTCCTTTCCGTTGTGTCCCCAGGTTGGCACTGCCTCATACCCATATGTGACTTTCTGGGCCACCAAGAGTTTCAGAATGTATCACTTGCTAATACAACTGCAGCTGTTGACAGAAATTCAGTACAAACACGTTCAAAATGTGGGTAGATGCTTCTTAATAGCTTTTAAAGGCCAAATAATTTATTCTTTTTCTTTAAGATAGAATTTAAGTATTTGGACACTTATTTTCCTAGATTAGAGAATAAACTACTTGAACTTTCTTTTATGCAGCCACCATCCAAATGTGGCAAAGCTCCTTTCCCTTTGTCTTAGGTCTCAATCAATATATGTGTGTTGTTTTGGGTCTCAGTGAGTATGTGTATGTATTTACTTACACTGACATCACAATATGAAACTTAACCTAGTCAGCTCTGCCTTCATACTAAAGCATCAGTACACTGTAGGCTTCTATTTATAATGCAGAAACTGCTCTCCATTACCTATTATCTTTTCTTCGCTGAGGCCCTGTAGTAACAGAAAAGAAGCCCAGATGATGGAAAATTTTTCTAGCAACTCAGGTCCCCATGCACACAAGCCACATTGCAGTAATTTGAGATGGAAAAGACCTATTAAGTCATCCCAGTGATTCTCTGAGGGCATGTGGTGGTTTTTCCCTCTCCAATATGCTGATCTACTTTTTAGTGCCTTTTCCAATTGTAAATGGCGCAAGTGATGGGGCTACCACCCCTCCCGGGGGATGGGGCAGCACAGTCTATTATAATAGGTCTCTCCATTAGGGCATGAGATTTGCTCTGCTGCCTAAATCATCCTTGTTTTGACTTTCATTTCCATCACTCCTCCTGCTGTCCCATTGGACCACACTAGATAATTTCTCTCTGTCCCTGCTGTTTACACCCTTCAAGTACTTGCGGCCAGTGAACTGGTCCCTGTTAGTCAGAACCGGTGGTCATGCTGGGAGACTTGTCTCTTTCATCTTCCCTTCGGGCTTCTAAATCATATTTGTTGCTCTTCGATGAACGCCCATCAGTTTCTCAATAATTTTCCTCATTTCTTTGTCACTCACACTGCTCAGGAAAATCCCCTCTGTTGCTGCAAAATAAGATGATGGCAGAAGACTCTGCTTACAGAAAACAGAGCAGATCTCTTCAGCCACCAGGCATCTCCTACCCCCAGGACACTGGAGTCATCAGGTCCCTTATCTTTAATTCCCTTCCTTGGGGTGCTGGAACTACTGTGTTACTAGGACTTGGGTGTGTACGTAGAGACAGGAAGAGTTGATCTGTATTTCATCCTGCCAGCTTTCCTTGTGTTGCATTTAGTTAATGCATGCCCGTTAGCTGTTTAAATCATAGTTTACTGCCCATCTCGATTCCCAGTTGGAAAAGCTTTCCTGAACTCTCTCAAGAGGATGTGGTAAATAATCCCACATTTATTGATATTAAACTGGACATCAGCCACATCAGACACCTTTGCCAGAGGGGGAGTTCCTTTACTATGAGTGTGAATCCCACTGCAAACCAAGAAATTCTGGGAGTAGGTTTTGTGATGCCAGGATCAACAGTGTTCATCCTGTCCCCTCTTTACCTCTCCAGTTAATGGCTACTCTGAGTGCTAAAGCATCAAATTTAATGAGATCTTTCCTAATGTGCTCAATGCTCATATTTATGCAATAATAATAACCAACATAGTGCTTTACAAACTGCTTTCATCTAACTACATCATCCTATTTAATATCACAACCACCCTGTGAGGAAGGAATTATCTTCTTTATTTTACCAGGGAGGAAACTGAGGCTTAGAAAGGTTCCACTGCCCAATTTCACAAATATTTAGTCAATTCTCCTTTCCATTCCCTTTTGTTCTCCCTCTGAAATCATTGGAGAGAATGTTCTCTGAGCAATATGTGAAGAGGTGCTAATGCATATAGGTTCCTAAAGTCACTGAAACGCTGGCCATCATGTAATGTTTTTCTGTTCTCCTAGCTGGCAAAAATAGAGTAATTAGACATCCATCATCCACAGTTTGATATAAGTTCTGTGGCTTATCGGTAGTATAATTCAGTTGTTATTTGATGACAGAAAGAGTATATTAAAATTTATAAGACATAGCCTGCTATCTCTTTCTAAACAATATTGTAATGTTATTAGGTATAGCTAAAAGTGAACTTATCTCCTCAAATACCAGTTCAGACCCTAAGGGTATCTGCTTTTCCTACAAAGCTGATAAAATTATATACACCTAAGATAAAAGAGGAAAGAGCTATATGTCAATAAATGTTAATAACATGATTGAGGAAACAAAGAACCTGAATAATACCAACTCTTTTCTGAGTGATGTGAAAAGCAGAAATATCATTTTCTACCCAATACGTGGTCAAGAAGGCACCGCATCCTAAAACTGTGCTAACAGCTAAACAAAAGAGGTCATTTTATTTATTGCATCACTTATTTTCAAATAGTGCTTATCAATATTTTCAATTTGACACAAATGTGGTTACAGTAGGAGAAAGACCTGTACTGAAGAGGTTTTATGCTGTAAGGGATTGAAGTAACATCCAAATAAAATACTCTTTAGCTCCAGCATTTTGAACAAAATCCAGATCAAGAAATTTATACTTTTAAGTGAATTGCTCCCTTTTGTGTCCTGGCCAGAGAAAGCAAATTGCACACGTACATATAAACTGTCAATGCACAGAAACATGCAGAATTCTCCATCTCTACCAAGACGGAGGGCAGAATTACTCCTTCTACATCAGCTTGTGGGCCTTCAATGTCTCACATATGACTAACTTTAAATCGGTCTTTGTGGCTGGACTTGATGGTGCCTGTAACTCTGTTGGAAGAATTATTAAGCAAATGCATCCTTGAAGACGCATTCTTGAAGATTCCAGCCATACTTTATAGTTTAATTGTAAAAAAGAAAAACCCTTATTGCTGCTATATTATTATTATTATTGCAAATGCAATACATGTTTACTGTGGCAAAGTTTAAAAATACAGATGAGAAAAAAAACACTGATAGCTTTCATTCAGAAGTAACCACTTTGACACACCCTTCCATGGCCTTATCTATATATCTATATGTGATATGTGTATATATACATCTTTTTAAAACGAAAAGCTGTTGGTTCTAATCTTCAATAATATTGACTACTTTGCTACTTTGTTCCTTTAACTTAAGAAATCTGAAGCCCTTATGGAAGAACTGACCCTGTTTTGAGGTGATCTAAATAGGGTGACAAAAATGCTTTAATTAAAAGTTTTTAAAAATACGTTTACTTTATATGAGTCTTGTGAGGTTCTAAATCTGAAGTACAAGACACCTTCTATAGGCAAACATTGGATCAATATAATACCTAAAAAATACATTACACCTACTATTCTGCTCAGTATTAGTGTATATGAATCTTTCCTCTGGATTCCAGTGCATCAGTGATCTCCAACGCAATGCAAACAAACCGAAACTGACCAGACCCAGCTTTAGATGCTTAGGGAAGGAGGCAGGAGAGACCTAGCCAAGTTTGATGCCAGACCTAAACCACTGATTGTCATCATTAGGCTCATTTTCTTTGCCCACCAGCCCCTCTTGACTATGCATGTCATCTTTGCTCCCAAGAACAGAACTTCTCAAGAGCATTTCTTTAGCATTTTCCTGCTTACTCTTAAGATAACTCAAAAATTCTAAGACACCTACGAGGTCCTCAGGACTCTAGACAGAGTTTTGATTCTTTTAATTGTATTGAATACTGTACTTCATCAAATCTGAGACACCATCTACTATAAGTTATAAGTTGTATCATTATTTTGAGTGGTGCTAAGAAAAAAAGATGCTGCCAATTAAACTATGACATGGCATTAATTCCAAATTTTATCCACATTTCAGAGATGTTAAAATGTGAAAAAGTATCTTATAATAAATGAACTATGGCATTTGTTTAATACCTACACATTGCATAGAGAATATTCAGTCTCATACCATGAATAGATTCTTATCACCCAGTACATACTAGGTTATGTACAGAGAAGTTCAAATTAGAATAGACATCCTTGACATTTAATTCATTTATTTATTTTTGGGTTGAAATCAAAGCAAAATGTTCATATTTTAACACTTATGTTTCTATAGAGAATATTCCTTGTCCTAACCTTACTTTACAGTCTCTGAGTGGGAGCAGAGGCTACCCATGTAATCTTGAGTCTCTTTATCTCTTTCTAATTTGTCCTCAGAGACAACAGAATTTTAAGTTAAACCACTCGTTACTTCGAGAAGCACGACTGGGTTTTTCCTTTCCTCTTCTAGTTTCCACTTAGTCATTTTTATTCAGTTTTTTAAAAATCATCAGGCTTGGAAAATGCAGATTTATTCCAATCTGTGTTTATTATATCTTCTGCTTAGCCAGTTTAATCACCAGGTTTGACAGTCGAAGAAAGTGAAGCTCAGGCCACTTAACTGATTTGTCCCTCAGCATTCAGGTGGGTTCTTTCCTGTCCAAGAAAGTCTGTGCAACACGAAGCACAGTCTTCTTCAAGCTCTTTTAATTTCACAGATCCAAATGTGTTCTTTCAGTTGCCTGAGATATCTATTCTCTTCTAGCCTTTTGAAATGAAAATCCTTATTTCCATCCTCTTTTTAACTATTCTGTCCCACATTGGCAGATGATGTCTAGTATTCAAATCTGGAGTCATGTAGTTTCCCCTTGGGGAAAGAAAGAGACATTGCCTTTTATCCATAAGGGTACTTTGCTACCACGGAGAACCACTACTCAGTCAAAGATGAATTCACTCTATATGGGAGAGAGTGAGGGAACAACTTTTCATAGGCTCCCATCCTTTCCCCTTTAAATTTTACCTGTTTTCTCATTTTCTTGCATTAAAAGTGATCATCTTTAAAGCACATGATATAAACAGAAAGAAACAAACATTTTTTAAATGTGAAATGTTGATGTTTAAGAAAAATCACACGGCTCATATACAAGGAAATAGAGAAACCCGTGGTCTTTGGCAGAATTAGTTTACCCAGCAATGCACTGAATGGTGATGGTATTTTGTGCCCCCTCCAGATTCCGCCCCCTCTCTCCCATTATCCTACCTCCTACGGCCACAAATAAACCTGTTAACTGGGAAACAAGCTAGATGAGGTTGGGCAAGGATTGACATATATCACCTAAGACAAACTCCTTCCTGACAAAGTGGAAAAAGCCTCAATAGCTGTGAGGAAAGTGGACCCTACAAGGCATTAATTAGCAATGGTCCTGGAGGGAATTACACAACGGGTTTCTGAGAAGGTGGTCAGAGAATGAGGGCTGAGATAGAAAGAGGGATGGTTGATATGTGAAGTATGGTGCTTAATTGCACTTTGGAAATGGCTGCATTTGGCAAAAGACATCCTTATTCTCCAGATAAAAGTCTGCAAGTCATCGGGATTTTTTGCTCCCCAAAATAAATACTTCTGATGTCAGTCATGGTGGAAGACAAACAGGTCTAATTATTTAAAATCCCACTCATATTTCTGTACCACTTTCTTATTAGTTATAATTGTAGCATCTTTCACTTAGTAGGTAACTAAGGTTTTTATTCTTTTTGTGTGTGTGTGAGGAAGAATGGCCCTGAGCTACCATCCGTTGCCAATCTTCCTCTTTTTGCTTGAGGAAGATTGTTGCTGAGCTAACATCTGTGCCATCTTCCTCTATTTTATGTGAGATTCTGCCACAGGATGGCTTTACGAGCAGGGCTAGGTCCACGCCCCAGATCCAAACCAGTGAACCCTAGGCTGCTGAAGCGGAGTATGTGAAGTTAACCACTACACCACCAGGCTGGCCCTGAGGTTTTTATTCTTGATCTTGAACTATGATACCAGTCCTAAGACATATTCTTTGAAATCATTGGGTTGTGTCTTCATCTAGAAATGTGACCCCTACTAAAATGATTTCCCTTAAAAAATATGGGACATTTAACCATTCCAATTTTACCTAGATGATTAAAATACATTTAAACAAGTATGTATGTGTCTCTGCTGTAGACTGAATGTTTGTGTCCCCCCAAAATTCATGCACTGAAATTATAACCTCCACTGGTAAGATGGTATTAGGAGGTAGGGCCTTTGGGAGGTGATTAGGTCATGAGGGTGGAGCTCTCATGAATGGGCTTAGAGCCCTTATGAAAGGGACCCCAAGAAGCTCTCATGCTGCCTTTGCGATGTGAGAACATAGTGAGAAGACAGCTGTCTAGGAAGCTGATCCTCACCAGACACCAAATCTCCCAGTACCTTGATGTAGGACTTCTCAGCTCCCAGAACTGTGAGTAATAAATGTTTTTTGCTTAAGCCACCCAGTCTCTGGCATTTTTGTTATAGCAGCCTGAACTGACTAAGACATTCCCCAATGGATGATGGTATTTTCAAAGGAGAATTTTAGATATGCTTTTCGTTAGTATTACATAGCAAAGGACATATCTAAATGCAAAGCTGTTTTTAATCATAAATAAAAATTAAAAATGCAGGCAAATAACAGTGTAGTTGTAAAGTGCTAACATTTTCTTTATGTTTCAATCATTTTTGGTAATATAAACATCAGCAAAATGATTAAGGAAAAATTGAATTATATCATGGCTTCATTTCCTGTTTTTATTACTCATTAAAACTTGATAAGCATGGTGAATGAAATGTACTATGTAATTACAATGTGCCAGAGATTCCTTTGGACACCGCCTACATTAACTGTAAGGCTATTTGAAAATGAAATATATGTGCCAGGTGGCTGACATGAACTTCTTAGATCAAAAACCATCTTCCTCTGTAGAATTATTCTGTTCTTTAGCTTATCAGTAAGAACATAACTCCCAGCATAGGTAACATTTACTGAGTGCTTCCTATGTGTCAGGCCCTGTGCTAGGAGCTTTAGAAGTATCATTTTATTCAACTCTTTTGAGAACCCCATGGTTTAGGTATGATTATTATCTCCATTTTACACACATGGTACCATATGCCTAGCTGTGTGTTTTCTGTGTGCTTTCTGAGTAGAGTATTTTAGGCAAGAGGCTAAAAGAACTCTGGTGATTATATATGATAATTTTAGCATAATAAGAAATTACATGAAGGGCCAATTTTATTTCCAGTGATGGGTACCCTGACAACAATGGGCTTGATGCTACTTAATAGATTTCCCTTATCCTATACATAATTGCACTCTTAACACATAGTTATTGTATTTCTAAATTTTCAAACTTTTGCAGAAAATTGTGTAGTGTGTGTGTGCATGTGTGTATGGTGTGTAAGGCATTCTTTCAAGTAATATATGTAAGACCTGTTTATTTTAGAGAAATGTAGAGAAGCCCAGATGAAAATAAAAGTCACCTATTATCCCAGTTCCCACAGAGAACCACTGTCAATATTTTGGTATATAGTCTCTCAGTTGTTTTTATCCATGCATATATAAATATATAAGTTCAACTGGAAACATACTTCATAGCTTGGTTTGATTTTTCTGATTTTCCTCTTATTCATTTGATAATATACCAAAACATTTTCTTATATCATTAAAATTTCTTCCACATAATTCTAACCATAACAGAATTCCGTTGTATGGTTATATTCTAATTATTGGACCAATTCCTTATTGTTGGACATTTAAGTAGGTGGAGAAAACTTTAAATATAAATACCTAATGTCTTACTCATGCTATAGGTCTCAGATATTTAATGATTAAAAAATAAAAAAGCCTTGAACTAAATCTCTATTGATCTGAATTTTAATCTAAAACTACAAAGCTGAAGGTGACCTCAGAGGAATTTAGTCCATTTTCCTATTTCTAGCTAGGAATATATCACTATCCCAGATATATGTCTCTAGAAACTATTCTTGAGTTGAATGAGGGAAGAAGATTCCATAACCCTGCCCAATGTAGTATCACAGAGACTTGGTGTCAGGAGCACAGGCTTTGGAGGTAAACAGACCCTTGGACCAAATACCAGATAAAGGACTTGGACCTTTGACTCTGACTTTATTACTCTCTCTCAGTCTCAGTGTCTATGAGGATACCATTGCAGGGTTTCTCTGAGGCTTCCATGAGATAATGTACAAAGAGTGCCCAGCACAGTGTAGGTATTGAACATATGCTAGTTCTTTTTATTTACCATGCCTGTATCAAATCTATATTTCCTTACATTCTTTCCACAATGAAAAAATACCCACACACCAATATTTATTGTATTAAATATGCCTGAAAACCATTACTAAGCCCTGTAAACTACTTCCCCAAACAAAACAAAACTAATTTACTTGACTTGTTCTAGAGTCTATTTTCATAATTCTTTAAACATGCAGACACTCCTAATTTGTGGGACCCCAAATTAGGATATATTACCATTGGTCTGCCCAGTGATACAGATGGTGAGAAATTTCACCATACCTTATATATTATCATGTTGCTGCCACTATAGCAAGAACTTGCTGAATTCTTACAAGTTATGATGTTATTAACTCAGGTTCCAGTTATAGGCCACCAGGACAAGGACACCTGCTTTTCTGTGTTGTAGTTATTTGTTGATACTGATTCTTCAACTTGCTTAGAAGCAGTTCCTTCATGGTTTCAAGTTGGTTTCATTAACTTGGATCCGTTTTCCAATGTCAGACTATTTGGTTTTAATCATATGGTCTTGTCATCTGCACACATACTTTAGTCTATTTTTAAGTTACTGATTAAATTTAGAGGCAAATGAGTTAATACACATCCCCACAGATCAACAAGAAACCATTCCCCATCTATGTAGTAGAGAACAGCAGTGACATAGCCATAAAGGCCACCTTTTTCGTAAAAAGTTTTCTTTTAATGTGAGTCCAGTAGCACTGAAATTTTTTTCAGTCTTACATGTTTGAATAGATTTTAGTATGTCATCTGTGGGGATTGGGAGTTTGTAGGCTTTGGCTCTGAAAGCTGTAATTACCAATGTTTGAAAGACATCTGTGAGGGTGAGGATATGGAGAAGATAAGCCAAAAGCAAGATATATAATTACCACACCCTGTCTTCCTATCAGGAACTGTGGATGTTTAAAGCAAATGAGGACCTGCAGACAGGCCCTTCTCCTATCAGGGTGCATCATCAGGCTGCCCTGCACGTAGGTAATCAATCTCTCAGGCAGGAAGTGTCCTCTCTTGCATACACTATTAGCTCATAGGTCCTTCAAAGACCAAGGGTGGAAAAGATCCACGTTTCTCTATTACCAAGTCATCAGATCCCTGCCTCTCTTCGATGGAGGCAATTGTTATAGTGAGGGAAAAACACTGGGCCTGGAGTCAGGAGACCTGATTTCCAGTTCCGAATCTCTCCTGTGTTGTGACCCTAGCCAAGGCTGCAGGCTTCAGTTTCCTCATCTGTAAAATGGAAATAGTACACTTTACAGAATTGGTGCATATAAAAGGTCATAAATATGAAAGTGCTTTATAAATACTATGAAATTTCTATAAAACTCGGGATATAGAAGGAGGAAAATCATGTAGAGTCACACCATTTTGTTGGAATATTGAGCATTTGTTTTCCTCTATCGATAAATACTGAACATACATATTTTCAATATTTATGAGTGTGTTGAACGCACAGCTACACTATGAGTAGCTGTGACTTGGAAGTGTTAAGAGAAATGACAAAGGAACTAATCCTTTCAAAGGTAAAGGTAGCTTAGGCCTGACTCATAGCCCTTGTGCTCAGGCTGATTCTCTTAGATTTTCTTTAAAGAAATTCCTTAAGAGTTTTCTAAGAACAAGTGAAGTAAGATTGGCCCTTGAGTAAGGAAAATGGGCAGCTAAAGCTTCTTTCCTCAATAACAAGTTTAAGTGCCTTTTTTGTTTTTGTGTTATTAAGTGACACTTGTATAAATACCTTGTTGAGTAATGGTGCTATGGCAAAACTGAAGTTTATTTAGGACACTGCTCCGCCCAAGGTGAGCAATTGAAACAGGTATGTAAACTAAGTCCCCTTTGGCTCATCCACTCAAGCCCATAAGTAAGTAGTACTAGAAATGAAAAATGGTGTAGGGCACAGGGCATGGAGGGAGGCGAGAATAAATGGGAAGGGCGGGAGAAACCTCCCTGAAAGAATGAAGAGACTGCGAAGGGTGGTAGGGAAACTATCATAACTGAAAATCGATTCTGACTATTGATATCAGTACATCAAGTTAATGCAAATTAAGGTGGCCTGAAATTTGCTTTAAAAAAAAAAAGGCTTTTCCCCATACAGTAAAATAATAACCATCTTATTTTAAATGTAGCCAGGAAGGGCTGTGTTTGCTCATGTGATCAGGTTTCCTCACTTCCCACACCTGGGGAAGTAGCAGCTAATATTGATTTAGCCCTAATTTATACCTGATGGTCAGGGCCAACTGGAATAGAGGAAAACTGGTACAAATTAGTGGGGCCCTGTGGTCCCAGAAAGCAGCCTGGGGCCTGACTGTTGTCTATCAATACAAGTCACCCTTTCTGGGAGGGAATGGAAAAAATATTCTAAATGGACCTGAATCTACTCTCAGCGGCTCTACTGCTGGTGTGCTAAAGACCCCGTTTAAGAATGTTAGGAATGGATAAGATCAAGTTACATTCTTAGATTTTTATTACGTTTTACTTATTAATCTAGGAGCTAAGCAAACTAGAAGCAGAACAGGCTTTAAAATATCTGACTCATTATTATATTATAAATAGTAACTGTTAGCCAATCAGTTCCATTTACCTTTTCCTCAGTGAAATTCTCTATAGTAAATAGGTATAAACTATTCTTCTATTTTAAATATCACTGTAGATTATTTGGAACCATAGAATTAGATATCAATTCTTTGAAAACTGTTTGCTTTGGGTAATTTCCATGAAATGATGTCAGTTATCAACATTTCTTTGTATTTGATAAAATTTTTTGCGCCTGTAATTAAATTTGGTGAACTTTTCTTCATTTTTAATCCATTGTTTTATTTATTTATTTATTTTAATTGCAGTAACGTTGGATTATAACATTATATAGCTTTCGGATGTACATCATAATATATTTCGAATTCTGTGTAGATTACATCATGTTCACCACCCAAAAACTAATTATAGTCCATCCCTTCACATGTGAGCCTAATCATCCCTTCACATGTGAGCCTAATCCCCCCTTCCCCTATGGTAATCACCAATCCAATCTCCAATGCTATGTGTTTGTTTGTCGTTGTTTAATCCATTGTTTTCCAAGTTTGCCTGACCATAAAGCTCATCTGAGGAACTTGTTAAAAATCATACAGTCCTACCCCTCCCACTCCCAGACCTGCTGAATTAGGCTCTCCAGGGAAGGAGGCTGAAATCTTATTTTTAGCAAGGGTCCCTGGTATGCCTAATGATCTAAGTGTTTGGAAAACACAGTTCTCTGTCCTTGTCGTATTCTTTGTGAGGTCAGAACTCTTGACACCTCCATATTCTCTTCTGACTACACTTAGTGATTGCAGGCTTTTTTTCCATTCCGTTGTACCTAAGAAATAAGGCACATTCCTGTCAGCCATTGTGGCCTCCAGTAACAGTTGAGTCTCTGCTGCAGTGGATGGGCACATGGACACAGCTATAGTCTCAGGCAGGGAGGTGATGGAGTAAAGGGATGGAGGTATAGTTTGGAAAAGTCTTTCAAGAGATTCTCACCTTCCCCTTGATGACCAATTCTAGATGACTTTGCTACCTCCTGAAGTGGCCACACTCAACCTCCCTTTGCGCTTCATAAAAATTTTCTTTTCCTTCATTCTCTCATCTTCCCTCCTTCCTGTAATGGAGGGGGAAACATTGTCCCTTTTTGTCAAACTTGTGCTCTTGACTAAATCCTCTACTGCCTCCTGAAAGCTAAATCTATGGATCCTCCTCCCCATTCGAAACTAGCTTCTTCATTTTTTTCTCCTTGGTTTCTTTGGCTTATGGACATTTCTTTCTATTCTTTTTTAAACTAAATGGACATATATTTTCTTGGACTCTGCTGAACCCCAAGACCCCATTTTACTTCATGCCTTATTTTTACTGTCAGATTTCTCAAAAAGAGTATTCTACATTGGTTGCATCTACCTTCTCACCCTTCTCATCAGCCCAGCTATAATCTGGCTTCCAAGAAGCCACATTTTATGGACACTATTGGCTTGAAGATTACCAGTGATGAGATCCAATGACTTTTGCTTAGCCCTTTACTTTCTTGCCAGTTCAATAGCATTTGGTATTGTTGATCACTTCACCTTTTTAAAAACTTCATCAATTAGTGATCATTTAATTATAAGAACAGAAATCTATTCAAGTAATTGAGACAACAAGCGGGATTTTAATATAAGACCAGAGGAAATACCTAGAAAGTATAATTGGGCTGCACAAGGATTAGAATCAGGAAGTAGGAAGCTATCAGTAATCAATAAAGTTTTAACAAATAATTATTGAACATGTGCTATATTCTAGGGCCTGGCTACGTATGAAGCAATCAAGTGGTGAACAGAAGAGACAAGGTCCCTGCCCTTAGAGACTTTACATTCTGGTGGGGAAAGCTTACCATAAGCAAGTAAACAAATGTGTATTTACAACTTGTAAGGAGCACTACAGATGAATCAAACTGGCTTAATGATAGATTATCATAGGTTATTAGTGACAGGTAAGGATTCAGAAAAGATACTCTGAAGGCATGGCATTTAAGCTGAGAACTGAAGAATGTGAGGGAGTCACTCAGGGAAACTGAGGAGTGAGGATGTGGAAGGAGTGTTTTAGGCTGAGGATACACCTGTGTGAAGGCCCTGCAGTGGTGTTTCGGGGGAAGTGAAAGGCCACTGTGGCTGGAACTTAAAGGGTGATGGGGAGAATAGAGCAAGCTTAGGTTGCAGAAGGAGGCAGAAGCCAGAGTAGGCAGACCTTTTAAGCTATTTTAAGGAATTTGGATTTCATTGCAAAGTAATTGAAAGACACTGAACTGATTTAAGCAGGAAACAACATGGTCCAATATATTTCCAGGTTTACCCTGACTGATAAGCAGAAAATAGGTTAAGGAAGGTAAGAGCAGAAGTTGGAGGACCAGTTGGCAGCTATAGCAATAGCTCAGGTAAGAAATGATGGTAGTTTGGATTAAGGTAGTAGTAGAGGAGACAGAGAGAGGTGGGTGGATTAGATGTCCACTTATGAGGAACACACGAGAGGACTAGCTGATGGGTTGGAGTTGGGGAGGGAAGGAGAGTGAGAAGTCAAGAATATTGCCCAGGTTGTCTTGTTTAGGATAACTGGATGGATGGTGATACCACTTGCTAAGTGGGGAAAAAACAAATAGAATTTCTTTTTGATGGAGGGAAAAGCAGGAATATAGAATTCAAGAGTTTGGTTCTGTTTCAGATGCATTCACTTCAGATATTCACAGAGACTTGACATGTCATATAAGCAACTGGATGTCTGAATTTGGAGGAAACGTCTGGGCTGGAGAGATTAATTTGGGAGTTTCCAGCATTTTATAGTATTTAAAGGTATGGGAACGGCTGGGATTACCAAGAAGGTGAGTTTATAAAGAAAGCAGAGAATAGAGCCAAATTTTTAGAGAAGACAAGAAGAGGAAAAACCCCTGAAGAACAGTAAACAGCAGCGGTTAGACAAGTAGGAGACAGACCAAGCAATGGCAGTGTCGTAGACTCCAAAAGAAGAGATTTTTTTCTCAAGAAGTGGAGCCTGACCAACTATGTTGAAAACAGGTAAAGGATGGAGTTGGATGAGGTCCAAGGAATATCCATTGGGTCTGGTAATATGGAGGCTGTCGATAACACTGATTAGCAGTTTGCATGGCCTGGTGGGGTGAAAGCCAGATTGGAGTAAATTTTATAGGAAATCAGAGACTTGTAGACATTGCTCTCAAGAACAGTTGCTGTGAAGGGATCAGAGAATTAGGACTGCAGATGGAAAGAGTATCATAAGAATCTTTGTTCTGATTTTTTTTAAATGTTATGATCAGCATGTTCATACATATTGGGAATAATCAAGAATTTGATGATGAACAAGAGGGAGGGAATAACTGAAGTCCTTGAGAAGGTAAGAGGGAAGGTAAGAGGAGACGTAGAGGAAATGCCTTTGATAGGAGAGGAGACAATGTACCATTTGTAAAAGAAAGGAGGGAGAAATGGGTCCAAATGCCAAAAGACTGGTAAATTTGATTTTAGGAATATACTGGAGTTGTATCAGAGGTATGCAGGTGTGGGGATGATGTTAGAGGACTAAAGAAAAAGGATGAGACAAAATAGTCTTCACGGGAAAAAGAACATACTCTCAGGCTCTCTCTCTTTCTCTGGTCACCTGGTCTCATTTCTATTTTCTGCAAATCTCTTCATTCTTTTCTCTCAGAAGGCAGGTTTCCTCTGCTCTTCTGTGCCTGTGACAGAAGATGGCCACCTCATGCACACGTTTCTGTGTTCACGCAGTTCATGCCCTTAATAACACTGTATTTCTTAATTCCAAATTCCCAAGGGACAAAATTTGATTGGTCCAGCTTTGGTCAGTTGTCGAACTCAGGTCAAATCAGCCATGGTCAGAGGAACAAGGTCATTTTATACAAACATAGCTGTCAGACCCAAGCCCTCTGTGTGTTGGGGGAGGATTAGTTCTTAGAGAAGAGGGACATGAGCTGCCAGATACCCTGCAAGGCAGCTACCAAACTTATCTTCTGAGATGCCAAACTCTATTTTATTAAGGAGTGCTTCCCTTCTGCCTTCTTTTCTAGTTTTGTTTTCTTTGGGGTTTTTTGCTTGTTTTTTTGTTTTGTTTTTTATTCTTCCCTCTGCCTCTAATGTATAATTTCTCAAAATTTTGTCTTTGATCCTCCTTTATTTCTATGCTTTTCTCCCATACCAACTTCATTTGTGCCCATGGGTTTGACTATCATATGTACATCGATAATCCCCAAATCCATATCTCTGCTCTTCTCAACTTCACTATCATTTAAAAACTGCCTCCAAAACATTTTTTCTCATATCTATATGAAATGATGGATAGTAACTAAAATTATTGTGGTAATCATTTCATAATATATGTAAATACAGTCTTTACACCATACATCTAAAATAATACCATGCTGTATGTCAATTATATTTCATTAAAAAAAAAGAATGCCTCCATTTGAATATCCTCTGGTTCTTTTATTCATAGCTGAACTCATTATCTTCTCCCCAAACCTACTCCTTCTCTCGGATAACCTATTCCTGTTAAAGTAACCACTATCCTCTCAGGCATTCAAGCCTGAAGCTTCAGAGTTGTCTGACCTACTTTAAATCCAACAGCTGAGAAGGAGCATCACTTGCATCTTTTCCTCCTCTCCATGTCCTCTGTC